>NW_012114833.1:1168423-1170680 GCF_000951035.1 Colobus angolensis palliatus | reverse complement strand
CTCGATCTCCTGACCTCGTGATCCGCCTGTCTCGGCCTCCCAAAGTGCTGGGATTACAGGCTTGAGCCACCGCGCCCGGCCCCTCCCCTTTTTAAATAAGACCTCCCCCTGAAGCTAGCGCAGACACTACACTTAGCTCCTCAGTCACAGACTGGCTATTTGAACCTCGTGGCCTAGACTACCAGGACAAAGACCCAGCCAGGCTGAGCTCCCACCCACCCCCATTTACAGCCCTTCCTCCCCTAAAAGGAAGCCTGGTGCCTGCCCACCCTTTCCAGCCAAGGAAAAGCTCCATCCCATTAGGCAAGCCTCATGGCCTTTGGCAGAGCTCAAGGCTTAAGAGTACCTACCCTGACTGCTTGCTCCAAGGCCAGGGTGGGACTGGGAGCTCAGCTGGCCAGAGAGAGCAGGTGTAGATGAAGCTGCTGCCTGCCTCCAACTTCCTCTCCCAGAGTATGGAAGCACCACAGACCTTGTTCACACTACATGGGTCTTCTTCAGTTACTACCTCTGAGCTGCTATTTTCCCAGTCAGAAGCAGTGCTGTGCCACACTGCTGCTCAAGAAAAGTTCCCAAGGCAGCTACAGGTAATAATTGTAAGAGCAGCCAACATTTATTTCCTGCTTTAATAAGTAAGGCCCTACTGTATGCTGCCTCCAACTTCCTCTCCCAGGTTATGGAACACCAATTGTATGCCTAAACTATACTATCCAATTTCATCCTCACAATCTATGTGGTATCTATTTTGACCTGTTTCATAAATAGGAAGGCAGATGCAGAGATTAAGCAAATGGCAGAGCTGGAATTTGAACCCAGTCTTACCACCAGCAATACTGTCTTTTTAGGAAATAGAGTTGGAAGGATCATCATATCTAACCCCCTTACAGTACAGATGAAGAAACTGAAGTCCAGAGAAGGTAAATAACTTGTCCAGTGTAATATCCAGAATACATGAAAGTTCCAGAACTAGATCTTGTTTCTCCCAACTTTAAACCCAGCCTTATTTTTTAAGTTTCTATTTTTCCTACCGTCCTTTGCGATTCAAAGCAAATTTACATGAGGCTACTGGGCCTCACTGAACTTGTTGGAGATACTGATAATCCTCAGACATATGTTACTAGCTGCGTAGCCTGGCCATTGTACTTAACTCTGTTAGGTCTCAGCTCCTCACTGTAAAATGATGTAACAGTGCTCCTAGTGTGGTTGTGAGGCTTAGTCAAGATAATCAGGAGGCTGGCTGCAGTGGCTCATGCCTATAATCCCAGCACTTTGGGAGGCCGAGGCGGGTGGATTGCCTGAGGTTAGAAGTTTGAGACCAGCCTGGCCAACATGGTGAAACCCATCTCTACTACAAATACAAAAATTAGCAGGGCATGGTGGCGGGTGCCTCTAATCCCAGCTAGTCGGTAGGCTGAGCCAGGAGAATCATTTGAACCCAGGAGGCAGAGGTTGCAGTGAGCCGACAGAGCAAGACTCTGTCTCAAAAAAAAGAAAAAAGAAAAAAAGATAATCAGGGAAGAAAAAAAGATAATACAGTAGGGCCTTACTTATTAAGAAAGCATGAAATAAATGTTGGCTGCTATTGTGATTATTACCTGATTGGTGTGCTATTGTTTCTGTTTACATTTAATACTTATAATAATCTTAGATGGGTGGGTGTGCAGGGGGGATGTATCCCCATTTAACAGACAAGATACCAAGGCTCAGAGGACACCTGAACCCTACAGCTCTTTTTGGGACACTCTGCTCTCTAACTTTAGGAAGAAATGGAGGCTGCAAGTTTGTTTTTAGCCCACATGTGGTTTCCTGTTGTACAGTCTGTTCTGAGAGCAGTTCTGCTGAGGAAAGGGGTGATCTGGTCGTTAGTGACAGGGAGTCTGGTGACTGGGTGCCCTGCCCTGAGTTTATAGGAAAATAAATTTTAGGCCTTAGGGCAGTCTCGTGACAGCCTAGAGGAACAAATCCAGAAGAAAAAGACTTCCAGTGGGCACCAGAACTGAGCTCAGAATTAAGAATGTTTAGTTAGTTCAAGCACCTGGAAGGCCTGGAAACTCACAGGATTGCAGGACAGCCAAATGCTGTCGAGTGGCTGGGGAAAAAGGAAATCTTTCAAGGACTAAACTCAGCCAGTGTGGCTTAGGTCTGCTTATGAATTGTAAGGCCAGGGCCACAACATCATTAACTCTGAAATGAATAAGCAGGTGTCCCTGGACCTGCCATGTCAACCATCCCATTGTGGGAAACAACCTCAGACTGG
>NW_012114833.1:1166732-1167373 GCF_000951035.1 Colobus angolensis palliatus | reverse complement strand
TGAGCTAAGTAGTCACAAGCCTTAGCTTCACACAATGATGTGGAGTAGGAAATTGAATCAATTTGCCCAGGGTCACAGAGATAGCTAGTTAGAGGACTTCTCTCCACCAAATGCTAGGTGTGTAACCTCAGGTAAGGTATATAATCCCCTCTTGCCTCAGTTTCCTCATCTGTAAACTGGAGACAATAACATTTACCTCATAAAGGTGATTATGAGAATTGAGTTAAAGCATGTGCTTGAAGCAGTGTCTGGCATATGGCACGTTTGCTACTGCTGTTATTATTATACCCAAACTTCCCCTTTTTCATCTGTAATGAGGAGGTTGACTACAAGGCCTCTAAAGATGCCCTGCTGGGTGATCCACTGAGGCTGTGGGCTCAGACATGGCCCTCACCACTGGAAATGCAGGCTGCATGCCAGGTATGCTGGTTCATGCCTATACACTTTGGGAGGCTGAGGTAGGAGGATTGCTTGAGCCCAGGAGTTTGAGACTAGCCTGGGCAACATAGTGAGACCCTGTCTCTACAAAAAAATTTAAAAATCAGCCAGGCATGGTGGGACATGCCTGTAGTCCCAGCTACTCGGTGGGGGTGGGTGGGGTTAATCACTTGAGCCCTGGGAGGTTGAGGCTGCAGTGAGCC
>NW_012114833.1:1163771-1165337 GCF_000951035.1 Colobus angolensis palliatus | reverse complement strand
AGGAAGGAAATAAATGCAGGCTACTGTGTCACTTTCCTCACAGGAATATTTCTCAGACCGTAGAGGAGAATATTACAGACACCCAGGGCTAGAAGTCAAATCCCCTGATTTTGCCCAAGAATAGCAACTAATTTTCCAGAATCAGCCAATGATGTAAAGATGAATGCCAGTCTGGCTTACCATCATGCACCAGTCACTGATGGGCATCTCGTGGGACCTTTCAAATAAGCATTCTTCTCCTGCTGCCCCAGCCACAGGTCATGTCCTTGAGTTTCATAGGTCGCCTCTTTGGCTTTCTCACATGTGGTGAAGAGTGGCAAACAGACTTTCTGTTCTCCATCTTACTTTTTTCTTCCCTAGCAGAGGAGATCCCACTGCTTATAGCTCAGGAAATTTAAGCCCCAACTGCAAAAACAGTGGCTGGAAACCTTTTCTAGTAGCAGAATCTTATAACTCACAGAAAGAATTCGGTCTTAAGGTCCCTGCAATCAGTGTCCAGCCTGATTTCTGCAGTGCCACTCACTTCAATGCCAGGCATGTTGGATCAGACAGCAGGGAATTTTCTATCAAAACAGCTGGGTCTGAATCCAGGTTCTGCCACTCCCAGGCAGTGTGACTTTGAGCAAGTCTCTGACAGAGGCTTCTTCGTTTGTAAAATGGGGAACAAGAAGATACCTCACAAGGCTTTTAAGTGAGGTGTAAAGGTACCAAAGGAAAGGGTTTGTCCAAGGTCAGCGGATAAAGACTAGGACCAAGTCTCTACATCTTGAGCTGATTTTCAACATCTTGCTTCCTTTTGGGAAAGAAAGCCACAAAGTTTGATTTGACTTTGTGTACCTTCCTCCCCTCCTCCTCTCAAGAGGGCCCAGAAGAGAAGCTACTGACCTCTTGTAGGAGTAGCCCAAGATGATGCCAGCTCCGATAGCAATGATGATCACCATCATGGTAATGCCCAGCACGTAGCCTGCCAAGAACAGGACACAAGGTCCCATTAGCCACACCCCAATCAGCAAATTACATCTCTTGATGAATCCCAACAAGGGCAGGGGTGGGGGACCGTCATACCCAGAGTTCCCAGGTCCTTTTTCTCCTTGGAGTTCATCCGCACCCGCTGGCTGATCCCAATCACTGGCTGCACAGCGGCCGCCTCACTCCGTGCGGGCAGGGTGTTGGCAGGAGCGAACACCCGCATCTCATCTACACCTGGCCCTTCAGACGCTTCCTCGATTTCTGTCGTGGAGGTTGGCAGGGCCTGAGAGATGGTCTCTGGAGATGAGGTGGGAAACAGCTCTCATCAGGGACTGCCCTGAGTGAACTCCACAGCTGAACCTGGTCCGAGTGTTAGGGGAGATGTAGGTGGGTCACTTAAGAACGTCCCCCCACACATAACCCAAAGTGAAACTCTGCCCCAGAAGCAAGATCAGGCCTGAGAGGACTGAACCATCTCGGGAACAAGGCAAATGAAAGGGGAAGGCCGTAGGGAAGGGCCTCTCTCCTGCATCCCACGTCTTTATCTGTACAAATCCTTGCTATTTCTCAAGGCCCCTCTTGGTTGCCGTCTTCTGC
>NW_012114833.1:1155168-1162248 GCF_000951035.1 Colobus angolensis palliatus | reverse complement strand
GTGCGCGGCGGTTGTCCGCCGCTCCCAGTCAGCCCCAGGAGCGGGGATTCCCGGGGTCCCGGGTAGGTACCTGGACATCTCAGGTCCTCGCAAGGCCGTTTCTCAGGGACGCCGGCCTCGCGCGGCCTCACGTGCGCGGCGGTTGTCCGCCGGTCCCTGTCAGCCCCAGGAGCGGGGATTCCCGGGGTCCCGGGTAGGTACCTGGACATCTCAGGTCCTCGCAAGGCCGTTTCTCAGGGACGCCGGCCTCGCCACTGACGTAGCACCAGGGCCCGCGCGGGTCCTTGTCCGGGTTTCGGCAGTAACTGTGATTGCCGGCGCCTGAGAGGGAAGAGAAGGAAATGTGTGCCGGGGCTGGGACCTGGACCGCGGCTGCCGCCCGCCAGCCCCGGCGCCATCCCCCGGAGGACACTTACCCGACACGGGGGCCGAGGTCAGCCCGCTCTGCGCGTCCAGCCAGTTGAGGCAGCGGAGGCCCGGCGCGGGGGAGGTCTGGTCCTCCCGGTACAGGTGGCCGTTGTCCCAGAAACAGCCTGTGAGGAAGAGAAGCCCCCGGACACAGAGTAGCGGGCAGCGAAGGGAAGACGCCCAGCGTGGCGGGCAGGGGAGCCAGGACCACCCGGGCCGAGTCCCAGCCTGGCTAGAGGACCCCGGGCCCTGCTGGGCCTCCCTCTCCTCTCCTGGCAACACCCCCACGCCCTCCGCCCCCTCCCCACAACCCTACACACACCTCAGAGGGTTGCTGTGCGGCCCGAAAGAGACGGAAAAGAAAGCGCCTGTGAAGCCCCTAGCCTGTGCCTGGCCCTTAGTCAACGTTCTGAGACTGTTAGGTTTTATTTATTTATTTTTGAAACCCGGAAAGCGCTGCAGAAGTGTAAAGGGTTGTTACTCTTGAACTTGTGACCACTTTGGAGGAGGAGATGGAGAGGAGGAGGCCTGGCTTAGGGTCCCTTTGAGGAGATGGGAGTTTTGGGACGGTGGGAGCCCAGACGTGACATTTACCCCTGTGTTGTAATGGTCAGTTACATAAACTCCGGTGTTTCTTCCTCCACGGATACGGCCACCTACTGCCCGTTTAACAGGCAATACTCTCTCCCAGGAGAATTCTCCAGGAGCCTTGACTCCGTCAGGCAAAAGATTAAAGAGAGCCTCAAACGGAGGAAACCGGCCTCATCGCTGACTGGATGAGACTCCAAGCTCCCACTCCCCTCTGCAGGAGAACCACAGGAGGAGGCTGGGGAAGGAGGACCACACCATGCAAAGGTCTTAGAAAGAACAGGACTTGGGGAGTAGGGGAGATGAACCCCCAAGCTCCATCCACTCATGAGCAAGGAAAGGCAAAGAGAAAGTGGCTTCTTGCCTTTGTTCTTAATGGCAAAGATGGAGCTGCAAGCCCCTGACAAGGAAAGGAGGGGTGGAAAAGCTTTCACAGGACAACAGAAACCAGCTAAACGCTTCGTTTCCTGTCATCCTGGCCCTGTTTGGGGGACTTTACCCCTTCTGTTTCATGAAGTTGCTGCGGAAAGGAAAGATTGTAATCTCACCTCCAGATCCGTAGGCTTCTGCTAAGAGCATGTTGCTGACGAGGAATGCTTGTACCCAGGCCAACGGCATCCTTGCCTCCTTCGTCTTGCAGGTGATTGAACGACCAGTGTTTAACTGGGGCCCCCTTTGCGGCGGCTCTGCCTCCCGGTCCCAGCCTTGCAGTCAGACCTGCCCTTGTTATGCTCTTCTGGTAAACAGCCTCTCTTTAGAACTGGGAGCTTCCCAGCTAGCTTGCTGCAGCGCGAGCTGTTTTTCAGCTGAAAGGCGCCCCCTGGGTCCTAAGCCTCCTAGGTCATGCAAAATCTGACTCTGAGCCAAGAAAGGAACTCAGCCAAAAGATAAGCAGGTTGTGCTTAGCAGTTTGAGACCTGCGAGGCCGCATCCCCAGGGTTTTTCATCTCTTCTGTTTCCATTTGTGTGAGTACAGAAAAAATAATTCTATCAAGGGGCATCATGGGATGTGGGAAATTATAAGCAGTAAAACACAGAGCACTTTAGGGAGTTGTGCACCCAGGAGGAATTCATGATCTCATAGGGGGCAAAAATAAGAGTATCTGGTGGGGAGTGGAGTAACACTTTTTTTGGTTTTTTTTTTTCTTTTTGAGACAGAGTCTTACACTGTCACCCGGGGTTGGAGTGCAATGGTGCAATCTCGGCTCACTGCAACCTCCAACTGCCGGGTTCTCGCAATTCTCCTGCCTCAGCCTCCCGAGTAGCTGGGATTACAGGTGCACACCACCACACCCAGCTAATTTTTTGTATTTTTAGTAGAGACGGAGTTTCATTATGTTGTCCAGACTGGTTTTGAACTCCTGACCTCGTGATCCGCCCGCCTCGGCCTCCCAAAGTGTTGGGATTACAGGCGTGAGCCACCGTGCCCGGCCAAGTAACACTTTATACCCATCCTTGAAAAACAAAAAGGGCCTTTATGAACACTGACACTAAAAAAAAAAAAACAAAAAACAAAAAAACAGTGTAACTTGGCCAGCGTCAAATCTGTCACATTGCTTTACTTACATTTGAGGTTTTTTGGGGTGTTGTATATAGTAGGAATATAGAAGGAGTATCTTTAGTTGAAAACACATGTTATGCAAACATGGAAAAATTTGCTCAGCTACATTGTAATAGTCTACCTTTTCTGCCAGCCCCGAATTGTATAGAGGAAGTTAAGTAAAATGTTTGCTTTTTTCCCCCTCACCCTATAGGGAATCCATTTGCTGTAATTTATATCCATCATTAAATCTCAGCATATCCATTTGATTTAGGCCTTTTGGAGTTAGGCGGAAGGGCCCTTCTTCCTGTTTGGCTGACAGTTCAAGTTCCCAGGCAGCCTTAGGAAACTGAGAGATAGAGCAGAGTGATTTGCCAAGATTACCTTGTGACTCAGTCAGAACCCAAAATAGAAATGGGAAACTCTGTTTCGATCTTGCAGGCAGTAATATAAGGAGGAAAACAACTTTCCAAATATTATTTTTTTTTTTTTTGGAGGCGGAATCTCTGTCTCTCAGGCTGGAGTGCAGTGCAGTGGCACCATTTCCGCTTACTGCAGCCTCCACCTCCCAGGTTCAAGCAATTATCCTGCCTCAGCCTCCCAAGTAGCTGGGATTAAAAGTGTGCGCCACCACCCCTGGCTAATTTTTTTTTTGAATTTTTTTAGTAGAGATGGGGTTTCACCATGTTGGCCAGGCTGGTCTCAAACTCCTGACCTCAGGTGATCCACCCACCTCAGCCTGTCAAAGTGCTGGGATAACAGTTGTGAGCCACTGTGCCTGGCCACTTTACTAAATAAATTTTAAAAGCTTTATCAGAGAAGAAAGCTAATGTCAATTCAACTAATCTGAGGTGAATTTGAATTCACTACAATCATAGAAAGGATAGAGAGATAAATTTAATTCACTCTTTAAAATAGTTTGCTGATAACGTGTGATCCCTTCCGTGCATTTAATAAGATGCATTGCTTTGTTTTTGCAATCACTCTCCTATCTCCCCACCCAAGTTTCGGATCCTCTGCCTCTTGACTTGTTCTACACTGTGAATTACACCCTAGAGTCTGTAAATTTATTTACACATCTACATACACAGATATGGCAAAATTTTAAAATTTGGCCAGATATAATGGCTCACACCTGTAAATCCCAGCACTTGGGAGGCCAAGGTGGGAGGATCCCTTGAGCCCAGGAGTTTGAGACCAGCCTGAGCAACATAGCGAGAGACCCTCATCTCTACAAAAAAAAAAAAAAAAAAATAGCCAGGTGTGGTGGCACTCACCTGTAGTCCCACCTACTCAGGAGGCTGAGGTGGGAGGATTATTTGAGCTCAGGAGTTGGAGGCCGCAGTGAGCTGTGATCATGCCACTGCACTCCAGCTTGGGCAACAAAGAGAGACCCTGTCTTAAAATTTGTTTTTAATTTAACAATTCCAATATAATAGGGATTTTTAAATTTTATTAATTTTACAAATATTTTTGAGAATCTGCTACATGCTAAATACAGTTCTAGATACTGGGAATACATCTGTGAAAAAAATATTTGAAATTTCTGCCCTCATGAAGCTTATATTCTAATTGGGAGAGACATGATAAATATGTAAAATATCAGGTAATCTTAAGCATTATGCAAAAAAAAGTGAAGCAGAGTAAGGGAGAGAGTAACAGGGTGATATTCCACTTGCTAAAGAAAGCATATACTATTTTTAGGGAAGCAGTAGGATATTTCTGTAGCAAAAGGCTGAAGGGGAAGGGCTCTTTGCACAATTTTTGGTGGGAGGGGTCCTATGTTTACTCTTACACTACTGCAAGAGATATATGATGTGCATTTTGTTTCGTTACATAAAATACAGGCTTGAGGAAATGAGAGTATAGTTTTAAATTTCAGAATAGCAGGAGGTTCTTTGAAGTCGATCACTCAGCACCTAATGTATTGCCTTTGTATGCAGCCAGGGCTCATTTATTGATATCTGATGAAATGCTCCTCCTTAGATTTTGAAGGGCTACTTTTGCTAGATTGTAATACTTTTCCCTCTGTTTACCGTAGAGACAGGCTATAACAGGCCAGCACTTGTGCTATTTTCAGATTATCTACCATGCCTACGTAGGGATGCCAGTATTTCTACCTCAGAAGCCCAAGGCTTCTTTACCTGTTGCTGTTGTCATCTGATTTTTCCTATTCAAAAAACTACCGTTTTCCCTAACTTACCTTGATATTCAGCAAAACCGTATTTTGTGTAATGTGTCTTATCAGGAACAGCACTGCCCAGAAAAGATACAAAGCCAGAAGGAGATTTTTTTCAGCTTAGTCATCTCTATTTTTTTCTCCCCTGTAACTAAGACATTTATCAGCATGATTGATTGGATTTTTGGGGGGGCAGGGGAATGAAGGACTTGATTCTCAGTCCTTCAGAGATGTACTCTTAACAGTTTCAGTACCTTCCTTCCTCAAGACAATCAGATTTGGTTTAGAAATGTACCTGTTGTCTTTTTCTGATGATCCAGATTTGAACTTTGCTCCATTTACTGGGGCAAGATGGCCATATTTTATGGCCCGTAGTTACTCCAGACTTACTCCAGACTTCAGATTTCTTCTGAAAATATCACAGCAATAATAATATGATACAGTACTACTCAAATACTTAAATTTTGAATTATTTATATCCTTGAAGACAACATTGTGAAACATAATAATACTCATGTTTTACAAAATATTCCAGGGATGTTTGATTCTCAGTTTCGTACTAATCCAGAGACAAAGCTGTGCTATGAAATCAGGAAATATTCTCCAGAGTGTTTCCCAAGAAGGGTGGGCAGTTCATTTTGTTAACAGTGTATGTTAGTGGGAGAGCTCTAATAAGGAAATCATAAAGCTGTTAAAAGGCTTAAGAATGCTTTTTGTCAGCAAAAGAGGGCCAAGGTGTTGGTAAAGATCTTTGGAGTAAGATCTAATGAGTTGGCTCCAGCAATTCGCTTTATATGATGTGCTGTAGAAGTAGCTACTGAGATTGTGCTCAATATTTTGGTGTATAATTACAAACTGAACTGGGGTGGTTTTATGCAGCTTGTTAGGGAAATAATATTCTAGTCAAAATATCTAAACACCAAGGCTGTTTCTTTGAAAGTGCCTTCAATGAGTTCGGTTATATCCATTTTGTCTATGCTTAGTACATAATTTAGTTTTAATAAATGCTTGAAATGAAAAGCAGAGTACCATGTAAGGAAAAGCAGTCTAATGAGCCGACAGAGAGAACAGATTTTTTTTTTTTTTTTTTAGGGTAAACTACAGAATAGCCAAGAAGGCTTGTCAATCACAGGTTACTTTCAGAAATAAGACATTCCACACTGGGAACTAAGGAGCCATAAAGGCAGAGAACTTGGGAACATGTCACTGGTGTTGAGAAATAAAAGGAAGAATAAATTCTTGAATGAGAGTGGATTTTGATTTAGGCTGAGATAACATGGTTTTCACATTGATGAAAACAGTCTTCAGTGTCACAGGAGGAATGCAGAAACTACAAACTTAATTGGTTCGTAAGACTAGACTGTCAATATAAAAGGTGAATTCACCCACTAAGCTACAACTCTGTCTCTCTTGGAAGGGAATCTGATATTCTCCAATTTCAGTAAACTAGATTTGCAGTTTTAAAATGTATTAACACCCAGTGTGAGCTTAGTACTGACTTTTAAAGTAGGAGAAGCGGTATACCAAATAATGTATGAGTATAGGCTTTGGGTTTTGTTTTTGTTTTTGTTTTTAAGACAGAGTCTCACTCTGTCACCCAGACTGGAATGCAATGGTGTGATCTCGGCTTACTGCAACCCCTGCCTCCCGGGTTCAAGCAAGATTCTTCTGCCTTAGCCTCCCGAGTAGCTGGGATTACAGGCGCCCACCACCACACCTAGCTATTTTTTGTATTTTTAGTAGGGATGGGGTTTCACCATGTTGGTCAGGCTGATCTTGAACTCCTGACCTCATGATCCGCCCGCCTCGGCCTCCCAAAGTGCTGGGATTGCAGGCGTGAGCCACCATGCCTGGCCGAGCATAGCCTTTGAAATACTTGGGTTCTAGTCTTAGCACTGCACTATGATCTTAGTTCCTTGCCTACTAACAAAGGAAAAAAAAAACTTTCTAAATGTTTAAAAAGATCTTAGGTAAGTTACTTAGCATCTGTAATTTTAGTTTTCTTAGCCTTTTATCATAGTGGTTAAGAATACAGGCACCAACATCAGGATTCAAATCCCAGCTCTCTTGCTTCCTAGCTATGTCATCTTAGGCAAGCTACTAAACTATGACTCAGTTTCCTCATATGGAGGGAGGGAGAGAGAGAAATATTACCAGAATCATTGGATTGTTGGCATTCATTGATGCCTGAATAAATTGTTATCAGGAAGTTTTGTGAGTACCCCCTAACTTGTACTAGGTATAGGCCAGGCATAGTGGGTCTTGCCTATAATTCCAACATTTTGGGAGGCTGAGGCAGGAGTATTGCTTAAGGCCTAAGGCCAGAAGTTCAAGACCAGCCTAGGCAACATAATGAGACCCCCCC
>NW_012114833.1:1148714-1153596 GCF_000951035.1 Colobus angolensis palliatus | reverse complement strand
GCCTAACATTCTGGTTTTAAAGATCAGGCTAACACACATGAAAATAAAATCAATATAGGGCATTATATGAGTAAGTGTTAAAGAGTGTGATATAGACAATAAAGTTTTATTCATTAAATGAATATTGCCTACCGTGCACCAGGTAGGCAGCAGTGAATACTGAGGATACAACAGTGAATCCTACACAGTTCCCATTCTCAGGAAGCTCGCAATCTTGTGATAAAGCAGATATTAATATTAGTAGATGGGCAATAACACGGTGAAATAAATGCTACAGTAAGAATTAGAACTGGGGGCTGTGGGAGCTCACAGGAGAGGCATACACCCTAGTCTTAGGAGGTCAGAAAAGGCTCATCAGAAGAAGTCAAATGTGAAGGTGGGAAAGAGTGTTCTTGGCACATTAAACAATGCAGAAACCTGGAAGTGTAGGCTACATTGTGCTAGTGGAGCTTTTAGGGTCGTGGTTAAAATGGGGCCAGAACCCAAAAACATGAAGCCAAAGAAGTAAACACTTTCTGGCTAGGTTATGGAGGTCCCTGAATGTCATATTGAATGTAGACTTTATTCTGAAGGTAATAAAGAGCCAGTAAAGAATTTCATGCAAAAGAGTGGCAAGAGTCAGACTTACGTTTTAACAAAGATCACTGTGGCTACAGGGAAGCCATGATGGAAAGCTGGAAACCAAGGAGGCTGTTGCAGAGATTTCAGTGAGATAGAATAGTGACCTGTGACCTGGACCCAGAATTGAGTCAGGCCACCTGGGTTTGAATCCTGCTCTGCCACTTAGTAGTTATGTGACCTTATGCAAGTTATTTAACCACTCTTTGCCTCTGTTACCTAATCTGAAAATTGGAGATGATAAAATTTACTTTATAGTCTTGTTGCGAGGATTAAATAACTTAGAACACACCTCCCTAGCACATGGTTAAGTGCTTTTAAAATGTAGGCAGTGGAGGCTGGGCACGGTGGCTCACATCTGTAATCCCAGCACTTTGGGAGGCCAAGGCGGGTGGATCACGAGGTCAGGAGTTTGAGACCGACCTGGCCAATGTGGTGAAATCCTGTCTCCACTAAAAATACAAAAATTAGCCGGGCCTGGTGACATGCGCCTGTAGTCCCAGCTACTCGGGAAGCTGAGACGGATGAATTGCTTGAACCAGGGAGGCAAAGGTTGCCGTGAGCCAAGGTCGCACCACTGCACTCCAGTCTGGGCAACAGAGCAAGACTCCGTCTCATTAAAAAAAAAAAAGAAAGAAAGAAAGAAAAAGAAAAAAAGAAAAATGTAGGCAGTGAAGAGAAGCAAACTAAGAATAAGCAGGATTCAATGACTGAAGGAATGTTAGGTGCAAATAAGAAGAATAAGGAATTTGGTTTCTGGTTTAGGAGCTTAGGGGATGGTGGTATCATTCACTGAGATAAGAAACCTGAGGTGGCCGGGCGCGGTGGCTCACGCCTGTAATCCCAGCACTTTGGGAGGCCAAGCGGGCAGATCATGAGGTCAGGAGATCGAGACCATCCTGGCGAACGCAGTGAAACCCCGTCTCTACTAAAAATACAAAAAAATTAGCCAGGCGTGGTGGCAGGTGCCTGTAGTCCCAGCTACTCGGGAGGCTGAGGCAGGAGAATGGCGTGAACCCAGGATGCGGAGCTTGCAGTGAGCCGAGATCGGGCCACTACACTCCAGCCTGGACGACAGAGGGAGAGTCTGTCTCAAAAAAAAAAAAAAAAAAGAAACCTGAGGAAAAGCAGGTTTGGGGAAGACTGAGAAGGCATCACCAGAGGTGACTGGATTGCAACCAGGAGAGTATAACGTCAGAGAAGCTAAGGAGAGTGTTTCAGGGAGGAGGGAATGGTCAGCATTGTTAAATGTTACCAAGGATGATCAAGTGAAATAAAAGCTAAAAAGAATTCGTTGGTTTTAGCAACAAGAAGGCCATTGGTGACCTTGTCAGGAGGAATTTTGATGGTAAGGAAGGAGAGCTAAAAATGTGTGGATTATTGAAGGAATAAATCAATGATGAAGGGAGACTATGAGAACAGACAATTCCTCCAAGTTTAGCTGGGTGGAAGGATTATGGACAGGGCTGACATTGGACTCAGTACACTGATTTGGCCTACCGCCTGTGACATTCTGAGTGGTTGAACATTAATCCTAATTGGTCAGTAACCATACCAGGGAGGTGAGGAAAGAGAGCTGATTTGGGAACACACATTGTATAGCAGACAAAACTCCTCAGACAACGGATTAAAGAAGGAAGAGGTTTTTTATTTGGCCGGGAGCGTCGGTAGACTCGCGTCTTAAGAGCTGTGCTCCCCAAAAAAGAAATACTTGGCCTTTTTAAAGGCTTACAACTTTAAGAGGTCCACGTGAAAGGGTCATGATAAATCGAGCAAGCATGGGAAGAAACGTGACTGGGGCCTACATGCATCAGCTAACAGAACAAAAAGTTTTACAATGCTTTTTTTTTTCATACAGTGTCTGGGATTTACAGATAACACAAGTAGTTTAGGTCCGGGGTTGATGTTATTATTACTTTTTTTAACTCCTAGGACTGGGTGGTGGTACCAAGGTTGTCTGGCTATTTATCTTTCGTTTCTTTCTCTCTTTCCTCCTGTCTTGTGAACTGGGCAAGGTGTGGGGAGGAGGGCAGCAGGAGTAGTAGTAGTCTCCTTCCTTATCCCCCGCTTTGAGAATTTTCACTAATTAGTGGGAGTTCTCACTTTTATTTATACTTTCTGAGTCTCTTTGCAAGACAGAGCGATAGTGTTTTATGTAATACACTTGTGCTGAAGTTTTCTGATGAACCATGGTAGCTACAAAACCTTTTATCATTTGAAGGAACAAGTGTAATACACAGGGGAGCAGCAAGCAACTTGCTATTACCAGTAATATACTTATAATGAGGGTTTTAAATTTTTATAGCTGGAAACTATTTTCTAAATGAAGACCTAGAATCAAACCTGTGTTAAACTTGTACAGGCACATGTATCAACTTTGTCATGTCCTAAGCAGGTTAGTTTTGTCACTGGGTCTTAAAAGCTTTTCCTTAGCGAATAACACAGTATTTTTTAATAACAGAAGTTTTTAAGAGCCAGGTACTTGAACTTGGGGCATCTGTTTGGGGAAAGAGTTAAAGTAAAGTTATCTTGAGGCAATAACTCTTTTGCTTCTCAAGGCCATTGGTCTCTTATGTTAGCCTTTTTATAAACATAACATGAAGAAACGTCCAGGCTACCAGCAGTGTTTTCAGCCAACTGAGCAAATAGACTTTTTCTGTTTTTGCTAAAGGAAGAGGTTCTGGTAACTTCTGTTTTATATGTTTAAAGAATGACTGTAACACTCGGAATTGTTGCTGGGCTGGACGGGTCTGGGTTTCCTAAGTAGTAAGTGTACAGTGGGGACACCTTATATAGGTGTTTCTTCTAGCATGGTTATCGGGGGTAACAACAACAAAACAATGTACAGCAAGGACAAAAGAGGTCCTTACCTGGGAAAAAGGTTGAATACAGCGACAGAACAATAGGAAAACAGTTAGTATTACAGGAAAACTATTAAGATTTTTAACTATATTTACGTGCTTGATGAGTCCTCAAGCTTTGGCCATGCGTAGACTAGTCAGTTGCTGGTGTGTGACTAGAGCAGGGCTTGTTGTCTCCTCAAGCTTCAGCCGTGCATAGACTGATCAGCCTCCAGAGTGACCAGAACAGGGCTGTTGTCCTCAGCAGCAGTTTGGTCTCATCTCAGGATCAGCCGGGTTGGATGATCTGTGTCCTGTTGGCTGGTCCACTTGTCCTGAGCTGCCGGTGTTAGCTGACTGTGGTGGATCCAAGACACAACACCTGCAACTTTAACAGCAGTGGGAGTGGACAAGGTTACAGTATAGAGCCAATCCTATATGGGTCCTAGAAAAATTAGATTTTACTTTAAACAGAGTCACTAGATTTAAAGGGGTGTCAGGCTTATAGGCATTTCTGTTTATTTAATTATGAACACTTTGTATGGCTATTTTTAAAACCTGCATTTGCTTTCTTAAGGTTAATTGCTTTAGTTTCTGGAGGTCACCTTTAATTTGACCTATGATTTGGGGGTGGCTGACCAAACAAAATCTTATACAGCAAATACCTAGTTTGTTTGGTGGGGGTGCACCTGACTTGGAGGAGGACCATAGGGAAAAACCTGATTGTATTTTAAATGAGCAAACAAGCACTAGCATGTACCGATAGCCTCCAGCACGGGGCAGGTCTGTAAAGTCTATAAGCACAAGGTATGGCTCTTTTTACTGTTTAAGTTGCTTAGAGGAGGGGTTATTCTCCCCCCGCCCCTCCCCCTTTGTAACTCTATTTAGTGGCTTAGCCTTCAGTGAGAAATTGGAATCCAGATACCACAGAATCTTGCTGCGTTTAACTTCTAATGGGACCATGGGCTCCTGGGAGCCTAATGAGAAGGTGTGTAGTCTGCCCTAGTCTTTACATTCTTCAGCTCCTGTCAGTCTGATCAGTATTTGGTTCCTCCAAGGTGCAGCAGCCCTTGGCCAATGGCCTCTTTGTCTTGTGGCCTTGGCCATTTCCTTTATTGCCTTTTTGAACATTTACCCTTCTAGTGTCCTCTCTTTTTGCATCTCGCACATTAATCTCTCCTCTAGCCTTGTCCAGCTCTTGAATCTTTGCCTAACTTGACTTCTTTCATATCTCCATCCATGTCCACGTCCTCTCACATTGCTAATTTCTCTTTTTTTACACTTAGTCTTTCTTTTTCTTTTGCTCTTTCCCAGTTTTGTTCCTTGGTTACAGTTAACATACACCTCGATGACCACTTTTATAGACTAGGTGGTATTCATGCCTGCAGCCTCTGCTTGATGTTACCATGAATGTTACCATGATG
>NW_012114833.1:1144354-1144659 GCF_000951035.1 Colobus angolensis palliatus | reverse complement strand
ATATAGCTCCTAGTCTACTGATGCCCAAGACTGGTCCCGGAGGTCAGGTCTGCTAGAGTAAACTTGAGTCCAACACCCCTACACAGTCATGCTCAACAGGGCTGTAGCTGCCGGGAGCAAGGTGGCGGGTTCAGGGTGTTTCCAGTTTAGTAGATCAATGGTTGAAAAGGGCTGATAGTTGAAAGTCTGTTGCCTCCCTCCCCGGGATGTGGGCCTGGTCATTGTAATAGACAGGTCCTCCCGTCTCCCTGAGAGGGAGCTCCTGAATCTCGTTTCTGAGGGGGCTGTTGGCCTCAGTAAAGCGG
>NW_012114833.1:1143027-1143904 GCF_000951035.1 Colobus angolensis palliatus | reverse complement strand
CCGGCTAGTTTTTTGTATTTTTTTAGTAGAGACGGGGTTTCACCGTGTAGGCCAGGATGGTCTCGATCTCCTGACCTCGTGATCCACCCGTCTCGACCTCCCAAAGTGCTGGGATTACAGGCTTGAGCCACCGCGCCCGGCCGGGACTCCCTTTTTTAACTCTGTGTCTGCTGGCGAAGCTCCTGTTACTTTTACTTTTGGCTTTTTTGCAATAAGTTGTTAAACGGGGCTAAATTTATGCTGTTTTTGTCTATATTATATTTAACCATGAGTCAGTATAAAGGAATTTGATCTAGGTACACTGGCTGTCCTCCGACCCCTGTCACCACCTTAAATACATGGCCAATTGTTCCTTGTCTATAGTTCCTTCGGTGGGCCATCCAACACCAAAAGAGGGCAGTTCTAATTCGTACAGAGATCTTAACCTCTAAGGGGTTAACTTAACTCTATAATCTCCTGCACAACCTTTCTTAAGGTTCTGTAACATGCATTTTAATAGAGTACGTTTTGATGATTTGATGACTTTCCTTTTTTCTTTTTGAAATTTTTTAATACAGTTCCTAGCGGAGTGGGCTTACTTTGTGTCTGACCTATTTTTCTCTCGAGACAAAACAACATTCACACTACAAGAAGGAAAGGGTAAAAGGTCACTCACTTGCCTAATTTACACTAAATCAAAATAAAAACTAAAACCAAAGTGTTGTTAAAGGCATACCTGTTTGTCAAGCAATTTAAGCCAAGTCAAAATCAGAACCAAAACCAAAGTGCCGATAAAGGCATGCCTGTTTTTCAAGCAATTCAAGTCAAGTCAAAATCAAAACTAAAACCAAAATATCAAGCAATTAATTCAAGTCAAGTCAAAAACAAAAACCAAAGT
>NW_012114833.1:1139083-1142977 GCF_000951035.1 Colobus angolensis palliatus | reverse complement strand
TATCAAGCAATTAATTCAAGTCAAGTCAAAAACAAAAACCAAAGTGCCGGTACAGGCATGCCATGGGTGATCAGGCCACGCTTCCACTCAAATGGAGTGGGCAAGTTCCAAAGACGAGTCTTACCAAGTTTCAGATGTCCGGACTTAAAGTGCCAGTTCCTTCCCGGTGTCAGCCGCTGTGTTGATCCTCCACAGGGGCCTGCTGTGCACTGCTCTGAGGAGGAGTTCCACCAGGGCAAATGCCTACCTGGGAGCGCTCTGAGGATCTGCATCGCTCAAGCTGGCCAGAGTCCCCGGCAGGGATGCTCTACAGGGCAGGCGTAAGCTGCCTAAGGGGCTGCTTTGACCATCCGTTAATCACGTCGCTTCCCGGTCAGGGAACCAAGAAATGTAGCAGGGACCAGCCGCAGACAAAACTCCTCAGACAACGGATTAAAGAAGGAAGAGGTTTTTTATTTGGCCGGGAGCGTTGGCAGACTCGCGTCTTAAGAGCCGAGCTCCCCGGAAAAGAAATACTTGGGCCTTTTAAATGTTAAAGAACACTTAAAGGCTTACAACTTTAAGGGGTCCACGTGAAAGGGTCATGATAAATTGAGCAAGCGTGGGAAACGTGACTGGGGCCTACATGCATCAGCTAACAGAACAAGAAGTTTTACAATACTTTTTTTTTTCATACAGTGTCTGGGATTTACAGATAACACAAGTAGTTTAGGCCCGGGGTTGATGTTATTATTATTACTTTTTTTAACTCCTAGGGCCGGGTGGTGGTGCCAAGTTGTCTGGCTATTTATCTTACTTTTGTTTCTTTCTCTCTTTCCTCCTGTCTTGTGAACTAGGCAAGGTGGGGGGGAGGAGGGCAGCAGGAGTAGTAGTGGTCTCCTTCCTTAATTGGATTTGGTCTTGGTGGTTTTGAATTTGACGTAAGGACAAGCAAGGTATGTATATAGAAATGTCCAGCAAGCAGTTTGATAGGGGACTAGTGATGGGATAACTGGACAGAAAATTAGAGTAAAAACTCAAGTGAGTGAGGATAGGCTAGAAGGTACTAAAACAAAGGCAGGCTGGCAGGGAGGCACAAAGAAGCTTTAGGTCTAGCCATAAAATTCATGAACATTTTGAGATTGTGTCAACTTGGGGTGGGAAATGAGTTTCAAAGTTGAAGTAAGAAACTAGACCTCAAATCCGGATTTCATAACTTATAAAGAACATTTGCAGTAAACAGAGGAGTCCAAGGATGGAGTCCAGTAGCTCTAAGCTGTTAGGGAGAGGAAATAGGAAAGGAAAGTTCCAGGTTTGGAGCCGGATAAATGAACTTTGGCATGGCATGATAGGCTCTGTGGGTTAACTTTAGGAATGCAGTACTTTAGCCCTAGTTGTTGGTTGCTGTGTCTTCAGCATGTAAAAACACTCATATGTGTATTTCAAGTACACCAAACCCTGATTGCAATGTTTGGCATTAATTACTTCACTTTTTTTGTTTTCTTTGTTTAGAGACAGGGTCTTGCTATGTTGCCCAAGCTGACTTGAGTTCTTATGCTCAAGCAATCTTCCCACCTTAGCCTCCTGAATAGCTGGGACTATAGGTATGCACCACTGTGCCTAGCGTATTACTTTAAATGTATCATACTTGGTTGTAGTTTGTATGTGTATGTACGTAAACAATACATAAATTAGATGTTAATCTATTAACTATTCAAAAACCACAATTACTTTTGCACCAATCTAAATATATCCTGGGTGGGGTAATAACAAGGTAGATGGGAAAATATCTTTGTTCCCTCTTTATAATCCTGGTATTTCATTCTCTTATTAGTGTTTGTTCTTTCAGTCAGCAAATAGCTGTTGAGTACCTTCTGTGTCAGGGACTGCTTTTCCTTTTATTATCTCACTTTTCTCCTGGCCATCTTTCCCATTCTGCACTATGGAGTCTTCTCCTTGAAACTTTCTTCACCTATTTTTTTTTTTTTCTCACAGTTGGCTCCATCTCATCTCTTCTTAAGAGATGTCCTTTAGATAATCTGTCTATTAGGAAACACAATGTTACACATTCTTCATATATTTGCCTCATACAGATTGAGAGCTTCTGCTATTACTCCATTACAGTCAGCAAAATGGAGAGAGGAAAAAGAATCCCAGACAAGATCATAGAGTGATTGTGGCTGGAAGGAAGTCCAAGGACAAGAGAAATCAACATTTTATTACAATGAGGCCCAATTATATGATCTGATTGCTGCCCTTCTCACCCTCTGTGAAGTCCAGTTAACAGAAATGAGCAGTGTTGCGGGAGGTGTCATAAGTGGACTCAAATTGGCCCCAGAATGGCAAACTCTGAGTTCAATAATAGATTAAGTACCAGCTTCAGACACTCAGTGTGTTCTCTGAGTTCCCAAAGATATTTCTACCTGGAGCTTTCTTCTACATTTACCTTAATGGCTCAGTTGGAAGTCAGCCATCACTGCTAAGTGTCCTTAGTTCTATGCAGCATTGGCAGGAGCTTCCCTATTATCCTGACGTTAGAAATAGAAAGTCTGCCCAGTTGCAGCCAGGCTGTTGCCCCTAAAGCAATGGTGGAACATTTCCACTTTCTAGGATCTTGTCCTTTCCAACACTAAATGGACTAACCTCTTGTCACTTCCACCAGTCATTGGATTTATGATAAAAATCTCCCCATTCCTAGAGTGGCTCTGCTATCAGGCAGCAATCTCCTTTTTGCTCTGAATTTCTGCTGTCTTGGATACAGTAGGAGAATCTGCTCCGATGAACATTAAATTGTTACTGTATGTAAAGCATTTAGAAGAATGCCTCACACATATTAAGAGTTTCTGCAATTATCATTAATACTACTGTTGTGGCCGGGCGCGGTGGCTCAAGCCTGTAATCCCAGCACTTTGGGAGGCCGAGACGGGTGGATCACGAGGTCAGGAGATCGAGACCATCCTGGCTAACACGGTGAAACCCCGTCTCTACTAAAAATACAAAAACTAGCCGGGCGAGGTGGCGGGGGGGCGCCTGTGGTCCCAGCTACTTGGGAGGCTGAGGCAGGAGAATGGCGTGAACCTGGGAGACGGAGCTTACAGTGAGCTGAGATCCGGCCATTGCACTCCATTCAGTCCGGGCGACAGAGCGAGACTCCGCCTCAAAAAAAAAAAAAAAAATACTACTGTTGTTATTGCCACCATCTAGGATCAGAAGCTAGAGCTTAGCTGAACATCTAATTCTTGCTCTTGTTATTCTGGGCGGTTTAGCAAATCCAATTTATCTGGAAATGGGGTGAAAATATTTAGTTTCCGCTCAATTTTGTGGCCATTGCCACCTCAAAGAGTCTTCAAAAGGTCAAAATGTTACCATTTTAGTGTTTTTACTTCTTAGGGCTTTAACATTCCCTCTCTGGATTCCTAAGAGACTCTGGTCCTGAATCAGTGAAATGGATAATCCAGCAATCTCTGCATGAAAGATGTACATTTTATCCAGTCATCCAGTGTTTAACAAACACCAGCTCAATGTGGGACAGTAATAAATGTCATAGCTAACATTTATGGAGCACCTAGTATGTGCCAGATACTGTTCTAAGTGCTTTATATATACTATCTCATTTATTCTTCATAAAACCCTATATATAGGCACTGTTATTATCTTCCTTTTACAAATGAAGAAACAATCATAAAGAGGTTAATTTGCGTAAAGCCACAAAGATAAGTGGAAGAGCTGGAATATGTACCCAGGCAGTGATATCTCATAGCTTATGTTAGTCACTACCTCACTGTAGTGACAGGGAGAACCCTGGATTTAAGAGGCAGAAGTGCGGCCGGGCGCGGTGGCTCATGCCTATAATCCCAGCACTTTGGGAGGCTGAGGCAGGCAGATCATGAGGTCAGGAGATCGAGACCATCCTGG
>NW_012114833.1:1137112-1138589 GCF_000951035.1 Colobus angolensis palliatus | reverse complement strand
GCCTGTAATCCCAGCACTTTGGGAGGCCGAGGCGGGTGAATCACGAGGTCAGGAGATCAAGAGCATCCTGGCTAACACAGTGAAACCCGGTCTCTACTAAAAATACAAAAAATTAGCCGGGCATGATGGCGGGCGCCTGTAGTCCCAACTACTTGGGAGGCTGAGGCAGGAGAATGGCCTGAACCGGGGAGGCGGAGCTTGCAGTGAGCGGAAATCTCGTCACTGCACTCCAGCCTGGGCGACAGAGCAAGACTCCGTCTCCAAAAAAAAAAGAGGCGGAAGTCCAATCTGGTCTCAACTCCTCCATTCCATCATTTAACAGGTTGAATGACCTTAGGAAAGTTACTATACCTTTCTTAAAACTCAAGTTTCTTTATCTGTAAAATGGATAAGGTAATATGTACTTCACAGGATGGTTGTGAAGATTGTTATGTGCCCTTAACTTCTTAGGCATTCAGTAAATGTCAGCTCTTCTCTCACTACCCTCTTCTAAGCACTACACTGGTGCTCAAGATTGACTAAGAAAGTTGTACCTCTGGCCGGGTGTGGTGGCTCACGCCTGTAATCCCAACACTTTGGGAGGCTGAGGCGGGCGGATCATGAGGTCAAGAGATCGAGACCATCCTGGTCAGCACAGTGAAATCCCATCTCTACTAAAAATACAAAAATTAGCTGGGCATGGTGACGTGCACCTGTAATCCCAGCTACTGGGGAGGCTGAGGTAGGAGAACCACTTGAACCTGAGGGGTGGAAGTTGCCATGAGCCAAGAGCACACCATTGCACTCCAGCCTGGCAACAGAGCGAGACTCCGTCCCCAAAAAAAAAAAAAAAAAAAAAAAAATTGTACCTCCCTGGAGTCCCAGGCTGGGATGAAGAGGGAAGAAGAGAACAAACATGGGCCAAGGTGGTTATGTTATAGTATAAGAAATACCTCTGTAGAGGAATATACAGAGAGAAGAATACAGAAAGTTACATTTTCTGAGATGGGGCAAGGAGGAGTTGAAGTTTCAGGGTACCAGTAACATTTGTGTTGGGCATTGAAAAACAGGCTTGGATGAGATGGACAGAAGGCACAAAAGTTTTTGGGCAGGAGGAACAGCATGTGTGCTGGCACTAAAGTATGGAAGAGCTCAGTAGTATGTGTTCTAGTACTGGCTAGAGGTTTGGTATGCAGTTGGATATTGGAGGTAAGATGGTAACTGAGTAGTAACAAATGACTTTGCAAAGAGAGAGGCATTCAAGGCTTCAGATGTCAGTTATGTCCCAGCACCATGAAGACATTAAGACGTAGACATCTTTTTTTTTTTTGAGACAGAATCCTGCTCTGTTCTGTTGTCCAGGTTGGAGTGCAGTGGCGTGATCTTGGCTCACTGCAGCCTCCGCCTCTCGGGGTCAAGTGGTTCTCCTGGCTCAGCCTCCTGAGTAGCTGGAATTACAGGTGCCCACCACCATGCCTGGCTAATTTTTGTATTTTTA
>NW_012114833.1:1130301-1132104 GCF_000951035.1 Colobus angolensis palliatus | reverse complement strand
AAAAAAAAAAAAAAGAAAAAAAAAAAGAAAATGTACAGTAAAAATATGGTATTATAATATTATAGCAGGGGTCCCCAACCCCCAGGGCCATGACCTGTGAGGAACCCAGTAACACAGCAGGAGATGAGCAGCGGATGAGCAAGCATTACCATCTGAGCTCTGCCTCTCGTCAGATCAGTGGTGGCATTAGATTCTAATAGGAGCGTGAACCCTATTGTGAACTGCACATGCGCACTCCTTCCGAGAATCTAACTAATGCCTGATGATCTGAGGTGGAACAGTTTCATCCTGAAACCATCTCCCCCTCCCCACCAGTCCATGGAAAAATTGTCTTCCATGAAACCAGTCCCTAGTGCCAAAAAGGTTGGGGACCACTGTGTTATAGGACCACTGTCATGTATGCAGTCTGTTGTTGACTGAAACGTCATTATGTGGCTCATGTCTGTATATTCACAAGGTTGTGTAACCATCACTGCTATCTAATTCCAGAACATTTCATCACCCCAAAAAGAAACCCTGGTACCTGTCTATAACCATACCACCCTGAACATGTCCAATCTTGTCTGATCTCACAGAAGCTAAGCACGGTTGGGTCTGGTTAGTACTTGGATGGGAGAAACCTGGTACCTGTTGGCAGCCACTCATCATTTTCCTTTCTCCTCATCCTCTGGCAACTTCTGATTTCTTTCTTTTTTAAAAATTTTATTTATCATTTTTTATTGTCCCAGGTGTTCCAAGGAAATACTGATCTCTCTATTTCTATGGATTTGCCTATTCTGGACATTTTATGTAAATGGAATCATGCTATATGCAACCTTTTGTGTCTGGCTTCTTCTATTAGGCATGATGTTTTCAAGGTTCATCTAAGTTGTAGCATGTATCAGCATTTCTTTTTATGGCTGAATAATATTCCTGTGTATGGATGTACCATATTTTGTTTATCCAGTCATCAACTGGTGGACATTTGAGTTGTTTACACCTTTTGGCTATTATGAATAATGCTATTCATGTACAGGCTTTTGTTTGATACCTATTTTCATTTATTTTGAGCATATACCTAGGAGTGGTATTGCTGGTTATTCTATGTTTAACTTTTCGAGGAACTATCAAACTATTTTCTTTTCTTTTCTTTGTTTTGGATGGAGTCTTGCTCTGTCACCCAGGCTGAAGTGCAGTGATGCGATCTTGGTTCACTGCAATCTCCACTTCCTGGGTTCAAATGACTCTCCTGCCTCAGCCTCCTGAGCAGCTGTGATTACAGGTGTGTGCCACCACACCTGGCTAATTTTTGTATTTTTAGTAGAGACAAGTTTCGCTATGTTGGCCAGGCTGGTCTCCATCTCCCAACCTCAGGTGATCCCCCCTCTCAGCTCCCTAAAGTTCTGGGATTACAGGCGTGAGCCACTGTGCCCGGCTGATCAAACTTTTCCATATCAGTTTTTCCAGATTAAGATTAGACAAAATTGGACATGTTCAGGGTGGTATGGCTATAGTTAAGTACTAGTGGCTGTACCAGTTTACATCCCACCAGCAATGTATGAGGATTCTAATTTTTCCACATCCTTGCCAACAAGGATGTTATTGATTTTTTTTCCTTTTTTATTATTACCATCTTTGTGAGTGTGAAGTAGGATCTCATTGTGGTTTTGATTTGCATTTTCCTAATGACTAATGTGCTTGTTGGCTGTTTGTTTAATTCTTTGAAGAAATGTTTCTTGAAGTCCTTTCCCCCATTTTAAAAATCAGGTTGTCTTTTTGTTGTTGAGTTGTAAGGGTTGTTTTTCATTTTTTTTTTTTTTTTTT
>NW_012114833.1:1126823-1129184 GCF_000951035.1 Colobus angolensis palliatus | reverse complement strand
GGCCTCCCAAAGTGCTGGGATTACAGGCTTGAGCCACCGCGCCCGGCCGAATGCTCTACTTTTATTACTCCAAATGTGCTTCTGATTTTTAGTACCTTTTAGTATATCGTGATCATTATTTCATACTCTCCTTTTTTTGATGCAAGTACTTCTGTGTGGATCATTTGCATAATCAGCACACTTGTCATTTAAGGTGATTAAGAAGTGTTTGTTTTATTGCCTTACTGTGCTGTGGTTAGATTTTCCAGGGTCTTGTTTTCTGAGTTGTTTTTTACTGTTTTAGAAAGCCTTATTTGCACTATTTCTTCTGGACCCAGACTCATCCACTACTGAGGCCCACTCCCTTGATGTCAAAGAATACTGGCTGCTGTTTTTAGTTCATCCTCAGAGGAACTCAGACTACACCCATCTGCTTCAGCTGAGTGCTGATACTTCCTACCAGTTGTGGACTGAACTTCTGATGCAGAAAGCCTGTTAAGAAAACCTCTTCCTTGAACTAGAGCTTTCCAGAGGTCAAGAGTGGCACTGGCCTTATGATCTATGTTAAGCTTTGTTGTAGATTACAGTTCCTGAGATGTCATACTGATGAGGAGGCACATGGGAAAGAACCTGTCTTTTAAACCTCTTTCATGCTGCCAGAACAAGCATTTATAAGCACTGTTTCCATATGTACCATACCCTCGTCTTTAGAAAGGAAGAGCCATCAGAAATTATGGGTCTTGTTCAAGGTCATCCAGTGATGTCAGAGTGCTGCTAGGAATAGAATTCATCCGCTACTCCCATGAATTCTTTTCTTGTTATCATTACCAAACACTCCTTGCCTGTTGATCAACAGAAAACACATCTCAGTATTTTCTCCAAGGGAGGTTTTGAGTTTATTATTCCCTTTTGGGAAATCAAGATGATTTTCCTCTTCCCCAGTTGGATTCTGTACCCATTTCATTAAAGTCCTTGGTAGATTTAATTTTTTGTGTGTGTGTGATTCTCATGCCCCAGCCTCCCAAGTAGCTGGGATTATAGGTGTGCATCACACACCTGGCTAATTTTTGTATTTTTGGTAGAGACGAGGTTTTGCCATGTTGGCCAGGCTGGTCTTGAACTCCTGACCTCAGGCAATCCACCCACCTCAGCCTACCTAAGTGCTGGGATTACAGGTGTGAGCCAGTGCACAGGGCCTGATTTAATGTTTTTTGTTTGTTTGTTTGTTTTGTTTTGAGACAAAGTCTTGCTCTGTAACCCAGGCTGGAGTGCAGTGGCACGATATCGGCTCACTGCAAGCTCCGCCTCCAGGGTTCACTGCCATTCTCCTACCTCAGCCTCACAAATAGCTGGGACTACAGGCGCCCGCCAACACGCTTGGCTAATTTTTTGTACTTTTAGTAGAGATGGGGTTTCACCGTGTTAGCCAGGATGGTTTTGATCTCCTGACCTCGTGATCTGCCTGCCTCGACCTCCCAAAGTGTTAGGATTACAGGTGTGAGCCACTGCGCCCTGCTGATTTAAAGTTTTATAACAAAACTCTCTAGTCTTTGTGCCTACTGAAAATTGTTATGGACTAAATGAGTTTAAATTTTCACAAGGTAGAATTTTGTTTCAGTGATGAAAGCAGATGGTTTCAGGTTGATTTCATTAACCCACTTTTTTCTGGTTTTTTTTTTTTTTTTAGACAGAGTCTCACTCCTCTGTCACCCAGGCTGGAGTGCAGTGGCACACTCAACGGCTCACTGCCGCCTCAACCTCCTGTGCTCAAGCAATCCTCCCACCTCACCCTCCCGAGTAGCTCGGACTACAGGTGAGTGCCACCATGCCCGGGTAAATTTTTTGTAATTTTTATAGAGACAAGGTTTTGCCATTTTGCCCAGACTGGTCTCAAACTCTAGGCTCAAGCAATCCACTGGCCTTGGCCTCCCAAAGTGCTGGGATTAAAGGCGTGAGTGACCACAACTGGCCATTAACCCACATTTAAGATCCCAATTTCCAACTCCCCATTCCCCATTCCCCCAGCCCCTGGCAACCACCATTGTACTGTCTGACTCTATAATATGAATTTGACTACTCGAGGTATGGCGTATAAGTGGGATCATACAGTATTTGTTTTTTGTGAGTAGTTACTTTTACTTATGATAATGCCCTCAAGATTTATCCATGTTGTAGCACATGTCAGAATATCCTTCCTTTTTATTTGTATTTTTTTTTTATTTGAGACATGGTCTCGCTCTGTCACCCAGGCTGGAGTGCAGTGGCACAATCTTAGCTCATTGCAACCTCCACCTCAGTGATCCTCACACCTCAGCCTCCCAAGGAGCTAAGACCACAGATGTGCACCACCACGTCCGGCTATTTTTTCTTTTTTTTTTTTTT
>NW_012114833.1:1124694-1126353 GCF_000951035.1 Colobus angolensis palliatus | reverse complement strand
TGTTTTGTTTTGAGACGGAGTCTTGCTCTGTCACCCAGGCTGGAGTGCAGTGGCGCGATCTCGGCTCACTGCAAGCTCCGCCTCCCAGGGGCGTTCAAGCGATTCTCATGCCTCAGCCTCCCTAGTAGCAGGGACTACAGGTGCCCGCCACCACGGCTAGCTAATTTTTTTTTTTATTTTTAGTAGAGATGGGGTTTCACCGTGTTAGCCAGGATGGTCTCCATCTCCTGACCTCATGATCCACCTGCCTTGGCCTCCCAAAGTGCTGGGATTACAGGCGTGAGCCACCACTCCCGGCCCTTTCCTTCCTTTTAAAGCTAATAATATTTTGTTGTATACCACCTTTTGTTTATCCATTCACCCACACTGATGGACACTTGGGTTGTTTTTACCTTTGGCTATTGCGAATAATGTTGCTATGAATGTGGGTGTACAAATACCTCTTTGAGACCCTGTTTTCAATTCCTTTGGGGATGTACAAGAAATAGAATGTCTGGAATATATGGTAATTTGAATTTTAATTTTTTTAGAAACCACCATACCATTTTCCAGTGGTGGTACTATTTTACCTTGCTACCAACAGTGCATAAGGGTTCCAATTTCTCTGTATCCTCACCAACTCTTATGTTTTGGTAATAGCCATCCTAATGGGTGTGTAGAAGTGCAGTGAATATATATTTTAAAGAACCTTGAGTCATAATGTCATAACCCAACTCATATCATATTTTGTACAGATCTCTTAAATAATTATAACATATTTGATATGCATTCAATAAACTTCTATTGAATCCTGGCTACATTCCAGGATTCAAATATGAAATAGGCACAGTCCCTGCCCTCATGAATAACACAGATAAGGAGCCCCTATGAAATAACTTATAACCATTGTACCCCTATCTAAAGGATCAGAAACATAAGCTCTAGCAACAGATCTGAGAGAAGGGGATGGGAGAGAAAACATCCACAGGTTCAGTGTGTTCTGAACTCTTTAGGAATTTTGCATGGGCAGATCTGCTCAGTTTTCTCCCATAACAAATAGGGCGTTCTGTATGAAACTTGGCTACAGTGGTTATTCACTAAGTTGTTGAGAAAGAGATATATATTAACTTTCCCTATGGGAATTTAAAAACATCCACAAAAGTAAAGAAAGTAATATAATGAATCACCAAATACCTGTCACCCAGTTTGTGGAATCATCAACACATACCCAGTCTTATTTCATCCCCACCCCCACTCACTCCCTCTTAACCACTAGATTATTTTGAAACAAAGTCAGTATATTATTCAAGTTTTCATTTTCTACTTGTTCTTGATGCTGTTTCCCTTACATACTGGGGTGTGTGCTCTAATTTTGACTTCTATTAGCAGTCTTACTGTGTACAATATTCTTTCTCTGAGAGAGAGTTTTGTTTTGTTTTGTACTGATAGAATCAGTGTTTCCTGGCCTCAAAACTCTCTTGTGTTGTCTCTCCCACTTCAGAGTCCCATGAACCTGCTACACATTTTCTTTTTTTTTTTTCGAGACGGAGTCTCGCTCTGTCGCCCAGGCTGGAGTGCAGAGGCCGGATCTCAGCTCACTGCAAGCTCCGCCTCCCGGGTTTATGCCATTCTCCTGCCTCAGCCTCCTGAGTAGCTGGGACTGCAGGCGCCCGCCACCTC
>NW_012114833.1:1124200-1124574 GCF_000951035.1 Colobus angolensis palliatus | reverse complement strand
GCCAGGATGGTCTCGATCTCCTGACCTCGTGATCCGCCCGTCTCGGCCTCCCAAAGTGCTGGGATTACAGGCTTGAGCCACCACGCCCGGCCCACATTTTCACTTTACCCAAGTCAAAGTGACTTGGACCTCCACTCACCAGCTCTCTTAGTTCATCTCTATAATGTATGAAGTTAGGGACTTTGGCAGTCTTCTTAATTATTCTATATACAGTTTCTAGCCTGGTGCATAGTAGGTACTTAATAAATAGTTGTTGATACGAAGGCAGGTGCATCACGAGGTCAGGAGTTCAAGACCAGCCTGGCCAAGATGGTGAACCCCTTCTCTACTAAAAATACGGAAATTAGCCAGGCATGGTGGTCGTCCCCTGTAAT
>NW_012114833.1:1115004-1119267 GCF_000951035.1 Colobus angolensis palliatus | reverse complement strand
TAGATAGATAGATAGATAGATAGATAGATAGATAGATAGATAGATAGATAGAAAGAAATACAGATTTTTTTTGAGACAAGGTCTTGCTCTGTCGCCCAGGCTGGAGTGCAGTAGTGTGACCTCGGCTCACTGCAACCTCCACCTCCAGGGTTCAGGCGGTTCTTGTGTCTCAGCCTCTCGAGTAGCTGGGACTACAGGGACATACCACCATGCTCGGCTAATTTTTGTATTTTTTGTAGAGAGGGTTTCGCTGTGTTGCCCAGGCTGGTCTCAAACTCCTGGCCTCAAGTGATCTGCGCACCTTGGCCTCCCAAAGTGCTGAGATTACAAGTGTGAGCCACCACACCCAGCCGGTTCGCTATAACTTAAATGAGGAGAAAATTACCTGGGCTTTGAGAAACAGCTTTTATCCTGGACCTCTTTTGTCTAACTGAAAAATCTAAATTTTTCTGGCTCCCCCTGCTGGTCGCTCCTAGGCAGTTGCGTCCAAGTGCTCTGGCTCCAAGGATTGGAGCCAGAGCCAAGTTTGGGAAGGGAATACAAAGCATTGTTGGTAGGGTGCCCTGACCAGTCCAGGCAGGTTTGAGGAGGAGGAAAGCAGCTTGTTGAGAACAGTTCTGGGAAGTGCAGCTTTCTGTGTAAAGGGCAAGGCAGGTGGCCCACTGCCAGCCAAAATCAGGAGAGCAGGGATGGGGGCTACAGCTTCCTGGTCTGCAGTACTGTAGCCCACGAGAATCGTTGACCACATGAGCCCATAAGTGAGCTGGTCATTATGTGAGGATCAGACCCTATCTTGAGAATGGAGATGGGCTCCTTTTCTAAGACAAAGCAGGCTGGGGTCAGACATAGTCACCATGCAGGCATAGTACCTACAGTGTTTGTTTTATTTTGGTAAGAATGGTGGTGAGTGTAGATGGGAGCATCCCCAGAGTTCACAGTCCTGCGTTGGCTACATGACCCTACTATCTCCCAGTTCTTAAGACCATTAACAACTCTGTGGAGCTCTGGGTGGAGCTTCTGCCAGGGCCTTCTTCCTCCACCGTCTGTAAAAACAATAAATTCCCCACACCTCTCATACTAGTCAGAATGGCCAGTCAGAATGGCTATTATTAAAAAGTCAAAAAACAACAGATGCTGGTGAGATTGTAGAGAAAAAAAGACACTTTTACACTGTTGGTGGGAGTGTAAATTAGTTCAACCATTGTGGAAGACAGTGTGGCAATTCCTCAAAGACCTAGAAGCAGAAATACCATTTGACCCAGCAATGGCATTGACTGAGCAATGCTATTACCCAAAAGAATAGAAATCATTCTGTTATAAAGATACATGCATGCATATGTTCATTGCAGCACTACTCACAGTAGGAAAGACATGGAACCAACCTAAATTCCCATCAATGATAGACTTCATCAAGAAAATGTGGTACATATATATCATGGAATACTATGCAGTCATAAAAAGGAATAAAATCATGTCCTTTGCAGGGTCATTGATGGAGCTGGAAACTATTATCCTCAGCAAATTAATGCAAGAACAGTAAAACAAACACTACATATTCTCACTTATAAGTGGCAGCTGAATGATGAGAACACATGGACACATGGAGGGGAACAACACACACTGGGGCCTGTTGGACAGTGTGGCGGGGGAGGAAGGATAGTATCAGGAAGAATAGCTAATGGATGCTGGGCTTAATACCTAGGTGATGGGATGATCTCTGCAGCAAACCATCATGGCACACGTTTTTCTATGTAACGAACCTGCACATCCTACACATGTACCCCTGAACTTAAAAGTTGGAAAAAAAGGCCGGGCACGGTGGCTCACGCCTGTAATCCCAGCACTTTGGGAGGCTGAGGTGAGTGGATCATGAGGTCGGGAGATCGAGACCATCCTGGCTAACATGGTGAAACCCCGTCTTTACTAAAAATACAAAAAAAAATTAGCCTGGCGTGGTGACGGGCACCTGTAGTCCCAGCTACTTGGGAGGCTAAGGCAGGGGAATGGTGTAAACGCGGGAGGCAGAGCTTGCAGTGAGCCGAGATCATGCCACTGCACTCCAGACTGGGCAACTGAGCAAGACTCCATCTCAAAAAAAAAAAGAAAGAAAAAATAAATTCCTCACACCTACCCACCCTCTAGATCACGTTTCTCAGTTGTTTATATTTATTTGTCTTTTCCACAACACAACTTCCCAGAAAGTGGACTGTGGCCAAATTAATCTCTCCAGATTCCAGCCAGCTGTAGGCGTCAGGAAGAGGGTTAATGATGTCAAGACACTAAGGGCAGATCCCCTCCTCTTTTCTCCAATCCCAAGCCCCAGGCACCAGCATAATTCCTCTTAAAGTTGAACGTGGAAAATAGGCATTTGTTTTACTTCAGGATGAAGGGGTAAGCACGTGACTTTCCCTAATACACAAGGAAGGGAAATGAATCCAGAAGAACCCCAGGGCATGAATATTACCATTAGGCTTAGATAAGTGTAGCTGTGAAATGGTCATTATAAAGACATGTTTGGGCTAGGCACAGCAGCTCATGCCTGTAATCCCAGCAGTGGGAGGCCAAGGCAGGAGGAATGCTTGAACCCAGGAGTTCAAGACCAGCATAGGCAACATAGTGAGACCTCATCTCTACAAAAGTTTTTTTTTTTTTTAATTAGTCAAGTATGGTGGCACATGCCTATAGTCCCAGCTACTTGGGAGGCTGAGGTGGGAAGATCACTTGAGCCTGGGAGGTCGAGATGACAGTGAGCCATGATCACACCACTACACTCCAGCCTGGGTAACAGGGCAAGACGCAGTCTCCAAAAAAAAAGGTCCAATGCCCAATGCCCACACATGATAAAACTCTCAGTAAACTAGAAATAGAAAGGAACTTCGTCAGCTTGATAAAGAATACCTACAAAACCTACAGCTAACATTGTATCTAACAGTGAGAAACCAGAAGCTTTCTCACTAAGATCAGGAACAAGGCAATGGTGTGCCCTCTCATCACTTCTTTTCAACATCATACTGGAAGTCCTGGCTAATGTAATAAGACAAGAAAAAGAAATAAAAGATACACAGATTGGGGAGGAGGAAATCAAGCTGTCTTTGTTCACAGATGACATGACCATCTCTGTAGAAAATCTGAAAGATGAATGACAAAGCCTTAAGAGATGTTAAAAAAGAAAAAAAGCAGGACAGGACAGGAAAGGAAAAAGGAAAGGGAAGGGGGGAGGGAAAGGGGAAGGAAGGGAAAGGAAAGATCTGAAAGAATTGACAGAAAAACTCCTGGAACTAATAAGTGATCACATCAGCATTGCAGGTTATAAGGTCAATATACAAAACTTAATTGTTTTCCTATATACCAGCAATGGATTAGTGGAATTTGAAATAAAAAACACATTGATATTACCACTCCCCAAAATTTGTATAAACCTAACAAAATATGTATAAGATCTGTATGAAAAAAAACTACAAAACTCTGATGAACAAAATAAAAAAAGAACCAAATGGAGATATATTCCACGGTACATGGATAGGAAGACTCAATATTGTCAAGATGTCCGTTCTTCCCAACTTGATCTATAGATCAAAGCAATCCCAATCAAAATCCCAGAAGTTATTTTGTGGATATCAACAAATTGATTCCAAAGTTTATACAGAGAGGCAAAAGTCCCAGAATAGCCAACATAATATTGAAAGAGAAGAATAAAGAAGACTGAAACTACCTGACTTTGAGACTTATAAAGCTATAGGAATGAAGGCAGTATGATATTTGTGAAAGGATAGACAAATAGATCAATGGAACAGAATGGAGAGGCCAGAAATAGATCCACATAAATATAGTGGAAGGAATAAATATAGTGGAAGGAAGCAAAGGCAATACAATGGAGTAAAGATAATTTTTTCAACAAATGGTGCTGGAACAACTGGACATCCACATGCAAAAAATTAATCTAGACGCATGAACTCAAAATGAATCATAGACCTAAATGTAAAACACAAGATAAATATAAACTCTGAGAGGATAACAGAAGAAAACCTTGGATATGGTTATTACTTTTTCATTACAACACTCAAAGGCATGATCCATGAAATAAATAACTGACAATCTAGACTTCATTAAAATTAGAAGTTTCTGTTCTGTGAAAGACCATGTCAGAAGAATGAGAAGATAAGCATGAGCATAGACTGGAGAAAATATTTGCAAAAGACACATCTGATAAAGGACTGTTATCCAAAATACACATAAGAACTCTTAAAACTCGAAAAGGCCGGG
>NW_012114833.1:1088410-1107229 GCF_000951035.1 Colobus angolensis palliatus | reverse complement strand
TACTACACATCTGTCAGACTGGCCGAAATCCAGACAACAAATGCTGACAAGGAGGTGGAGCAACAGGAACTTTCATTCATTGCTGGTAGGAATGCAAAATTGATGGTACAGCCACTTTGGAGAACAGTTTGGCATTTTCTTACAAAACTAAACATACTCTTACCATGTGATTCAGCAATCACAGTCCTTGGTATTTTCACAAACGAGTTGAAAACTTAAGTCCACACACAACCTGCACACACAGGTTTACAGCAGCTTTATTCATAATTGCCAAAACTTGGAAGCAATCAAGATATCCTTCAGTAGGTAAATAAATGAATATACTATGGTACATCTGAACAATGGAATATTATTCACTGCCAGAAGGAAATGAGCTATCAGGCCGGGCGTGGTGGCCCATGCCTATAATCCTAATACTTTGGGAAGCTGAGGTGGGAGGATCTCTTGAGCCCGCAGGAGTTTAAGCCCAGCCTGGGCAACATAGGGAGCCCCCCCCTCTAAAAAAAAAAAAAAAAAAAATACAAAAAGTAGCCAGGTGTGGTTGTGTGCCTGTGGTTCCAGCTACTTAGGAGGTGGAGACGGGAGGATCAGTTGAGCCTGGGAGGTTAAGGCTGCAGTGAGCTTTGAAGGGAACCTTGAGATCGACAAATTTTTTTTCTTTCTTTTTTTTTTTGACACAGAGTCTCACTCTGCTGCCCAGGCTGAAGTCCAGTTGTGTGATCTTGGCTAACTGCAACCTCCACCTTCTGGGTTCCAAGCGATTTTCCTGCCTCAGCCTACTGAGTAGCTGGGATTACAGGTGCGTGCTATCACGCCTGGCTAATTTTTTTTTTTTATTTTTATTTTTTGTATTTTTAGTAGAGACGGGGTTTCACCATGTTGGCCAGACTGGTCTCAACTCCTGATCTCAAGTAATACACCCGCCTCAGCCTCCCAAAGTGCTGGGATTACAGGCGTGAGCTACTGTACCCACCTGAGATGGACATTTTTAACTGAATATTTTTATGTGTAAACATTGTAAATAAATCTTAAATACCAGATGGAGACTGTTCTAATTCCTGAAAGCAGCTGAATCTTTAGCACCCATCATTAAGCTGCCCACTGGGAAAGAGGAACTTGACAGTGTCACCGAGGATGGCTAGTGAAAATCACTAAAAATGCTTACATTATGTAGGATGAGACACCTCAATAAACCTGTTGCAACTGCATTTCCTTCCAGTCTTTTTTCCATGTGTCTTTTTATTTGATTGATTTATTGATTGAGACGGGGTCTCACTCTCTTACCCAGGCTAGAGTGCAGTGACACAATCTTGGCTCGCTGCAATCTCCACCTCCCAGGCTCCTGAGTAGCTGGGACTACAGGTGCACACCACCATGCCAGGCTAATTTTTGTATTTTTGTAGAGATGGGGTTTTGCCATGTTGCCCAGGCTGGTCTTGAACTCCTGGACTCAAGTGATCTGCCCACCTTGGCCTTCCAAAGTGCTGGGATTACAAGTGTGAGCCACCGCGCCTGGCCTTCCATGCATTTTTTTTTTTCCATGCATTTTTTTAAACATTGTTCAGGTCTTACCACCTAAGCAATTTTGTTCTTTTAAAACCTGCTGTTTTCTCATAACCACTTTTTATTTATTTATTGAGGCAAGATCTCACTCTGTCGCCCAGGCTGTAGTGCAGTGGCATGATCACAGCTCACTGCAGCTTTAACCTCCTGGGCTCCAGCAGTCCTTCCACCTCAGCCTTCTAAGTAGCTGGGACTACAAGTGCATGCCACCACACCTGGCTAATTTTTTGTTTATTTTTTGTAGAGATGAGGTCTCACTATGTTGCCCAGGCTGAGCCTCATTTCTTATCTATGAAGTGGAGATGACTCTACCTTTCATGGTCATAAGGATTAGAAGTATGTTCAATAAATGGTAGTTATTAATATTATGAGAAGATAAAGATTGCTATCTAAAGAGCTAGCTGCAGTATTCCTCTTAGGAAATTGTCTTTTTTTCAGGAAATACCCTGATAATCTGTTTGGACATGAAAAGAAAGGTAAATTCCTGTTCCTCCTTGTCCCGACTCCACATAGTTCATAATTAGAAAAAGAAAGATCTTGACTGGGTGCAGTGGCCCACACCTGTAATCCCAGCACTTTGGGAGGCCAAGGTGGGCAGGTCACTTGAGCTCAGCAGTTTAAGACCAGCCTGGGCAACATGACGAAACCCTGTCTCTACCAAAAATGAAATAAATTAGAAATTAGCCAGGTGTAACAGTGCACACCCATGGTCATCCCAGCTATTTGGGGTGCTGAGGCGGGAGGATCACTTGAGCCCAGGACGTTGAGGCTGCAGTGACTTGTGATCACACCACGCAATTCCAGCATGGGTAACAGAGTGAGATCCTGTCTCAAAAAAAAAAAAAAAGGAAAAAGAAAAAGTACTCTGCAAAATACGGTTCTCACTGTATTGTGTGTCTCTGGAGGGGATGGGGATAAGCCCAGGATGAAGGAATTGAGGGGGCCAAGTAAGTAGGGCAGGTGGCTAGGGAGACTGAGAATGACCAGCCACCTGAGGGCAGCTGAGGACACTGAGGAACAGCCTCACCAGGGAGATGTTCCCTGTGGCAGGTACATGAAGGGACTGGACTGTCAGTGTGTCTTATGTGCTGGCTATGATTTAGCCTCTGTTGTCCCCAAATCAGGGTGAACATCAGAGCACCTACTGACTTTGAAAAAAAATGAAGGAAAAGTCCTCGGTTCTATGTCTGGGCTGATGCCAGTGGAGAGAGGGACCATTTTTAAAAAAAAGACTCTTTTTAGAAACAGGGACTTGGTATGTTGCCCAGGCTGGACTGGGCTTAAGCTATCCTGCTGCCTCAGCCTCCTGAGTAGCTGGGACTACAGTCATGTGCCACTGCACCCGGCTTGAGAAGGGACTCTTTTTTTTTTTTTTTGAGACAGAGTCTCACTCTATCGCCCAGGATGGAGTGCAATAGCACGATCCCAGCTCACTGTAACCTCCACCTCCCAGGTTCAAGTGATTCCCCTGCCTCAGCCTCCCGAGTAGCTGGGATTACAGGTGTGTGCCACCACACCTGGCTAATTTTGTATTTTTAGTAGAGACAGGGTTTCACCATGTTTGGAGATGTTGGAGGAGATGCCTCCCACCCTTTATGGAATGGGGCCAAAGCCATTCTAACTTCAGTATTAATGAGAAGGATGATCCCATATAGCAGGAGGTGTGGAGGGCAGATGCTCAGGCTGACATTAAATAACAATCCGAGGAAATGTGAAAGGGGCAGGGAATGTGGCTTCCATAGGTATGGCCTATTTGGGGTTCTCAGGTGCCTCTTATTTGTTTACACAGTTGAAAGCATTTTAAAATATTCTCAGGACCTGGAGTGGGGCGAGCCCTGGGAAGGGGCCCCATGTAATGGGGATGTCCACCTCTCCTGAGTTTCAACCTAATGATCTGGCTTGGCCTTTCCTCCTGAGCTCTGGCCCTGGGCTTGCAAGAGGGTTGTGAGGTATGGGGCTGTGTTATTGGAAAAGGCAGCCTTGAGTGAGGGCAGGTAACATCATTTTATCCTGTGTTCATCCTGGTGTTCAGCCTCAGTATGCTTCCCACCAAACTGGCCTCCATGTTAGAACATGGTCTATCTTGCCCCTGGGGCTCTTCACAGTCCGACGGCTGGCCAGCATTTTCCAGCAGCTTATACACAGTCTCAAAGAGCCCTTTGTCTCCCTCGGTGACATGAAGAGGTTTGTCACTTCAAATGTCAGCTGTTATTTGGACTTTAAGGGCAAGTTTGCCCATGTCTGCCTGTGAGCACCCTGCCCCACTCCCTACATGTCCCAGTCCTAGTATACTCTAGGATCCTGCTCTAATGCCACCTGGCCAGCATCTTAGACCAGGCCGGCATCTCATCTTTCTCCACAGCACCAGAGCATTTATTTTCCGTCACTTCCCATGTCTCATTCTCTCTTGGTGTTATGGACATTTATTTATGTGTATGTCCCATGTCCTGTGCTACTTTACTGTATGCTAAAGCTCCTTGAGGACAGGAATTAGGTCTCTCTTAGCACACAGTAGCCACTCAGAATATCTGTTGAATGATTTAGTGGCTGCCAAGTGCCAGGATCTATTCTAGGCAATGGGAATACAGATATGAATTATCTTTGCCTGATCACCATTACCAAAGAACTCTGGTCTCATAAGAGGAGACAGATCCCTAAAAAGATGATGCAAAAGTGGAAATACATGCAGAACAGGGAGGTGGCACAGAGTATCACATCCATCATGATGGAGTCCTGGGCTCCCTGGTTAGACAGTTCCGAATTCAAGTCCTGGCTCTGCTGTTTCACAGCTATGTGACATTGGCAGTTGCTTCTCTGGGACTCCATGAGAACAAAATAGTACCTACTGCATAGGGTTGTTGATGTATGTAAGACCCCTGTCATGGTGCCTGGCACATGGTAGTGATGTAATACACATAGGCTGTCTTGTGGAGCGGCCTGGAAAAGCTTTGCAGGCAAGGGGCAATCTGAACTGAGCTTCTGAAAAAAAGTTCCTTAGATAGACAAGAGACAAGTATTTTAGAGGCAGAGGAAACTTCACGAATAAACAATAGTTTATCATCATCCAAAAAAAAGCTTTGAAAAATGAAACACAAGCCCCACAGCTCATGGAGTCTGTGCTCTTTAACATGGACTCCAAAACATGCAGCAGCTTCAGGGCACAGATTTTGACTTGGAAGGAGGGAGGGAGATGTTAATAATCTCGAAGTCCCTCTTCATTGCTGCCACAGGCTCTGACCTCTGCCTGGTATGGACTGGCCATGGGATAGGATGCCAGATTTTGGAGGGCAGAAGACTCTTCTCTGAAGGAAAAATAAGTTATTTTGCTGGTGTGCCCATTCACAGCGATACAAAGAAGCTTTATTTCAGAGGCTCTTACCTCTGCACTGGCCTGTCCTTAAAGGAAACATGTTTTGTTAGGACGGATTAGTCTCTTAGATAAATATTTGGTATTTCCTTTCACAGCAGTTTAGCAAGAGATGCAGATTTAGACGTTAATCATTCTGCCTTCCTCCTACCTTCCCCCAGTGAAAATCATTTCACACCATCTACCAGTCACCCTCCACTCTTGGAGAGGTGCAGAGGAGGGTAGGCAGCCCTGGGAGAGAGACTGAGAGGTGGGGTTTGTAAGAAGTAGAATTCTGGAGACACTGCTGCCAGGTGCTCAGCGGCCAGGCACAATTATGTAAACTGGAGGGAATCCTGCCAGCCTGCCTCCTCCAACAGACAGGAGTGATACTTCTGGGGTAAGTTTTAGGTACCTTTAGAGTGAGTGCTGACCATTGTCACTCAAGGTAGGAGAGGGCATGGCTGTGGAATTTCCTCCTTCAAGAGGCACTTGTGAGCCAGGCACCATGGCTCACGCCTATAATCCCAGCACCTTTGGGAGGCCTAGGCAGGCAGACCACGTGAGGCCAGGAGTTGGAGACCAGCCTGACCAACATGGTGAAACCCCGTCTCTACAAAAAATACAAAAAAAAAAAAGCTGGATATGGTGGCTCATGCCTGTAGTCCTAGTTACTTGGGAGGCTGAGGCAGGAGAATCCCTTGAACCCAGGAGGTGGAGGTGAGCCGAGATAGCACAACTGCAGCCTAGGTGACAGAGTAAGACTCTGTTGGAAAAAAAAAAACAAAAACAAAAAACAGAAACTATCACTGGGAGCTTAGGAGTCAAGTCTGAGGACAAGGCAGACCTGAGTTTGAATCCTGACTCTTCCACTTACTATGTGACCCAGGGGAGTTCCTCCATCTCTCTGAGCCTGTTTCCTCATCTGTAAGAGGGGGATGATAATAGAATAATGAAACCAACCTTATAGGTTGTGCAGAGGATTAGCTCATGATGATCGTCTCTTTTGGTCTTCACAAAGACCTGATGAGGAAACAGGCTCAGAGATTTACGGATTTCCCAAGGTTGGCAGAAAGCAGATGATGGAGCTGAACAGCCAAAGCTCAGGTTCTTCTTCTTCTTTTTTTTTTTTTTTTTAAGAGTTAGGGTCTCACTCTATTACCCAGGCTTGAATGCAGTGGCATGATCATAGTGATCATAGCTCACTGTGACCTTGAACACCTGGGCTCAAGCGATTCTCTTGCCTCAGCCTCCTGAGTAGCTAGGACTACAAGCGTACACCACCATGTCCAGCTGTTCTTCATTTTTTGTAGAGATGGGGTCTCACTAAGTGGCCCAGGCTGGTCTCATACCCCTGGCCTCAAGTGATCCTCCCGCCTTGGCCTCCCAAAGCTCAGGCTGCCGCTGCCAAGTGAGCAGTGCTTTGGAAGATGGAACAGGCTGCTTCCTCTGTTGTTCCCTTCCTGCCATGTGACAGATACTCCTTTCTAACACCTATGGTCCCTACCTGTCCATGGACATGCTCACAGGTCTCCAGGGAGCAAAACTAAAATGAGTTCAGGAACTCAGGCTGGCCCAGTCAAGTCCTTGGTTCAAGGCCAGGTTTTCTAACACTCGGTAGGTGTGACCAGATTCTGTGATGGTCACAAAGCTATGTGTCCACAGGGCCTCCACATTCTAGGGTCACCCTTTCCTTTGATACTCACGTCTAATGGCTTAAGCCTTTATTCCACACAGTCCACAAAGCCCAGCAGCTTACCAAGGATTTTGTGTAAATGGCTTAGAACTGTTTCTTAAAAAATTCAGCTGAGTCTTTACCTTTACACCAGAACAATGTAATTCTAGGCGGGGTGCGGTGGCTCACACCTGTAATCCCAGCACTTTGGGAGGCCGAGGCAGGCAGATTACCTGAGGTCAGGAGTTCGAGACCAGCCCGGCCAACATGGTGAAACCCCATCTCTACTAAAAATACAAAAATTAGCCAGGCGTGGTGGTGTATGCCTTTAATCCCAGTTACTCCAGTTACTCAGGAGGCTGAGGCAGGCGAATTGCTTGGACCTGGGAGGCAGAGGTTGCGGTGAGCCGAGATCACGCCACTGCACTCCAGCCTGGGCCACAAGAGCAAAACTCCGTCTCAAAAAAAAAAAAAAAAGAACAAAGTAATTCTGATACCAATGTGAGTCTAAAAATTTTTGTGCTGTTTGTTCCCTTAGGTCTGTTTTTCTCTCCTTTACCATTGTTTTTCTTCTTGCTTGGAGGTTAAATGCTGTCTCTATCCTTTTAGGGGTTTTCCTCTTCCCTGAGATTTCTCAAGATGCCCAGGGTGCCTTAAGTCTGCCTGTCCCCTCTTGTTCCTCATTCTTATTCCCATTAATTCTCCACTGTGCTTACTTCTTGCCTCCTGTTTGTTGTTCTTTCCCTCTTTTCTTCATACATTCACCATTAACGGTGCACCAACCTTTTACTTAACATCAGGTAGATAACATGGTGGGGAAGACAAGTTGCTGAGCTTCTTAGAGCCCCTTGGCCATGAGGAGTCCCTGCCCACATCCCTCCTCAGGTGCTAGCTGGGTAGGCCATGTCAGATCCCCTCTATAAGTCTTCCCTCCCAGAGCCCCAACCCCATTTCATACCTCCCTGGTCCACCCTACTCACCCTCCTGCTGTCACTGTCCCCTCACCTTGCCCAGTTTTTCTCCTGGTATTTCTCATTATCTGAACTCATATTTAAGTTGTCTGTCTCTCCCATTAAGCCTCACAGTGGTGTCTTGTTCACCACCATACCCCAAGAGCATGAAACCAGGCCTGGCACACAAGCAGTGAAGACAAGCAATGGATATTTGTTGAACAAATGGGTGAATTCTGGCATTCTAAGTCTTCAGTGGGACCATCCACCTGTCAATCCCAGTGGAACTGGTACAATGAAGTAGAAAAGGGGTCTCCTGGGATCCCACTCCCACCCCAGGTGCTGCCCACCTCTGGGTCCCAAAGACCCCCACAGCTGAAAAACTGGACTCGAGGGAGCAGATAGAGTAATGTACTAACATTTTTAATACAGTCTGATCAGATCAATTCACATCACAAAGTCAACCTGGGCTTGCTCACATGTGACTCAACTGAGGTACACAATGTCCCTACCTGCTGGCTGTCCCACCTTCCTGGCTCCCAACAGCATTGAAACCCCCTACTTCCCTGACCAGACTGGCATTTTTTAAAATTTTGCATAAAACTATTTCTTCCAGACTTCAAACAATCAACTAGCCAAGTTAATTATGGTACATCTAAACAAAGTTTAATACTAACCCTAATAATGTGTGACTGCGGTTTACAAAGAGCTCTGTATCACCTGGGATAGCTTTCAGTAGCAATTCACTACAACTGGTCCTAAAAAATAATAACAATAATAATAATAATTAGAGAATTAAAACCCAACAGCATGTTGAATGGTTAAAATCACATAAGAACTGAAATTTGGGGTGGGGGTGTCCTCAATAGCTGAGCTTGTCCTAGCAGTGAAAATGCTCACCTCCAAGCAGGGCTCAGGAGTCTGGAGCCCTCCAGACAGAGGGCGGAGCTCAGGGGGGCTCTTGGAGGACACTCACCCCATGGTCCATGGGATGCTTCTGGCTTCCTTAAAAACAGTTGGGCATCCGCATTGTATAAGTGGGTGGAGACCCTAGTGTGGTTCTTTTGAAGGATATGGGAAGGGAAGATGAGGAACTAGAGAAGTGGGAGGGGACCAAAATCACTGAGGTCCCAGAATACCATAGATTTGGGTATAGGATTGGGGTCACTAAGAATTGAGCACCAGGAATTCCAGCTTCTTCCCATTAGAGAAACTGGGACTGGTTTTGCCTTGGAGGCCTATGTAGTGTTTTCTGCCCCTATCCCATACCAAGTCTCATTGATATTTCTGTAGAATATCAGATGAAAATCTATTTCTAAAGACCATTGGGAGAATGGGTGGTGGAGAAGGAGTTGGAGTAGGGTTGGGGGGCAGTTAAAAATGAATAAAAATCTCTCAGCTACAGAACCCAAACATCACTTCCCTCCGCATTCACAGCATTTCCCAGCAGTCCCCAAATGGCTGTTGCCGTGGGGACAGAGCAGCTGCCTCATTTCCCTTCAGGCCCCATGGGCTGCTGGTCAACCTCAGGATCTACTAAAGATGACGCAAATGCCGACTGAACAATCTGAAACCCAAAGGACTCGAGAAGAGACATGTTCTGCTGAGGAGAGAAAGGTGAGCCAAGGGCAGGGCCCAGGTCCCCCAGGGGGCCCCCAAGAGCCCGGACATGCACCTTCTGGATGTGTTTGTTCAAGTAGGACTTAGAGCGGAAGAAGCTCCCACATTCAGGGCATGGGTACTTCTTCTCCCCATCAGACTCCATTTTGTTTTTGGGAACTGCCATGTCGCAGGAGAAAGAGCCATTGGCACTCTGCTTCTCCGGCGTCTTCAGGTCGCTGGCATCTGAGAGGTCACCATAGGAGTCAGAGCTCTCAATCGGATCCTGATGTGAGCATTTCTGGCCTTCTACAAAAAAACAAAATACAGGAGAGAGATGAGGCCAGGCTCTGGAGATGCCCCCTCCTGGAGGGGTCATGAGGAGCCAGCTCACAGACCTGTGGAGGGCAGCTGTTGGCCAGCCACTGTCCTGGCAGAACCCACGAAGGGTCAGCTGGTCAGTCTGGGAGACTGGAGTGCCTACAGGGGTGAAACGGCAGGGCCCTAGGGCTGCCAGCCTCCCTTGCTGTGGACTCTTCATGCAGCTGCACGTGTACTGCTCACCGTCATCTCAGCCTGCTTCAAGGAAGGGATACAGAGAGGGCAACTCTGCTACTGCTGCCCAGAACAACTCAAAGACCCCCAACTCCTAGGGACTCTTTTGGGTGCCTCTGGGGGTAAAATTGGTATTCTGATGATGCCGAGCCAGTGTGACAGTGGCTTCACCTCCTGCACCAGACTAGCTGCACCGTAGCAAGCCAGGCAGAACCAGAGCCATCATGTCCTCAACCTGGGTAGACCCCATCAATGGCTCAGACAAAAACCAATCTTTTTCCTAATGCTGCAAACATGAGCCCTGTTCTTACCACCTTCCTTCTGCCAAAACCCTTCCAGGGCCAAGCAGCCAAAGGACAGAGATTGAAAGCAACTCTGTACTACTCAGTCGGCTGGGTGTCCCCACCCCAGGCCCCAGACAAGCTGGGCCAAGAGACAACCCTGGCTGCTCTGCCTTGCCCGGCCCACACTGGAGTCCTCCACCAATCAGCAGCTTCCTGCCTGGGTCCAGAGCGACATGCCGGGAAGGGAGGTCTGTGATGGGAGCATGGAGCATGCCATCTCTGCTATTTCTACCATCTGCCAAGCCCCTGGCCTCATCCCCAAGGCAACAACAACGTGACATACAACAAAACAACCTGAATCAACAAGTGAAGGTGGGCCTGGGGAGCTCTCTGCAAACCAACTCCCAAGTCAGAGGAGTCAGATAGCTCATTATTGCCATGCATCTCACAACCATAGCCAGAGGCTCTCCAGAAAGGGCCACTCACAGTAATCAACCACCCCTATTGTGAGAGAAGCTAGACATTGGCTTCCATCGGCCCACTGGGTCAAAAGAGGAGAAAGCATTCAGCCGCAGCTCCACACCATCCTAAAGGGCAGCAGGCAGTGACAGGCCCATAGTGGCTCATCATGCAGGGCTCTTCTTCTGCCCAGGGCCCGGGGCATCCCTGCAGGGCTCCAGACAGTGGGGGCTGGCCAGGAGGAAGAGAGAAGGGCTGGGGAAGAGGAGGCGGAGGCTGGATCTCGGCAGTGCCCTAAAGCCTCACTCACTGCCCTGGAGTGAGATACCCACTGTGACTTTTGTCCTGGAGGCCACTGCCACTCAGATCTCTGAGTCTCCTCAAGGCAGCCAGAAAGTTGGCAGCCTTCCCGCCTCCCCACGCCCAGCCCAGCGCCCCCACAACACAGTCTGCGCAGAGAAGCAAAGTGCAGAGCAAGGGGTCGCTTGCCTTTGTTGCCATAGGTCCTGGCGCAGTGGAACGCTGCTCCCCCATTCAGGATGGGCTCCTGGTGCCTGGAGACCTGGGGAAGGGGAACACCGTGGTGGGTTTTAACATGGACCTTTAAGTAGGAGGCAGAGGAGAAACCTAAACAAGACAAAAGGAGATGAGATCCCACGGCCAGCAAGAGATACCTCTCTCCTTCCCCCACTCCTCTCCTCTGGCCGCTCTGGCTAGCATTCCCAGGTCAGCTGCACCTAGAAGGGGCCCCCTCCTTGGCTCAAAAATGGCTGCAACCATATGAGCCACATGGCTCAGGATGGAGGGTGGCACTGTCCACAAATCGGCTTCTCTGCAGAGCCCACTCTGCAAGGCTGCGGTGAGGGGCCGAGGCTGGCCGCCTGGTGGGATGGCCTGAGATCCTGCTCCTGCTAGGGCCACAGGCCAACTGCCTCTAGGGTTGCTTGGTGCCTCAGTAACAGGTGGTTTGAGTGGATGTCTCCTGCAGGAACCATGACTAGAAATGTGGTTAGACAAGAATTTGGGGGTCCAGGGAAGTCACAGGATTCTAGCCAGCAGGATGCCTGCTTAATCCTTGTAAAAGGAAACTGGACAACAAACGAGATGGAGGTAAAATGAAATCCCAAAGGAATGCCTCCAAGGATCCCATCTTCTACCTGTCAGGAGATGTTCTATTTTTCTAACTTCCCCACCTTCAGCATAACAGGATTTAGTAACTGTTTAGATCTTTTGAAGAACAAAGACAAAAATAGGAAGTTGTGTCAGAGGAGTGCAGTCATCTCTTGTTCATGGTAGTGTTTTGGTTCGACTCTGGAGCATCCACCAGGTTCACATACAGGAGAAGAAACAGGGATGATCTCTGTCTTTATTTTGGGAGAGGACAATCCAGCCGTCTTGGGACTGTTCCTGCCCACCTTCCAGATGCTTCAGCCAGTCTGAGCCACAAGATATCTCAGGCTGGGAAAAGTAGATCTTGGGCAAACTTCCACAGCAGCCATGCATCCAAGGATACAGAATCAGGCAGGCCGATAAAAGGATTTTGACTTGGGTTTCACAGGAAGGAGGTATGCCATCGAACCCCACTGTAGTCAAGGATCAGAAGGTGCTTTTAGCAGGAACTGAAGGTTTTTAGTATAAGGCCCACTTAGGGTGCCAGCACCCTGACAGTGTCGCTTTAATCCACTTCAGATCTGGTTGACTCATTATTTTTCGATTCACTTTCAAAATTACACAGTCACAGGATAACAGTGAGATCCACTGCTAAAGGGTCAGAGGCTGAAGAGTACTGTGTAATGTCTGCACGAGATTTGTTTTAAAAAAGTCTGAATTGGCATGGCATTTTGAATGCTGCTGGAACTGTAATAAAGGTTCACCTTTAGTAAGTGCTGATGGCACACCAGGGCCCAGCACACTGTATGCACTATTCTATAGAATTTGCCCAACACCTTTTGTGCTACAGATTACTATTATACCCATTTTACAGATAAAGAAATAAGAGGCTTCGTGAGGTTAGGGAGGCCGAGGCAGGTGGATCACAAGGTCAGGAGATCAGGACCATCCTGGCTAACACGGTGAAACCCCGTCTCTACTAAAAATATAAAAAATTAGCTGGTGTGGTGGCGGGTTCCTGTAGTCCCAGCTACTTGGGAGGCTGAGGCAGGAGAATGGCGTGAACCTGGGAGGCAGAGCTTGCAATGAGCCGAGATCACGCTACTGCACTCCAGCCTGGGCAAGAGTGAGACTCCATCTCAAAAAAAAAAAAAAAAAATCACCAGGTGCGGTGGCTCACACCTGTAATTCCAGCACTTTGGGAGGCCGAGACGGGCGGATCACGAGGTCAGGAGATTGAGACCATCCTGGCTAACACGGTGAAACCCCGTCTCTACTAAAAATATAAAAAATTAGCCAGGTATGGTGGTGGGCGCCTGTAGTCCCAGCTACTCAGGAGGCTGAGACAGGAGAATGGTGTGAACCCGGGAGGTGGAGCTTGCAGTGAGCCAGGATCACCCCACTACACTCCAGCCTGGGCAACAGACCGAGACTCTGTCTCAAAAAAAAAAAAAAAAAAAGGGAGGTGGAGCTTGCAGTGAGCCAGGATCACCCCACTACACTCCAGCCTGGGCAACAGACCGAGACTCTGTCTCAAAAAAAAAAAAAAAAGAGGCTTGGTGAGGTTAAGTAATCTGGTCACACGTACAGCTACTAAGTGGCAGAGCCTGGACTCCAACCCCAGGATCATGTGCCACCAGAACTTGGCCCTTAGCTACTGGGCAGACGCTTCAACCCACTTATGCCTCATGTTCCATTATTGGAACGCTAACCCTGTAGGAGTTATTTATATCCTACTGCTCAAGATCATCACTAAAGTCTGATTTTTCACAAAAAATTTGTAACCTCTAGCATAAATGGGTTAATTGGTTCCTCTGTCTTAGCCCTGAGCCCTAGAAATATCCAGTGGACTTTTACAACAGGTTTCATTATCACCATTTATACTCAGGTATTTTTCTGCCATAATGGTATGTTAGAATGGAAGCTGCTGGAAAAACAGGGCTGGCCTGTGGAAACTTTATTTAACAAGTTCTTCTCTGACAGCAGCAGTTAGTGGTTCTGAAGGGAAATGTGGGATTGGGCCAATTTTCCTTCCTTTCCCAATACAGCTACTTCAAAGATCTGTCTAGACCAGATGCTGGTGTCCTGCCCTGCCTGGTAGAGCAAGTTGTCCTGTGCTATGACCCAAGTGTCTGCCTGAGGCTGATCATGCGTATAGACTGGTGTAAGAGGGTCCCATGTAGACATCCCTAAGAGGGAGGCTGTAGTTAGGCATGAGGAGACAAGGGAAATGGAAAAGAGGCTGTTAGCCCTGCCCCTGGGGGTGGTACTGTAGAGTCCCCCAAAACAAAGCAGAACCAGGAGACACTGGCTCCCACCAATCAGTACAAGATATCAGAACTTTCTGATAATATGATGATACCACTTTAGAAGGTTAATTTTTTCCTTTGGTTTTTAATCCCTTGTGGGGTCTTTAAAATAGCATGAAGCTCTCTCTCCCCATGATGAACCAGAGCAGGTCTGCTGCAATCAAAAGGGGACAGAAAGGAGGAGGAGAGCACCAGGAATTACGTTTACTCCTTACTGGGAGAACTATACCAAGAGAACACAGCAGATGCGCACTAAAGTCTTACTGAGTTTGGCTGGGCGCAGTGGCTCACGCCTGTAATCCCAGCACTTTGGGAGGCCAAGGCGGGCAGATCACCTGAGGTCGGGAGTTCCAGACCAGCCTGACCAACATAGAGACAAACCCCGTCTCTACTAAAATACAAAATTAGCCGGACATGGTGGTACATGTCTGTCATCCAAGCTACTAGGGAGGCTGAGGAAGGAGAACTGCTTGAACCCAGGAGGCGGAGGTTGTGTTGAGCCAAGATCGCACCATTGCACTCTAGTCTGGGCAACAAGAGTGAAACTCTGTCTTGCTGAGTTTTCCTGAAAAACAGTCTGAGAAACACATGGCTGAGTCCTCTTGACTTTACCCCAGCTGCAGACTGTACTATCTATAGCAAAACCACATGGCGGGGTGGTAGGAGTGGATCCACAGCTGCCACTTAAAGCCTAGAATTTAAACACAGAGAACTCAGCAGCCAAGTGTTAGGATGAAACAGAAGCTGAGCTTCTGAGCAGAATACATCTTTGAAACCAGACATATTTAGCTGGAATTCTAAACTTACCCACCCATTCACCACTGATTAACCAAGAGCCAAAGAGGCAGCTTGATCCAGCCATCCACGCAATGGAGATGCTGAGCACACATGTGACTGTCACTACAACCAGCAAGCCACTGGCCCTTTCACTCCAGAGATGATGGTCTTATTAGCAAAAGGCCACTGCTCCTCAGTTGCGTTTTCTTGCCTGGTGTGCCTGCATTTGGCACTCCAGAAGCAAATGATCCTTTGGCAGTTTCCACATCCATGCAGGGGTTGGGGACTGCTTTCTCCTTGTTCAAACCCTGAAGGGGCCATTCCCAACTGCACTGTGTTGGAGTGGGCCTACGTAGCTTGATGTGAGTCCAGGGGAAACGGCAGGTTCTCTGCATCCATCCACTTGTGTGCTTACCTCTGACTGGGGAGAAGTCTTCCTCTACTTTTCAAGCAATGATGTTTGCATTCAAATGTCTCTGTCAAAGGCAGATTCCCGATAATCTATTCCTCTTCCCCATACCAGCATATAGGCATATATACAAAGATCCTGCTACAGAAACTTTAAAGGAAGAAAATCATGGTGATCAGCCAGGGCCTTCTCCCTTTTCCACTGTTCAACTCAACTGATTTCCTCAACTCAAAAATGTGGGAACAAGCTTTTCTAGCCATAATACTCCCTCCACTGCAAATGATCTTCCTCTACAAATAGTATCATACACATCCTGATATGTCTCTATGACAAAGCCAGAGTCATCTGTCTCATCAACTTGCATTTGACTCACGTGTGAGGCCACAGGAGTCAGGCTGCCTTTCCTCTTTGCCATTCTTCACAGCCAGGAGTCGTTTTTGTGGCAAAAACTGAAAAAGACAGATCTATAGGTAGATACTTAAGTCAACTGTTTAAAAAGTGTTGGGACTGAAGGATCTGAGGGCACCTGGAAGTTCACCTGATTCAATCTTAACTGTTCTGACATTCAGCCTTTGTTTGAACGCGTGCAGAGATAAGAACATTCATTTATTTGTGCAACCTCCCTGTAGGTATAGGCTTGGTGGCAGGAGGGCAAAGGAGGACACAGAGCTCTCTGCATTTTGATTCCAATGTCTCAATGTTTTTGGTGCTCAGAAACAACTTTATCCTCTTCCTTTTTTTTTTTTTTTTTTTTTTGTCTCTTCCTATTTCTGCCCAAGGAATGAGTCCAGGAGTAGAATCCTGCTCCTTCTCTTCTGATAAACACTGCAATTGTTTTCTCTTCCTTCTGAGTAGCCAGCATGGGTTGGACCAGCACCTTCTTTAGTCTTGTTGCAGGAAACGGACTTCCCACTCTGGCTCTGGGACCCAGAGATGTTTGGCCTGTGATCTAGACCCAGTCTTGGCTTTTCTGAGAAAAAGTAGACTCTGGCTTACTCTTCTGGATTCTCCATTCCAGTCATGTAGCTTATGGCTGTTGCCCAAGTTCTCTTTACCAGCCCTTGGAAAAGAAATCCTGATGTACAATAGTTGTTGGCTTTGCCACATCAGCTGCCTCCTAACTGGGCCAACTTTCCCACTGTCCCTGTTGCTCTCAGTTTTTCTTTTCTTTCCTCCTGAGCTGGGCTCCCAAGGGCTATGGCCCTGGGTCTCCTGTCCAATGTCTGCCCTACTCCACCATCTGGTCTGGGCTTTCTGAGTTTTATCATGAGCACCCTTCTCCACTCAGCAGTTTTCAGCCTCTGGTCTCTGACCCCAGTTCTTGCACTGGGAACTTCCACATTGAAAACTTGACAAAATGCCTGCTGATAGCATGTTATAGCAGGTTTTGAGTTATCTGGGGGAGCTGTCAAGAAGCCAGGTTAGGATGAAGCAAGACAAGAAACAATATTATTTCTGGAGCTGGGGCAGCCCCAGTCAAGATGGTCAGCCACAGCCCGATAATTCTCCCTGCAACCTGGAGGAAGGTTAAGCCCAACACTTGCAACCTGGAGGAAGCTCCTGTCAGAAATGGGCTCTACTGACATGTCAGAAAACAGAACAGACAGCTTAAGAGATCTTCACTACTACTTCCCTGCTTTCACAGCAGGTGTCCTGGTGGTACAAACCCCAGGTGTGAAGCTGCAAGGAGGGATCCAGTTCCAGGACACCAAGAACACCCAGCTACTCAGCAGTCTCCTTCCACTGTGAACCTCAGGGCACATGAACACAGCACAGGCACCCAACGATTCTGCCAAGGCCTGCAGGAGTATTGTGCCTGGTTCAACCCAGAGTGTCAACAAGCATGTCTTTCCCAACATTGTTACAAAGTGCAAGGATAGAGTCTCCCAAGTGTGCAGCTCCTTTCACCTACCTTGTCTCTTGGGATCCTCATGATAACCCTGAGAGGTGGGAAAGGGGGCTATTCTTAACCCCATTTGAGAGATGAAGGAACTCAAGCTTAGAGAGGGAATGGGAGAACTTGAGGCCACCTAGTGAGAGGCTGGGACTAAACCCTGGGTCTCTTGACTCCTGGTTCAGTGCTCAACCCACTAAGCAGGCTTTCAGAAGCATTGGGACAAGCAAGAATGCCCCAGGAGATAAGGACATCCCAGTGCTCCCCACTGGCCAAAGCAAAGCACACCATGCAGAAGCATCCTCAAGTTCACAGACAGTTGCTCTGACCTCCTTTAGCACAGACACAGCACAAGCCTCCACTGATGCTGTGCTTGCAAAACACAAATATCTAGCACTTCCAACAGCCAACTAGACCCGGCAGAACCTTGGGGACAGGCTTGACTTCACCCAACACAATACCACTGCCACAGAGTTAGACACTACGTAGGCCCACCTTGTCCTCAAGCATGCTACCCTGCTCAGAGCACCTTCCACTTTCCTCTCTCATCAAGGCCACAAACCTGAATTTGGGCTCTCTTCTGACCACTTGTGCTACAAAGTGTCTGCTCCTTCTTTATCTCGACTCAACCTCTTCCCTAGCTGCTGAATTTCATATGCCAGTGAATCAACCAGCAAAAGCTCTCAAGCCGGACCAACCTCTTTTTCTCCCACTTTGGGACCTACTAACTCCACCAACCTCAGTGGTTCAGTGGTGTCTGCAAAATGCATCCATCCTGCCACCTGAGTAGCAGGTGAGAGTTATGGGCCCAAGATTGGGAAGAACCTCTCTCCTTCTGTTCTGACCTGCTGGTCTCCTAGAACTTCCCATTCTAAGCACCACAAGCTTCTTGGGAAGGAAGGGGTAGCAAACAGCTAGCTGGGTGATGAAGGTGTTTATCATTCAGTGGGAAGTGGGGGGGCGAGCTGTGCAAAGAGTGGAGTCTGAGGCAGGGTGATCGAGACACCCCTAGGCCTCCCATACACACTCAGGCCCATCCTCTGGAAGTGAGGAAACAGTGGGCACATTACCTCGGTTACAGATACTGCAGAAGTTGCTGGGCCCCTCGCTGTGCTTCTTCAGGTGGTCTGCCATGTATGCTGCCCGCAAGTACTTCCCACACACCTGGCAGGGCACCTTGTCTTCATGACAGGCCAGGTGGGAGCGCAGACGGTCTCGGGTGGCAAAAGAAGCATTGCAGGTCTGAAGGCAGAAAAGAAAATGGGATGAGGTGAAACCCAGCACGCCAGACCTGACTCCCCACCAAGTGCACCATGAAGCAAAGGCAATTTCTGGCCATCACGTGACCTCCCTTTATAAAGAGAACTTTAGAGTTCATCTCAGGCTCTCTACCCAGAATGCCAAGAGGCTGTTCTTATTTCCCATGGTGCCTCCTTACGGGACACTTGAGTGGGAATCACTGGTAGTAACTAAATGACTACTGGAAATGTGCCCAGGACATGGCAAGCTAAGCTCTATACCCCTCTACACAATGAAGAGTTACACATTTGCTCCTTAGACATTGAGAACTGACTTTAGGTGCATTAGCTATAATGCACAGAATTACATCTACATGAATTTACAGATGAGTTATTGGCATATAAACCAGCCTTACTGTTCTCTATCCCTGGGTTTCCCCTAGTTGTTTTATACAAAGAATTCTATTTATTCATTTTATTCAAAAGTGACATTAGTCTTGGCCAGGGAAATGGAAAGGAAAGACAGGACAAAGCGCAGAGATAAATCTTCGTAAATTTTCATGAGTTTGAATTGAAAAAGCAGCCCAGGCCGGGTGCGGTGGCTCAAGCCTGTAATCCCAGCACTTTGGGAGGCCGAGGCGGGCGGATCAC
>NW_012114833.1:1077904-1086829 GCF_000951035.1 Colobus angolensis palliatus | reverse complement strand
AAAAAAAAAAAAAAAAAGAGCATTTGTGAAACGTTAAGCTGGTGATAGCAAGGATGATACTACCCTACCCTGTATTGATTGTGAGCCAGGCAGGCACAGTGCTCAGCCTTTTAGAGGCACTTATCTCATGCAACCCATCCTGATGGCAGCCCTCCGAGGCAAGCTGTGTGATTACCCTCCAAGAGAGCATGGCTTTGGAAAGCTGTGGTGTGAGCTGAGCACCAACTCACAGCCAGGCCCCTGGGTCAGATGAGTCAGGACCTGAAGGTCAGAACCAGTACCCTGGAAGGAGGACCAGGTTGACAGGCATTTCCTGTACCTGAGGACCTGACTGAGTACCAGTGATCAGTCTCCTCACAACATCCGTTCCTCAGCTGGAGCTTGCAAAGGCATTCCAGCTGTGGGGGTCACAGAATATTGGGAAAGCCCTGAGAAGAGCTGAATCCGTTGGCTTTCAAGGTATTTTGGTTCTAGGAAGGTGTTTAATGGGTTCTAGTCAATTTTGACTCATTTCTTTTTTCTGTGTGTGTGTTGTGTTTTAGAACTGTAAGAGAAAGCAACATTCACCTTTAAATGTGTTATGGATCAAATGGTAACCCACTGAAGACCACCCCATTACCTTGTGCTAGAACAGAACTGCCTCTGCCATCTCTCTTTAACAGAAGCACATCCTGAGAACCTGAGAGCTCAAGGTAAGTGTCTGAACACTGTCACCACATACAGACATCTAACTATCTCCTTACTATACAACCATAGCAAGAAACAAATGCATGCAATGCTGTCAAGGTAGAAGACACCACTGTTTACTATCCCAGTCCCAAATATCTGTGTATGTTAGCACAGCCTACCTAGCTCTTATGTCATTATCTTTTTAAGTAAATATTATATATTTGAACGGAATTTGTAGCAATGAAATACTGCTTTTATCTGTTTTATATATTCAGTGTATTCATATCATAAATGAGGAAACTAACTTTAGAAGATGAACTTGCTTAAAACACTAGACTCAGCTACTAAAGAAAGTCTAGCACACCCACCCCCACCACACCCAGGCCAGTACTTTACCAATCCTCCTGGCCACCCCGGGGGATTCTGATCTCTCCCAGTTTACAGCTGGGCCAGTGGAGGCCCTGAGAGGATGAGACAGCTGGACTAAGAACCAGTCCCACAGCCTGTGCTCTTACCATCTCCAGATTCAGGAGAGGGAGCTTCTGCTGAGTGAAAGGTGCTCATACTTTATAACACAGTGTACAGTACTTGGCAGCCAGGACTCCCAAAAAAGAAAGGTAAACAGATTTGTGCAAGGAAATTCCAGCATGTAGGTAAGTCAGAAAGCACCATGGATGCTTGCTTTCACGGCCACAGGTGGGCCCCACCTCAGCCAGGGACCTCATGAGCCAGTGACAGACCACAGTAGGAGAAGAAAACTCCGAACCTCTACACAGCCCAGCAGTCTCTAAACTGGGGCAAGGGCTGCATAAACACCCCCAGTAAAGAGAGGTGCACCTGTTGGTTTATTTGGGGACAAGAGCTAGCTTTGCCAGGCAGCGACCCAAAGACCACTTCCTCCAACAGTGAGAGAGGGTGTGTTCTAAGCCTCAGAACTCAAAGGAACCAACATGGATCAGATATAAGAAAACAGGGCTGAGGCCGTGTGCGGTGGCTCACGCCTGTAATCCCAACACTTTGGGAGGCTGAGGCGGGTGGATCACAAGGTCAGAAGGTTGAGACCAGCCTGGCTAATATGGTGAAACCCTATCTCTACTAAAAATACAAAAAAATTAGCCGGACGTGGTGTTGGGCGCCTGTAGTCCCAGCTACTCAGGGGCTGAAAGCACATTCAGGATTTTGTCTTCCACAGTCCCTGGGACAGGGAGCCACAAGATGGATAGGAAAGAGATGCCTTGTTTCTCTTGCCAACCTTTTTTTAAGATCTGTCCTCTAAAGGCTTTGCCTGTCATGCTTTGCTACCTAAAGATGATGGACAGCCAAACTTCAATTATCCACAAGTCGCTTATCCATTTGGGGATTAGCTAAGCAAAATTAAAATCCCAGACTGGGCTGGCTTCCCCCACCCTGTCCTCCATTGATTATCTCTCAAGGAATGAAAGCTAACTTTCGCCTGAGCAAACAGAATTAGGAATGTAAATCTGCTGCTGGGGGAAAAAACACAAACATGACAAAAGCTTTCCCTGTGTTCAAAGCCAAGCTGAAGAGATTGTTGGCTTCTCTGTGCCAGGATTGACCCTCTGTGGCTGCAGTCCCCAGGTTTTCTGGGGAGCCTGTGAAAGTCCAAAGTCTAGGCACAGCAGAAGTTCAGACAACACAGAACATGAAAGAGCTTGGTCACACAACCCAGGAGAGAAGGGGCGGAGGGAGACAGATCTCAAAGGGAACATCCAGAACTTCCATGCTGGGGTGTCAGGAGAAGAGCATTCTTTGTCCTAGAGACAGGGAGAAGACAGAGGAACGCTGATGGGAAGAGAGCGAGCCAGAGGCAGAATGCTGTGACTGCCTGTGGCACTCGGAAGAACTGCCTGGCCCACAGCCTTGTGTTTAAAACAGCCTGCTGTAGTTAAGGGCCATGCCTGCCAGGTCCTGGCCCAGGCACCCTGAGTGTTGGTCATCACCACTCAACACTGAGCCCCAGTCCTGCTCCCTTCCCAGACTTCCTGAAGCTTTTCTTCCTAGGGATTGAGCAGCTTGGGAATGGGGCCCAAATGGTACCAAGGGCACTAGTGCACACCCCTACCCTTGGTGGCCCTTGAACTCAGGCAGCCTCAGGGGTAGTCTCGAGCAGCCTTCTCCCATAGCACTGGAAAACTCTAAGGGCAATGCATGAAGGTTCAGCTCCCTGGGCTCTTTGGCCCCCTTCTTCTCAAGCATATGCCCATCTCAACGCATTCCTTCTCTAACTAGCCCCCAAGAAGTGGAGCCTGTGGAAGCTAGGGAGGTATGAGCTGCTCCAGCCTCTCAGCTTCAGGTTGAACTCCACGTGGGGGAAATGTCCCAGCCCACTAAGCTCATAAATCCAGCAGTACTTGGGGCATCTGGGCCAGTTAAGAACACTCAGGCCAAGCCCCAAGGAGACATGCCACTGTCAAGCCCGAGGCTTCCTGTCCCTACATTCAGATGGCCTTTCTACTTAAGCTATGGCACTAGTCTCTGTAACTGGCCTCTTTCATTCTCTCTGGCCATCAGGAGGGGATGAGCAATAGGGACTGTGCCTAGCCAGTGGGGGACCCAAGGAATGAACTCCCAGAGAGCGGTCTCTTCACCTCTGATGTTTTCAGCATCCCCACACCATGCTAACAGATGCCCCTGCTGTTTAACCAAGCCCAGGCACACCTGGCTGGCCAGCCCAGAGCATGAGAGCCAGCATGTCTTCACCTGCTGGGTTCTTGTTAGGGGAGTTTTAGCTATGGGGCTGGAGGAGGGCCAGCAGGTCTGTGAGAGTGTATGTTGGAGGGGCAGGGCAGGAGCACATTTGTACACCAAGGGACAGTGATGTCAGTGTTATGACACAGACCAAGGACAAAACACACAAAGCCTCAAATGTTAGAATGAAAAATTTTATCATCACTCCTGTTCACCCCGCAGAGTCTGCGGGGTGCTAAAGGGCACACCAATGGGATCCGAGGGAGGGGGTCTACATCTGCTTTTTCAGCCCCCAAAGCCATATACTGGGATGGCCCAATATAAAGCTACTCATTAGTTTGGTTCCTGAGCGGACCTGCTAATAAACCTCAAAAACACAAAAGTCTACTTCACTAGCCAGAAATGAAAGCAGGATCTAGATCTGAGTGGGAAGGGCAGAGGGCAGCATGGGTTGACTCTAGTTGGAATTGTGCCAGTCTTCTCTGGAGGCCGACTCACTCCCAGATTGGGGAAAGGGGTGGCCGGGCCCCAGTCTAGGAACCCCAGGCCTACGGGAAGTGATGCCAGGGGAGGGGAAGCAGACAAGCTGGTGGCTAGTTCCCAGGAAGGCACCAACCTCCAAAATCACCTAGGCAAGGACAGATGCCCAGGGGTGCCATCTGTGAAAGGGGGGAAAAGGCAAGAGAGCCCAGAAAGAAACTTGGATATTATAGGGGGTTCCAGAAAGGTGCTCCTTACTACCCCCATTTAGGGGCTCTGAGATGGGACAAGTCACCCAGGGAGGAGCTGGGCATGGTGGGCAGGAACCACCCTGCTAGTCTCTCCCAAAAGCAGGGGTCTCAGGCCAACTGCCACTCCTGTTCCCCTCCACTGTCAACCCTCTCCAGGGAGGCCTAGGCTAGCCAACAGGCCACTGGGTAAAGGCCCTGCTGCCCTCTGGGGTGGTCCAGCCCTGCCTCAGATATCCCGGCGGGGCTGGGCAGAAGAGAGCGTTGCTGGAGTGTGCTGGGCCCAGGTTTTCAAGGGCTGGGAATGATTTTTTTAGAGAAAGGGGAAAGGCGGTGTCAGGAACCGAATGGGACGACCTCCACAAAGCAGGCTGGGCAAAGTCCCATGATGGCAGGTCGCTAGGAAGAGGTTCCAGGGGCGGCAGGCCGCTGCTGCTCCCAACCCACACCTGGAAAAAGGGCAGAGAGTGCAGGTTACCCCCCCAGGCCACCGGGCTTGCCCCCACTGCCCTCTGGGCTCCTCCTACTCTGCCCGGGCTACTCAGCACACTACCTGAGTCAAAACGTGCTCTGTGATGAGAGAAACAGAGAGAGAGAGAAGGCAGCAAGGCAAAGACAGAGCCCCACAGGCCCGCCCTGGGCCATCCTCCAGGAAACTGCCTAGCCCAGCACCTGTGAACATCGTCCACGCCTGGCCCCCAGGGGCTCTGCCCTACTTACAGCATTCATCCCTCCCTGCTGGTCTCCCTGAACCCTCTCCCCTTGCCACCAACAGGATAAGAAGAAGCAGGTTATCCTATCAGAGGCTGCAATGCACACCCCACAATCACAGCTCACCCTCACTTGGTGGGAACTTGGCATGGGAGAAGGTAGATAACCAAGGAAAAGACAGAGGTGTGTTCACTATCCAGACAAGAATGCTCAGTGTCCAGGAGAGGAAACTCAATCTTCTGGGCACCAGCAGGGACCCCAGATATTGTTCAAGCAGGTAAATCAAGGGTGAGAATCTATCTGGTTTAGCCTTCCCTACTTGCTACTCTGCAAAGAGCTCAAAGAAGAGGAGCCCACTTTGATCTCCAGTCCTCCAGAAACCCTGGCTCAGGATGGGTTAAACAGGTGCCAGTGTGGGAGAGAGGACCACCCTTTCCCTACCTCCTACCTCTCCCACTGCCTTGTGCCCTAAGCTGAGGGGACCTGGGAGGAGCTCTAACTGAGGTCAGAAAAGGGGAAGAGTGGTTGGCTGGACCACCAGGAGCCCTTTTAAAAAAACCTGCAGTCCCTACAAACTGCTGGAAACCAACAGCCAGGCCCAGCACAGGGCCCGGTCTCCCAACACAACATCTGTGCGATACGTTCCACCATCCAAGGAGCCGGCAAACACCAGGAGAGGAAAGCCAAGCAACAGAGTGAAGGCAAAGACGGGGTGGGAACCAGGACCAGGCAACCAGGAAGGAGGAACATCAGCTGTGGGGGAAGGGGGCCTGGGGGAAGAACAAAGGAGGAGAGCAGAGGGAGGGTGGAGGAACAGAGGGGAGGTGTGCAAAGCGGTGGGCAGTCAGCCGGGCCCCCGGCACACGCAGCAGCTGGTTCATGGCTGCGACCGTGAGAACAGCAACATCTCCTTCAGCCCATCTCTGCCCTGGCCCAGCCCCTACCTGACACTTGTGAGGCCGTTCAGAAGTGTGCACCTGCTTGATATGTCCGTTCAAGTGATCAGGCCTGGAAAAGAGAGAACCAAGAGGGACTTTAGAAACTTGGCCAGACCCCACCACACAGGCACACATACATACGTGTGTAGACCCCACCACACAGGCACACATACATACGTGTGTAGACCCCACCACACAGGCACACATACATACGTGTGTAGACCCCACCACACAGGCACACATACATACGTGTGTAGACCCCACCACACAGGCACACATACATACGTGTGTACACACACGCACACACACACACTGCTGGAGAGGACTCCCTCTCCTCTACCCCAGCATGACAAAGACAAAGTCACCACCCAGCTCTGGCTCCACAGGCCCAGGCCTCTCTGCCCTGGTTTTCTCTGGAGGGGGAAGGGAAGTGGGCATTTGTCTCTGATCTTGTCTCCCCACCCCGTCAATTCGCCCCACCAGAAACTCAATGTTTTCTAGGACCAGAGGCGGTGGCAGTAGAATGAAACAGAGCTGCCTCACTGCAGCCTTTCCAGAGGAGGGGGTATGTGTGATTCATTGTCCAGACTAAAGCCCCTTAGAAACTCAGCAATCCCCTCCCCCAGCCTCTCCCGCCACGGGCAGCCAATGAATGCCACCCGGATGGAATTCAGTCCCCAGAGGCCAACAGTGGAGCCTTAAGTCCCCAGCTGGGCTGGTAAGCCAGATGCCCGCCTGAGCAGGTGGGCAGGGGCTGCCTGACCGGTAAGACTGGTTCCCGGTTGGGGCCCTCTGAGGGAGTTCTCCATCCCTGTGTTCACACACACAAGGTCCTCCACTCCAGGTTAAAACCAGCCTTTTAGGAGAAAAACAAAACCACCCTCTGCTCCCAGACAAGTCCTCAGTTCCCCAACAGGCTAACTAGAAAGTAAACCTACATAAAGATCCTGCCCCATTCCTTTCTGTTCTGAGAACATAAAGGGGCTCTGTGGATTAAGCTCTAGAGCTACAAAGTCAGAGCAGATCAAAGCTTTTGGTGTTAAGCAGCAGCTCTGGGTGCCCAGCTCTGTGTCCCATGATCCCAGGGTGGTCTGAGAGGCATAGCTGGAGTCTACTGATCAGCAAGGCCAGTGTTCTGTGTTGGGGAATCTGGTGCCTCAGGAGTGTAGGGAGTCCCAGATGCACTTGTTCCAGTCCCTCCCTCGGCAGCCATTCAAGCGGGGAAGTCGCTGGAGGAGCCCAGTCTCCCGCCCCCAGAGGGGGCCCCACGCCTGGTGCCAGAAACACAAAGGGAGCCCAGGGAGAAGAATGGTGAGGTCCGGTGGCTCTGGCCTGAGGAATCCCGCCCCAGGAGGAGAGACAGTAGGGCACACTTAGCGTCAAAGAACTTCCCTGAGGGAACAGAAAGCAGGTCTCAGGCATACCATCTCAAAGGCCCTTAAAACACTCTCCCAAACCTGGCGTGACTCTATAAGGTCAAGTGACCCCCACAAATGCCACCCCCCCAGATCTTGGCAGGGGCCTTTTCAGGACTAAGATACGTGTGGCAGCGGAGCAGGGGAGGAAGAAGGGGCCTTTCCTCACCTGGAGAAGCCTTTCCCACAGCTCTGGCAGATGTAAGGCTTGCCCACGGACCCATCATGGGACCGCACATGGTAGGACATGCGGTCTTTTCTCTTGAACCGCAGCCCACACACAGGGCAGGAATAGGGCTTCTCCCCAGAGTGGGACAGCTTGTGCCGGTTGAGATGATACACATCACGGAAGATCTTGCCGCAGATCTCACAAGCCACCTGCTTCCTGGTCCGGCTCCTCTTTCGCGGGCCGTCGGGGTCTTCAGAGATGGGTAGCCCATTTTCACCCAGCCTCGGAGGAGGAAGGTCGATGTAGCCCAGCTGGAGGCTGGTGACACCGTGCTGGGCCTCATGCTGCCGGAGCCGGTTGGCATCAGTGAACACCTTCCCACACAGACCGCATGGAAGGATGCCTGCCTCCCTTAGGCCCCCTGGGGACCCAAACATTGAGTCCAGCAGGTTGGCCTTTCTTGGGCGGCCCCGGCCTCGCTTGCCAGTCAGGGGAGGGGCACTGGATGCCACATTGGGGAATGGGGAAGTCAGCAGTTGTGGGGATAGGGGTCCAGCCACCATGGGCAAGCGGTCCACCCCAGGTAACACAGGCAAGGAGGCTTGGCCTGCAATGGCTGCACCAGCCGCCCGAGCTGCCTCCTCCTCTGGCTGCATGCTGCCCGCGATGCCATTGCTGTTGGCTGCCAAGGCTGCCCCGTTGGTCATGTCCAAAGGGAAGCCCAAGTCCGAGGTCCCAGGGGGGCGAAAGAGCATTATATCGGCGCGGGCAGGGGGTACCAGGATCTGTACGTTGGACTGTTTGATGACTTCCTGGCAGATCTCGATAACCGACCTCATCAGCAGGAACTTGGCGGCCGTCATGAGTTCGGGAAAGCTCTCCAGTCGCACCACGATGCGGGAAGTGTAGGCGAAGTCCAGAATGTCCCCAAATACCTTGGAGCTGATAGTGTGCATCTCCAGCTCCCGGCTGCCCCCGGCCCCGCCGCCTGGGGCTGCCGTCGCACCACCTACATCAGCCGGACCCCCGTCCGCAGCTCCGCTGTCGCCCAACTGGGCGCTGAACACCGATTCAAAGTACTCGCTGCAGGCGGCCAGCACGGCACGGTGCGCTGGAAAGCTCTCGTCGCCTACCCGCAGGAGCACGTCGCAGAAGCGCCCGCCGTTTTTGCGCTGTTGGTTCAGGTTGTGCAGCATCTCCGTGCTGTGTCTGCTCACCTGGTATGTGTAGCAGCCAGACGGGCCGCAGGAAGCGTCGTTCACCCGCTCCATGGCCGCCGCCCCCTCCCACTAGCCCGGCCGCCGCACCTGCCCGCCCCCTCCCTTCCCCTAGGCAGCGAGAAGCGGGGTGCAGCAGACGTGTCCACACTCCCCACACGTGCCGGCCCGGGGCTCTGTAGTCTCGCAGGTGCGCCGAGCGTACACGCCCCCAGCCCGGATCGGACTGTCTAGACTGCGGGGTGCACCACCACCCCCCACATAGCCAACCCCCGCCCTCGCTGGACTGCGCGCCGCTCTCTCCTCTCCGCCCGCCCGCCTCCCCTTCCCGGTCTACCTTCCGGGGGGGTGCGCGAGCGAAGAGGTGCG
>NW_012114833.1:1072784-1076859 GCF_000951035.1 Colobus angolensis palliatus | reverse complement strand
GTCGCCTGCGACCGCCTCCCTGCTTCAAACACCAGAGAGGGCCCGGGGTCCTGGCCGGAGACAGGCCGAACCTCCGGAGCTCCTTCTGCACCCGGTACATGGACCGAACTGATGGGCTGCGCGCCCGGAAGAGCTGGGGAGATGAGGCCAGCGTCCAGCTTCTCCCCCAAACCCAGCACGCCGAGCTTTGTCCCCGGGGAGCGTGAAGTCACCAGCTCCGGGAGGCGACAATATGAGGGCGATGGACGGGGCAGGGATCCCCGGAAGCCCAGCAGTTCTCGGGGAAGTGGGGGTGCCGGAGGAGTCGGGGACACTCTCGGGCCTCTGCAAGCCGAGAGCATCCCCAGCGGCCGCAGCCCTGTGAGACGCCGGGTGTTCTGGTCATGGGCCCTGCCGCCAGGCCTCGGCGCTTTGTCCCCGGCCCGCCCGGGGATGCTACCGCGCTAGAGTTGTACACCAAGGTTTGCCTTCCCAGGAAGCGCTGGCGGCCGCCTGGCGCAGAGCCCCAGGCAGCAGGCGCCGCGTGTGCGGGCGGGAAGTTCCCACAGTTGCAAAGAGGGAGCGAAGTATGTGTTGCAAACTTTCCACGGTTCCAAACTGAGCGCTTCCATTAAGAGAAGCGGTGTGCGGGGGAAAAGCATTCTGGGTATTAGCATGCAAATGAACGGGCCCGGCTTCCAACTCCGCTCGGGATTCCCACCGCTACGCGCCGAGCTCGCGCCCAGCCACGCGCGCCCTGAGGCTTCCGGGCGTTGCCCTGGCGTTTGATCCGAGTTCAGAATCGAGACCTCTGCCTTCTGGTTTTGTGTCCTGTTGCTTAGTCACTTGGCCTCCCTGAGATTCAGTTAAACTGTTTCTTAACCTGTACACGGGGACAGCAGCACCTGTCTTGCACACCTCCGCTCTATGGCATAGTATATGCCAAACTCTGTTGGAGAGAATGAATGAGACTTAGAGGCTTGAAGAAAGTTCCCTGGACATGGAGCCAGGAGATCTGTATCCTAAGCCCAGACTCACTGTCACCTTGGGCTAGTGACTCCTTCTCTGAGCCACAGCTTTCTTGGGCGGATTTGGGGAACTGGCACGTTTTATTTTTGAGAGAGCTGCTGGGAACATCCAAAAAGAGAAAGGGTCCGGGCGCGGCGGCTCACGCCTGTAATCCCAGCACTTTGGGAGGCTGAGGTGGGCGGAGCACCTGAGGTCGGGAGTTCGAGACCAGTCTGACCAACATGTAGAAACCCGGTGTCTACTAAAAATAAAAAATTAGCCGGGCGTGGTGGCACATGCCTAAGTCCGAGCTACTCGGAAGGTTGAGTCAGGAGAATCGCTTGAACCCGGGAGGCGGAGGTTGCGGCGATCCGGTGAGCCGAGATCGCGGCATTGCACTCCAGCCTGGGCAACAAGAGCGAAACTGTCTTCAAAAAAAAAAAAAAAAAAGAGTTAAAGAAGGGTTTGCTCTGAGTGTCCAGTGTATACACACATCGTCTCTCCATAGTAGGTGTAGATATTCCCATTCTACCATTGGAACTGGGTAAGATGAGTAACCTGCCCAAGGCCACACAGATAGTGATGGAGCCAGGATTCAAACTGGTGAAACTACCCCTTTCTCACCAGTGGCTTCTGAAACCTGTCACCCTTCCATGGCTCCACTTGAACCGGGAACTGACTCTCTGCCTGCTATACTTAGAAAACAGGGTGCCATGACTGGCCCCATCCAGCGGGTTCACCCTGTGAAGGTGGGTTCGTAGGGTGCTCTCAGGACCCTCATCCATGGTGCTCTGAGGAAAACAGGGAACGTGCATCAGCCCTATTTTGCAGATAGGCAGCCTAAGGGTCAAGGAGCCAGGGTGGCCCAGGATCCCACCTTGGGGAAGTGGCCAGAGACAGTCCAGATGCCGTTCTGATCCCACCTGGGAGCTTTTATCCAAATGTCGCCTTGGCAGTGTGATTGTGGGGGTGGGAGTAACCTCTCCACTTCATCCATTACTCTCAGTCTTGCCCATCTCTCAGGCTCCCAGGAATCCATTATGTAACTTCAGGCAAAAAGGCATGCTTGCAGAACATGTCTTTTTTTTTTATGTAACATTCGCATGACATAAAATTAACAATTTTAAAGTGTGTAATTGACTAGCACCTAGTACATTTACAATGTTGTGCAACGAGCACCTCTGTCGAGTTGCAAAACATTTTTATCATCCCAAAAGAAAACTCCATACACGTTAGTAAGTCAGTTTCCATTCCCTTCTCCCTCCATCCCCTGGCAACCACCAATCTGCATTCTGTCTCTATGGATTTACCTATTCTGGATATTTTATTTATTTATTTATTTATTTGAGACGAAGTCTCACTCTGTCACCCAGGCTGGAGTGCAGTGGTGCAATCTCAGCTCGCTACAACCTCTGCCTCCTGGGTTCAAGCGATTCTCCTGCCTCAGTCTCCCAGGTAGCTGGGATTACAGACTCATGCCACCATGCCCGGCTAATTTTTGTATTTTCAGTAGCGACAGGGTTTCGCCATGTTGGCCAGACTAGTCTTGAACTCCTGACCTCAGGTGATTTGCCCACCTCAGCTTCCCAAGGTGCTGGGATTATACACATAAGCCACCATGCCCGGCCTGGATATTTTATTTAGATGGAATTATGCAATACTGTCTGTGACCTTTTGGGTCTGGCTTCTTTCAGTTAACGTAATGTTTTCAAGGTTCATTCATGTTGTAGCATGTATAAATACTTCATTCCTTTTTATGACTGGCTGAATGATACGCCATTGTATGTATATACTACCTTTATCCATTCATCCATTGATGGCCTTTTAGTTATTATGGATAGTGCAACTATGAACATTTGTGCACAAGTATTTGAGTGCCTATCTTCAGTTCTCTTGGGTGTATACCTAGGAGTGGAATTGCTGGGTAATTCTATGTATAACTTACTGAGGAACCACCAGAGTCTTCCACAGTGACTGCACCATTTTACATTCCTACCACACATGTCTTTTTATAAATAAGTTTAGTGCTGGTCAAACCTTATTTTATGAATGAGGCCCAGAGAGGTTAAGTAACTTGCCCAAGATCATACCCTTAGTCAGAGTCTAGACTAAAACCAAACTTTCCTGAGTTCCTAGCCTTTCAAACACTAAGAGCCTCCCATGTCACCTTTAAAGACCTCGACTACTTGCCCGAGTTTTTCATTGATTGACTTGACAAACCTGCCTGGTGAACAACTGAGCCGTATTTATGAAGCTTTTTTTCTGTCAACATCTGTTGAAAGAACCTACTGCCATGTTCCCGATTTCTAGGCCACACCTTGAAAACATGCAGAGCTCACAATCCCTGCATCTGCCTCCTGCTGCTGGCCTGTCGGGCCCTCTTCTGTTGCCATGGAAACCGTGCACCTCCGTTTTGGCAGCAGACCAGCTGGACACCGAACTGAGAACATCCTTGTCTCCTAGGCTAAGCAGAGCTGTCAAGGTCATGTATTCATTCACTAGATTTGTATTGATTGATTACCTACTAAGCACCAGGCTTTTGTTTTGTAAGATGCTAGGGATACAGCAGTGAACAAGCCAGACCACAGATCCTGCCCTCAAGGAACCCGTAGTCTAGGGGAGACAGACAAAAACCAAGGAACAAAAAGGCTTCACCTGGCTCCCCTCCCTAGTTCACATTCTCCCAATCTTCCAGGCTGTACTAAATCCACTTCACCTGGACCATCCCCCCCAAGAGCCCAAATGCAGGTGATAGCTCCTCTCAGAATTTACGTCGCATTTTTTGTTGTTTTTGTTTTTCCCTGATTGTAAAAGTGCTATGTGCATTGTGGAAAATGTAGGAAATACACAAAAGCACAAAGAAGAAAAGTTAAATAAAGATCTGTAATTTCACCACCAAGAGTCAAGTGCTGCCAACATTTTCTTCTGGTCTTTTTCTACATATTTCTGGGGTTTTTTTGTTGTTTTTTTGTTTTTTAATTATTGGGTCTTATTTTACACACTGCTTTATAAAATTATGTCATTAAAAAGATTTTGTTTGTTTGTTTTTTGTTTTTTGATACGGAATTTTGCTCTTGTTGCCCAGGCT
>NW_012114833.1:1070457-1071620 GCF_000951035.1 Colobus angolensis palliatus | reverse complement strand
AAATTTGTTAAGCACTAACTGTGCCAACCATAGTGCTGAGACCACTCCTTGGTTTACCCTCTGGAATCCTCACAACAACCCTATGAGACATTTACTCTGATGATTCTCATTTTCCTGCCGTGGAAACTGAGGAAAGAACAGATAGGGAAGGGAGAGGAAGGCCCAAAGCATGCTGAATAGCAGGGCTGTGTGGGTACCTCTGCCTGCTCCAAGGGCTTTCAGCACAAATCCAGGCTGCCAGGCTTTATTGAGGACCTGATGGGAGGAGGTGATGGAGGGAAACACAGGAATGAGGCACCCTAGTTTCTCCCCCACTCGCCTTTAGCCTTTATCAGTCTTGCTTAGAAGGCATGTGAAGCCAACCCACTTCCTTTGCTCTCTTCAATATTGGGCTGTTGGGCTTCTTAATAACAATAGCAATAAGACCATTCCTTGAACAATCATGGCACTTCAAGCATGAATGGAGTTGGTTTGGAGCCAGACAGACACAAATTCAAGTTCAAGGTCCCCCTTGCTGATAGTTTGGCTTTGGGAGAACAGTGCCAGAGGTTCATTTAACCCCCACAGCCTTTCTCTGAGGGTAGGATCATTGCCCCTGTCTTTTGTTTTTTCAGAGACAGGATTTCTGTCACTAGGGTTGGCATGTACTGTCACCATAGGTCACTGCAGTCTGGAATGCCTTGGACTCAAGTAATCCTCCTGCCTCCACCTTTGGAGTAGCTGGGACTCTGCGGTATGCCACCAGGTCCAGAACATTTTTACAAATGTTTGTAGAGATAGAGTCTCACTGTGTTGCCCAGGCTGGTTTCAAACTCCTGGCCTCAAGCAATCCTCATGCGTCAGCCTCCCACAGGGCTGGAATTACAGATGTGAGCCACTATACCCAGCCATTGCCCCCTGTTTGTAGGTGAGCCAACTGGAAAATTAGGGGGTTCATCCAAGCCTGCACTCATGAAGGGTATGGTCCAAACTGAGCGCAGGTCTCCCTGATTCCAACAGCCAGCTTCTTTCCCCGGCACCCTGGACCTCTTTTCTTTCTCAGCAATTGGGTTTCCTTCATGACTGGGAGAAGTGGGCAAATCCTGCACCTGACACGGAGGCCTAGCTCCTTCAGCTACATGAGGATCTTGCAGGAGGCAGAGGCTCAGCAGTTCCTGCCTCCC
>NW_012114833.1:1064539-1065587 GCF_000951035.1 Colobus angolensis palliatus | reverse complement strand
TCAGCCTCCAGAGTAGCTGGGATTACAGGTGTGGGCCACCATGCCCGGCTAATTTTTGTATATTTAGTGGAGTATATTTCACCATGTTGGCCAGGCTGGTCTGGAACTCTTGACCTCAAGTGATCCCCCTGCCTCAGCCTCCCAAAGTGCTAGGATTACAGGCGTGAACCAGCACGCCCACCCCCCAGGATTTTCTTTTTTGTGCCTGATTACCTGAAGGAGAGAGAATCAAGGTATCGCTGGTGACATGGGGGCAGGAAACATGGTCACACACACACACATACATGTGAAAGCCGACTGTCTGAAGAAAATCAGCTACACATTACAGAGAAAGAGGTAATGTCCAGAAGTGCCTGAAGGTCTTCCTGATGGAGGCGCGCTGTGGAGACTTGGCGGTCAGGCATTTCGGTTTAGAGACCACAAAACTATTCCTTTAGCACAATTACTACCCACAAAATTGAGATAATGCGCAAGCCGAACTGTTCCCACGAGTTAACTATGGACATGATCCAGTGTGCCTTACTTGGCACCTAAATACTCCAATAAATCTTTTTGTTTGTTTGTTGAGATAGAGTCTTGTTCTGTTGCTCAGGCTGGAGTGCAGTGGTGCCATCTCAGCTCACTGCAACCTCTACCTCCTGGGTTGAAGAAATTCTGGTGTCTCAGCCTCCCAAGTAGCTGGGATTACAGGTGCATGCCACCCCGTCTGGCTAATTTTTTTTTTAAATTTTTAGCTAGAGACAAGGTTTCACCATGTTAACTAGGCCAGTCTCGAACTCCTGACCTCAAGTCATCCACCTGCCTCGGCCTCCCAAAATGTTGGGATTACAAGCATGAGCCACCGCGCCTGGCCAATACTCAATAAATCTTCATTTCTGCCTTGAACCCTTAGTCAGAAGAGGCCTTGATAAATACAGTTTTTTGGGGTTTTTTTTGTTTTTTTTTTTGAGACGGAGTCTCACTCTGCCGCCCAGGCTGGAGTGCAGTGGCCGGATCTCAGCTCACTGCAAGCTCCGCCTCCCGGGTTTACGCCATTCTCCTGCCTCAG
>NW_012114833.1:1063157-1063954 GCF_000951035.1 Colobus angolensis palliatus | reverse complement strand
GCGCCCGGCCAGATAAATACAGTTTTTTAAAGACACCAATTATCTGCTCTGATTTGATTTATGAACCTACTGCAGAGAAAGGTAGAGGTCTTCAGTCAAGGCCAGAACTATACATTTCCCCAAATTCCTGTAAGCAAATTCTGTTATTCTCACTTTTTTTTTGGAGACAGAGTTTTGCTCTTGTTGCCCAGGCTGGCTATGGGAGACGGAGGTTGGCTCACTGCAGCCTCCGTCTCCCAGGTTCAAGCAATTCTCCTGCCTCAGCCTCATGAGTGGCTGGGATTACAGGCATGCGCCACCACGCCTGGCTAATTTTGTATTTCTGGTAGAGATGGGGTTTCTCCATGTTGGTCAGGCTGGTCTCGAACTCCCGATCTTAGGTGATCTGCCTGCCTCAGCCTCCCAAAGTGCTGGGATTACAGGTGTGAGCCATTGTGCCTAGCCCTGTTATCCCTACTTTATAGACTGAAAGACTGGAGCCTGGTGAGATGAAGAAATTTCCCTACAGTCAGGCACAGCAACTTGACCTATAATTCCAGCTACTCCGGAGGCCGAGGCAGGAGGATCACTTGAGAGTAGGATTTTAACATTGCAATGAGCTATGATTGTGCCAGCCTGGGCAACAGAGCTAGATCCCCATCTCTTAAAAAAAAAAATGTGGCCGGGTGCGGTGGCTCAAGCCTGTAATACCAGCACTTTGGGAGGCCGAGACGGGCGGATCACTAGGTCAGGAGATCGAGACCATCCTGGCTAACACGGTGAAACCCCATCTCCACTAAAAAATACAAAAAACTAGC
>NW_012114833.1:1062006-1062363 GCF_000951035.1 Colobus angolensis palliatus | reverse complement strand
TAAAATCCTCAAAGAATGACTAAAAATTGACAAAGCTTCTTTATGGCAAATGTTAGGCAAGTTCGAAAGACAATTTACAGTCTAGGAAGAAATGATTGATGAAATAGACGAAATACAAAAAGATATTACAAAGCAATAAGAAAAAGAAACAGAAAGATTGGGACTGACTACTGCCTAGGAGTTAGCCCTGTTCTGCAATGTACAGCTAAGAAAAAAGAGTGAGAAAGAGAGGGAGAGAGAGTAAAGGAAAGACTGGCCAAGGCCAGGTGTGGTGGGTCACGTCTGTAATCCCAGAACTTTGGGAGGCCGAGGCAGGTGGATCACCTGAGGTCGAGTTTGAGACCAGCCTGGCCAACA
>NW_012114833.1:1059758-1060274 GCF_000951035.1 Colobus angolensis palliatus | reverse complement strand
TGTCTCAGCCTCCCAAGTAGCTGGGATTACAGGCGCCTGTTAATTTTTGTATTTTTAGTAGAGATGGGATTTCACTGGTTGGACAGGCTGGTCTCGAACTCCTGACCTCAGGTGATCGACCCACCTCAGCCTGTCAAAGTGCTGGGATTACAGGCGTGAGCCACTGCACCCGGCTATTTTTATTTTTATTATTTTTTGAGACAGGGTCGTGCTATGCCAACCAGGCTGGAGTGTAGTGGCGCAATCTCAGCTCACAGCATTCTCTGCCTCTAGGGTTCAAGAAATCCTCCCTCCTCAGCCTCCTGAGTAGCTGGGACTATAGGTGTGGACTACCACGCCTGGTTAATTTTTGTATTTTTAGTAGACACAGGGTTTCACCATGTTGGCCAGGCTGGTCTCCAACTCCTAAGCTCAGGTGATCTGCCTGCCTCCGCCTCCCAAAGCGCTGGGATTACAGGCGTGAGCATGAGCACAAGCCCAGCCTATTTTCACTTTTATTTATTTATTTATTTATTT
>NW_012114833.1:1058781-1059708 GCF_000951035.1 Colobus angolensis palliatus | reverse complement strand
AAAAAAAAAAAAAAAAAAAGCCTTGGAAATACACTTACCCTTTGACACAGTAATTTCATTTGTAGGAATCTGATAAGTACAGCTGTGCTCCAAGATGTAGATTTGCCAGAGCAGTGTTTTTAATAATGAAAACTGGAAACCATCTAAATGTTCAATTGTAAGGGTTGCTTGCGTAAAGAAAGGTTATGGTGCTTAGCTGGGCATGGTAGCTCACACCTGTAATCCCAGCACTTTAGGAGGCCAAAGTGGGTGGATCACTTGAGGTCAGGAGTTTGAAACCAGCCTGGCCAACATGGTGAAACCGTGTCTCTACTAAAAATACAAAAATCAGCCGGGCATGGTGCTGAGCATTCCAGCTACTCGGGAGGCTGAGGGAGGAGAATGGCGTGAACCCGGGAGGCGGAGTTTGCAGTGAGCCAAGATCACACCACTGCACTCCAGCCTGGGTGACACAGTGAGACTCAGTCTTAAAAAAAAAAGAAAAAGAAAAAGAAAAAAAAGGTTATAGTGCTTGTGTGAGTTAAGCTTTTAGGTGAGATTCCTGAGTGACATTTTATTCAACAACCAGTTTCCTTTGAGTACGTTGTGTCAGCATAATCGGACTGTGAGAAGCCAGAGTGGCCCCTAGGTCACTTCTGTTCTCCAGCCCTCAACACAGGACACAGAGCCTGTAGGTACTCAATATATTTCATGTTTGTTGAACTGAAGTGACCTGAATAGAGAGACTACAAGATGTGGGCAAGGATGACTACATTAGGTTGTTCATGCATTGCTACAAAGAAATACCTGGCACTGGGTAATTTATAAAGAAAAAAGGTTTATACCAGACCTGGTGGCTCACATCTGTAATCCCAGCACTTTGGGAGGCTGAGGCTGGAGGATCACCTGAGGTCAGGAGTTCAAGACCAGCCTGGCCAACATGGTGAA
>NW_012114833.1:1057714-1058731 GCF_000951035.1 Colobus angolensis palliatus | reverse complement strand
TCCTGCCTAATCCCTGCTTAAATGCTCTTCCAGAGAGATGCTGCCCCAAATACCCTAAGTAGCTAAGTCCTTTTGTTACTTTTCCAATAGTACCCTATTACCTTTTGCCCTTCACAAGTGATCCCTAGGTCACTCCTGCTCTCCAGCCCTTGGCATAGGACACAGAGCCCCACACTGTAGGTACTCAGTGCATTTCATGTTTGCTTAACTGATGTGACCTGAATGGAGAGACTCCAAGAGCTGAGCAAGGATGACTGTATTAGTCCGTTCTTACATTGTTATATTCCTCAAAGTAATAGTTACCTCTTTTTTTTTTTTTTTTTTTTGAGATGGAGTCTCACTCTGTTACCCAGGTTGGAGTGCAGTAGCGCAATCTCGGTTCATTGTATCCTCCGCCTCCCAGGGGGGTTCAAGCGAATCTCATGCCTCAGCCTCCCAAGGAGCTGGGACTACAGGCCCGTGCTACCATGCCTGGCTAATTTTGTATTTTTAGTAGAGACAGGGTTTCATCATGTTGGTCTCGAACTACTTACCTCAAGTGATCTGCCTGTCTCAGCCTCTCAAAGTGCTGGGATTACAGGTGTGAGTCACCATTCCTGGCCAATAGTTAGTTACCTCTTAAATTGTCTTCTGTTTCATTAGACAGAGGCTCTGATGACAGGGACCCCAAATATCTTGTCCCCATAGCATTTCCATTGCCCAGCACAGTGCATGGCACAAAGAAGACACTCAAAAATACTTCTTGAAGGAATAAATGAAAAAATCATTTTTAGCTCTCAAATTGTCAGATGTTTCGCTAACCACCTTTAGAGTTAACCTAACATGGGAAGGACCTAGTGTTTTTATACACTGCTGCTCGGAGGCTGAATTAGTACAATTTTCTAGAAAGTGATTTGAATATATGTTTTAAGAGACTTGGGGCCGGGCGCGGTGGCTCACGCCTGTAATCCCAGCACTTTGAGAGGCTGAGGCGGGCGGATCACAAGGTCAGGAGATCGAGACCATCCTGGCTAACAC
>NW_012114833.1:1052740-1054558 GCF_000951035.1 Colobus angolensis palliatus | reverse complement strand
GTGAAACCCTGTCTCTACTAAAAACACAGAAAATTAGCCGGGCATGGTTCAAGATCAGCGTAGGCAATATGGCAAGACCATGTGTCTACAAAAAATTTTTTTTGTTAATTAGCTAGGCAGGGAGGCATGAGTTTGTGGTCCCAGCTACTTAAAAGGCTGAGCCAGGAGAATGGCTTCAGCTCAAGACGTTGAGGCTGCAGTGTACTGTGTTTGACCCACTGCACTGCATTCCAGCCTGGGTGACAGAGTGAAAAAAAGAAAAAAAAAAAAGAATTATTAGCTAAATGAGCCTCAGGTCCATTCCAGCTCAGGAATTTGGAGTGTTTTATTATCATCTGTCCCAGGATAGGGTGAGGGGTAGATGGAGACACAAGCAGCAGGTTACAACCCACAGTCCACATTTGCAAAAACACTTCCAAGCCCCTTGAGATTCCCTCCTAGGTTGGCTCCCCAGCTCCTTCCTGTGCGGAGCTGACTTTGCAAGATTCATGGGAAGAACCTGGAGAGTCAAGGTGACAGAGTCAGCCTGCATCCTCAGGGTTTGGGGCCTCACTAGTCTCTGAAAATCAATTTCTTTTCTTTTTCTTTCTTTTATTTTTATTTTTTGCTTTTCTTTTCTTTCTTTCTTTCTTTTTTTCTTTTTTTCTTTTTTTTGAGGCAGAGGCTCGCTCTGTTGCCCAGGCTGGAGTGCTATGGAGCGATCTTGTCTCACTGCAACCTCTGCCTCCCGGGTTCAAGCAATTCTTGTGCCTCAGCCTCCTAAGTTGCTGGGATTTCAGGCATACACCATCATTCCTGGCTGAGTTTTCATTTTTAGTAGAGACGTGGTTTTGCTATGTTGTCCAGGCTGGTCTTGAACTCCTGACCTCAAGTGATCTGCACACCTCAGCCTCCCAAAGTGTGGGAAATTACAGGCATGAGCCACCAAGTCTGGCCTGAAAATCAAATTCTATCAACTGAGGTGGAGCTTGGGTCTGAACCCACTTCCAGCTTTGTAATTTGGGGCAAATTTACTTAGCCCAGAATCTAAAAGTTTCTTTATTTGAGGGAAGGTCTCGCTGTGTCACCCAGGCTGGAGTGCAATGGCATGATCACAGCTCACTGCAGCCTCATCCTCCTTGGCTCAAGCAATCCTCCTGCCTGAGCCTCCCAAGTAACTGGGACCATAGGCATGTGCCTCTACACCCAGCTAATTTTTTTTTTTTTTTTTGGTAGAGATGGAGTCTCACTATGTTGCCCAGGCTGGTTTCAAATTCCTAGGCTCAAATGATCCTCCTGCCTAGGCTTCTCAAAATGTTAGGATTACAGGCATGAGCCCTCCACCAAGCCTGGTGCCTAAGGGGTTCCTACAGAAATGAATGAGAATATTATTATGCACATCGTAAATGCTTAATCAGTGACAGCTATTTGTTATTGTTGTTTGCAATTCAGTGTTAAACGCTGTGAGGAAGGAAGCACAGGAATTATAGAAGTCATTTTAAATATGATAGGACCTAGCCTGGGGCATGGGGGCAGGCTTCTTACAGGATGCCACAACAAAATTCTGACTGGTGAAGAAGAAAGGCCCTGGGGTATTTGTTTTCTGACAGCTGGATCTTTCTGGGTGAGAATGTAATATATTCAATGCCAGGTGATTCCCAAACCTGTGTGTGTGTGTTACAATCCCTTGGGGTGAGGGTGAGGAGGAAGTGATGGGTTACAAAAGATTCTAGAGGCACCAGCCCAATCTGAAGTGCTATATGAGCCACTTTGCATACAGTAGGCTCTCAGCCTTCATAACAGGAACAAGGATTCCTAGTTTTCTGGTTCCTGGCACAA
>NW_012114833.1:1044770-1047995 GCF_000951035.1 Colobus angolensis palliatus | reverse complement strand
TGCAGTGAGCCGAGATCGAGCCACTGCACTCCAGCTTGGGAGTAAGACTCTGTCTCAGAAAAAAAAAAAAAAAGAAAACAAAACAAAACTGCAGGGCTGGGACTTGGGACACAGCTGAAGTCTTCAGTTTTTGTGTTGTTACGCTCTTACCATTCTTACCACTTCAAATGATTTTTTATTTATTATTATTTTTTCATTATTGTGGTACATAGTAGGTATATATATTTACAAGTACATGAGATGTTTTGATACAGGCATCCAATGTGAAATAAGCACATCATGAAGAATGGGGTATTCATCCCCTCAAGCATTTATCCTTTGAGATACAAACAATCCAGTTACGCTCTTTAAGTTATTTTTAAAAGTACAATTAAGCTATTATTGACTATAGTCACCCTATTATATTATCAGATAGATCTTATTCCTCCTGTTTTTTTTGGACCTTTTAACCATTGATTTTTTTTTTTTTAATTTTTGAGATGGAGTCTCGCTCTGTTGCCCAGGCTGGAGTGCAATGGCGCAATCTCAGCTTGCTGGAGCCTCAGCCTCCTGGGCTCAAGTGAATGCCATGCCTCAGCCTCCCGAGTAGCTGGGACTATGGGCATACACCACCATGCCCGGCTAATTTTTGTATTTTTAGTGGGGACGGGGTTTCACCATGTTGGCCAGGTTGATCTGAAACTCCTGGTCTCAAGTGATCTACTTGCCTCAGCCTCCCAAAGTGCTGGGGTTATAGGCATGAGCCACCATGCCTGACTGTATTTTTTATTTTTTATTTTTATTTTTTGTAGAGAAAGGGTCTCACCATATGGCCCAGATTGGTCTTGAACTCCTGGTCTCAAACAATCTTCCCGCCTCATCCTCCCAAAATGTGGGAATTACAGGTGTGAACCACCATGCCCAGCAAGTCTCCAGTCTTTGTGACCCTAGTTAAGTCCTCTCCTTTCTCCAGGATTCAGTTTCCTCATCTGTAAAACAAGGGAATTGATCTAAATCAGGGGTCTCAAACTCAGGTGAGGCAGGAGAATGGCGTGAACCCGGGAGGCGGAGCTGGCAGTGAGCTGAGACCGCGCCACTACACTCCAGCCTGGGTAACAGAGCAAGACTCCGTCTCAAACAAACAAAAAAAAAAACAACAAAAGCTGTAGGGAAAGGGAATTGCCCCAGGTGTAGCAGCAGGAATTACAGAACAGATTTCTTTATCTTGAAAAAGTCCCAAAGTCAGGAGGTAAAGATCTTGAGGCTCACAAGAAATTTCCTTATGGGCAAATTGTGCAGGAGGTATGTAGTTTTTTGTATCTTTGTAGCTATCTTATTTAGGAATCAAGTTAGAAGTAGGTTTGCCTGACATAGTACCCAGCTTGACTTTTCTTTTCTTTTTTTTTTGAGACCAAGTTTTGCTGTTGTCGCCCAGGCTGGAGTGCAATGATGCAATCTCGGCTCACTGCAACCACCACCTCCTGGGTTCAAGCGATTCTCCTGCCTCAGCCTCCCAAATAGGTGGGATTACAGGCATCTGCCACCACGCCCGCCTAATTTTTATATTTTTAGTAGAGATGGGGTTTCTCCATGTTGGTCAGGTTGTTCTTGAACTCGGCCTCCCAAAGTGCTGGGATTACAGGCATGAGCCACTGTGCCTGGCCCCAGCTTGACTTTCCTTTTGGCCTAGTGATTTTGGGGCCCCAAGATTTGTATGTTCCTTTGACAAGCCAGTCATGGGAATGTGGGCCCAGTGCCATCAGGTTTTCTGTTTTTTCATAAGAATCTGGAAATCCTTTTTTAAATGTTTGGCAACTAGTCTAAAATTTCCCATAAACATTATGCTGGTCAAATGGAGCAGGCCAGTGGGCCAGAGTGGACTGCCAGCCCCCAGTTTGTCACCCCTGGAATGGCTGTACTTGAAGGAGTCCTCTGACTCACCGTTTGCTATTTTATGTGCCTGGAAATTGCTCCCAGTGTTCCCAAGTGGGCCCTTCTCTGCCAGTGGGATGTAATGTATGACCTTAGGCAGCAGGGTCAAATGGTTTGAGGCTGTAGGCCATACCCCCACGAGAGGAGTGCTCTGAGATGGGGCCTGGGCCTCAGCACAAGTTGCCCATAGCCTCCAGAAACTTAGAGTTCTCTTAGCAATTCCTAGAAACCTCAGCAGAGTCCCCCACCCTTGGCAGGCTCATCCGATCCAGTAGACCCAGGGTGGCTGACAAATAAATTGCAGTGAGTCAGAACTTGGATTCATAGCAAGTAATCATGGACAGAGGCTTAGGTATCATCTAGTTCAATTTCTCCATTTTACAGACCCAGAGGAGAAAGTGGCCTGCCCCAAGTCCTAGAGAACCTAGATTCCTGAAAAAGGGCCAGTGGTTACAGTGAGCCCCTAGGAGCTAGACAGTCCTGGGTTCAAATCCTAGCTTTGTCAATTGCCAGCTCCTGACTTTGGGCCTTTTTCAAGATAAATAAATCTATTCTGTAATTCTTGCTGCTACACCTGGGGCAATTCCCTTTCCTTTCATATTTCTCTTCCAAAAAAAAAAAAAGTCTTGGCTGGGTATGGTGGCTCATGTCTGTAATCCCAGTGCTTTGGGAGGCTGATCAGGGAGGATCCCTTGAGGCTAGGAGTTCCTGATCAGGCTGGGCAATATAACAAGGCTTTTTTCACTCTACAAAAAAAAAAAAAAAAGTTCTGCTTATTTTTTCAACAGTGGGTTCAGATTTCAACTCCTCTCTGAAGCCTTTCATTCATCTATTCCTTTGACTAGATAATAACTTCACATATTCAAAATTCAAATGGTATGAAGTATTTATTTTCTTTTTCTTTTTTTCTTGTGACAGGGTCTCATTCTGTCACCCAGGTTGGAGTGCAGTGGCACGATCATGGCTCGCTGCAGCCTCCACCTCCTGTGCTCAAAGCAATCCTCCCTTGATTCTTGTCTGCAGGAGCAGGTACTTGGAAGGCTCAGTTGGGAGGATCCCTTGAGCCCAGGATCATGCCACTGCATTGCAGCCTGGGCAAGAGAGTGAGACCCTGTCAAAAGAAAAAAAAAAGAAGGAAAGAGGAAGGAAGGAAGGGGGAAGGAAGGACGGAAAGAAGGGAGGGAGGGAGGAAGGAAGGGGACGGAAGGGAGGGAGGTGGAGGGAGGAAGACAGAAAGTGAGAGAGAGAGAGAAAGGAAGGAAGAAAGGAGATTCACAAATTGTTGAATTAAAAGAGTGAGCTACCAGGCCAGGT
>NW_012114833.1:1041856-1042755 GCF_000951035.1 Colobus angolensis palliatus | reverse complement strand
TAGTCTCCTGAGTAGCTGGGACCACAGGCGCACACCACCACAGCCAGCTAATTTTTTGTATTTTTAGTAGAGACGGGGTTTCACTATGTTGCCCAGACTGGTCATGAACACCCGGACCGGACCGAAGCGATCCTCCTGCCTCACCCTCCGGAGTTGCTGGGATTACAAGCATGAGCCACTAAGCCCGGCCCTATTATTTCTATTTTAGAGATGTGCAGACCTTAAAGGGAGGTGTAGGATTTGTCCAAAGTCTGAAGCTAAGGTGTAGAGTCATGACTCTGAAACCTATATCTCCCCAAATACTGTCCTCTGCTTCCTTAGGGGAAATCCCCCAGTCACTTCCTTCGTTCTCCTAGCCATGAACATGTGGTATCTAAATATTGTGCAAGGGGACAGAGAGGCCAGTGAGGCCAGTGGAAATAAAGACACAGAGCAGCATCTTGAATGAGACTGGCATTCTTGGTGACAATGTTGAATTCCACATATACACAGGCATATGTTCATGCCTTCCTGGGTACAGATGTGTTGTTTTAGTCAAAGCTCTTTTGGAAACAAACAGCAAGGACCTATTCAAATTAGCTTAAGTGAACAGAAAGTGAATTTACTGGAAGGACACTGTCACGTCTGCAGGACCCAAAAGTTAAAAAGCCTCAGCGGGGACTGGAAGGATATATGGGAAGGAGTCAGGAGCCCTGGGAAGCAGTTAAACTCTTTTGGTTTCATGTAACAAAGTCAACTCAAGCGCCTCCATAAGTAAAAAAGAACTTTGTTTGAAAGACACAAAGGTGTCTCCTGGAACCCATAAGCAGGAATGGCAGCAAGCCTGCAAGGAGGGAGATGAGCACTTTGAAACCAAGGAAGTCCTTTCTCTCCATCATTTGTCTCTGCTTTTCTTTCTG
>NW_012114833.1:1033786-1035562 GCF_000951035.1 Colobus angolensis palliatus | reverse complement strand
GTATTTTTAGTAGAGACGGGGTTTCACCGTGTTAGCCAGGATGTCTCGATCTCCTGACCTTGTGATCCGCCCGTCTCGGCCTCCCAACGTGCTGGGATTACAGGCTTGAGCCACCGCGCCCGGCCTGTCTTTTCTTTTTAAGAGCATCAGGACTAGAAGCCTTTGTGCACACTAATTCAGTCCAGTGAATATATTGAGCACCTACCTTGATCGAGCAACTGCCAGGCCTGGAAAGTCCAAAGATGATCAGATATCATCTTTTCCCAGTATGTTCTGCCCCTAGTATTGTGTTTGTGTCAGTCAAATTCATTTAGAAATCTATTATTTCTGACACAGGTGGCTTTGGAATTTCCATTTGACTGCATTAGGAGGCACTAAATTGCATGAATTCATCTGAGAGTTGAGATCACAGAAACTAATAATGTACTTGATCTCTTTGCTCTCAGTCATCATTTTTTAAAACAAAAATATTATGAAGGCCATTGATGGTGGTGAAATTAATATCCGGTTGGGATTTCCCACACAGCCTCGGAGGCCTGTCATTAAGGAGCTGAATCTGGGCCAGACACACTTATTATACATGTTGTGTTGTTAATGGTTCTGCTGAATGCATGGAGGAAATATGCACCTTGCAAGGGTAGACTTATCCTAACCAGGTGCAAGTTCCATTTCTTCCATCTGCTACCTGGGTGACTGCGGACGGCTCTCTTCCCCTTGTCGAGCCTCAGTTATCACCTCCCTAGACAAGGGCACAGAACCACGGACTGGCTACTGTGACTTCTGGGAGGGGTTAGGGATTTCACTGAATAGCAGAAGGAAATTTTCACTTAGTACTTCATTAGGAATTGTTTGAATTAACTACAGAGAGCCTGTGTTCCTCTTGTGATATTTATTTATTTATTTTAAGACAGAGTCTTGCTCAGTCGCCCAGGCTGGAGTACAGTGGCATGATCTTGGGTCACTGCAACCTCTACCTCCCAGGTTCAAGCAATTCTCCTGCCTCAGCCTCCTGAGTAGCTGGGACTACAGGTGTGTGCCACCACACCTGGCTAATTTTTGTATTTTCAGTAGAAATGAGGTTTCACTATGTTGGCCAGGCTGGTATCAAACTTTTGACCTCAGGCGATCCGCCCACCTCAGCATCCCAAAATACTGGGATTACGGGCCTGAGCCACTGTGCCTGGCCTCTCGTATGAGTTTTAAAATAAGTTTGTTTTTTTTTTTTTTCTTTTTGAGACGAAGTCTTGCTCTGTCGCCCAGGCTGGAGTGCAGTGGCGCAATCTCAGCTCACTGCAAGCTCTGGTTCCCGGGTTCACATCATTCTCCTGCCTCAGCCTCCCAAGTAGCTGGGACTACAGGAGCCCGGCTAATTTTTTGTATTTTTTAGTAGAGACGGGGTTTCACCATGTTAGATAGGATGGTCTCAAACTCCTGACGTTGTGATCCACCCGCCTCGGCCTCCCAAAGTGTTGGGATTACAGGCGTGAGCCACCGTGCCCGGCCTAAAATAAGTTCTTAAAACTCAGACTAAGGTCGGGTGCAGTGGCTCAGGCCCATAATCCTAATGCTTTGAGAGTTCGAGGAACAAGGATTTCATGAGGCCAGGAACTCCAGACCAGCCTGAGTAACACAGTGACACTGCCATCTCTACCAAAAAAAAAAAAATTGTTTTAATTAGCTGGGCGTGGTGACATGTGTCTGTAGTCTCAGCTACTCAGAAGGCGGAGAAGGGAGGATTGCTTACGCCTAGGAGGTCTAGGCAGCAGTGAGCTATGA
>NW_012114833.1:1028964-1029433 GCF_000951035.1 Colobus angolensis palliatus | reverse complement strand
AGGCATGAGCCATGACGCCTAGCCTGGCTGTGTAATTTTTGAGACTCAGTGCAAAATGAAAATGCAGGGACCTTATACAAAAGAAAGGGAAAAAAATGTGCTGGGTTTTTGGTTTTTTTTTTTTTGAGATGGAGTCTCGCCCTGTCACCCAGGCTGGAGTGCAGTGCCAAGATCTTCACTCACTGCAACCTCTGCCTCCCGGGTTCCAGGCTGGTCTCAAACTCCTGACCTCATAATCCACCCGCTTCGCCCTCCCAAAGTGCTGGGATTACAGGCATGAGCCACCGCGCCCAGCAAAATATGCGTTGTTGAAAGTAATAACATAGGCTGGGTGCAGTGTCTCACACCTATAATCCCAGCACTTTGGGAGGCTGAGGCGGGCAGCAGATCACGAGGTCAGGAGATTGAGACCATCCTGGCTAACATGGTGAAACCCTGTCTCTACTGAAAATACAAACAATTAGCCAGT
>NW_012114833.1:1028382-1028914 GCF_000951035.1 Colobus angolensis palliatus | reverse complement strand
AGACCAGCCTGGCCAACATGGAGAAACCCTGTCTCTACTAAAAATATAAAAGTTAGCTTGGCATGGTGGCACACACCTGTAATCCCAGCTACTCAAGAGGCTGAGGCAGGATAATCACTTGCACCGGGAGGCGGAGGTTGCAGTGAACTGAGATCGCGCCACTGCACTCTAGTCTGGGGGGACAGAATGAGACTCCATCTCAAAAAATAAAAATAGGCTGGGCGCGGTTGCTCACGCCTATAATCCCAGCATTTTGGGAGGCTGAGGCAGGTGGATCACCTGAGGTCAAGAGTTCAAGATCAGCCTGACCGACATGGTGAAACCCTGCCTCTACTAAAAATACAAAATTAGCAGGGCGTGTTGGTGCATGCCTATAATCTCAACTACTAGGGAGGCTGAGGCAGGAGAATTGCTGGAATCCGAGAGCTGGAGGTTGCAGTGAGCCGAGATTGTGCATTGCACTCCAGCCTGGGCAACAAGAGCGAAACTCTGTCTCAAAAATAAAAATACATACATACATACATACATACAT
>NW_012114833.1:1020054-1021838 GCF_000951035.1 Colobus angolensis palliatus | reverse complement strand
TCAGGTGATCTGCCCACCTTGGCCTCCCAAAATGCTGCAATTACGTGTGTGAGCCACCACACCCGGCTGAGGGGCTTTAAGTTTTGTTCTGGTAGGTAAATTACTGGCAAATCCTCTTGTTCCTGTCAGGTTTGATTTTAAGTTTTGTTTAGGCAGATTTATTTTGTTTTTGTCTTTGGTCCTAAGGCATGGACCTTATTCTAGCACTTAGTCCTTACTCCTGACGCATGGTCTTTTGAGGATCTCAACTGAATGCCCAAGATCTTCTGCATGTTCTTTTCACTCTGGCTGGATTTGAACTCCCGCATGTCCCACCACTGAGCAAACTCTGGTATCTCTTTTCAGCTGTCAATCCTGCAACAGTTGTTCTCTGCTGGGCCTCACAGAGTCTCACTCTGTACATGCATAGCCTACAGCCCAGCCTTTTTTGGCCACAGACACAAGAGGAATTCCCATGTAAACCTAACCTCCCCCTCCTCCTCCCGCTCCTCCCCCCTCACTCGTCTCCCCTCCCCCTCTCCCTCCCTTTCCCTCCCGTCCAGAGTCTTATTCTGTTGCCCAGGTTTGAGTCCAATGGCACCATCTCAGCTCACTGCAAACTTCACCTCCCAGGTTCAGGTGATTCTCCTGCCTCAGCCTCCCAAGTAGCTGGGATTACAGGCATGTGCCACCATGCCCAGCTAATTTTTGTATTTTTAGTAGAGACGGGGTTTCACCATGTTGGCCAGCATGGTGTCCAATTCTTGACCTCAAGTGATCAGCCTTCCAAAGTGCTGAGATTACAGACTGCATGTAAACTTCTGTCTCTTCCCACTCCCTGTGGTGCTGCTCCCTTCTTTTCTGTACCCTGTCCTGCACATTCCAGCTACTTCAGCAGCCCCAAACACTGATTTCTGCCTCTGCAGCTCAGGAAGAATACTTCTTTGCTTGGAATCCACTTTCCTCCACTGTAATTGGGAAATTGTCCCCAGGCAGAAAGCCAGGACAAACATGGGGTTCATCTTTTCTATTTCCCTTTTCCTCAAAGATCATAGTCTATTTTGCCTTTTTTTCAATAACTGAAAACATCTGCCTCTGATTTTCTCTAGTTGTTTAAGATTGTTGGGCCAGGCGCGGTGGCTGACACCTGTTATCCCAGCACTTTGGGAGGCTGAGGTGAGTGGATCGCTTGAGGTCAGAAGTTTGAGACCAGCCTGGCCACATGGTGAAACCCCATATCTACTAAAATACAAAATATTAGCTGGGCATGGTGGCACACGCCTGTAATCCCAGCTACTCGGGAGGCTGAGGGAGGAGAATCTCCTGAACCTGGGAGGCAGAGGTTGCAGTGAGCCGAGGTCGTGCCACTGCATTCCAGCCTAGAGGACAGAGCAAGACTCTGTCTCAAAAAAAAAAAAAGGTTGTTGGATGAGTTCATCATCACTGAGAGTGGAAGTCCTACTTTCACTTTCATTATGTAAGCATCTTTTTAGAAATATAATTGACATATAATAAATTGTTCATACTTAAAGTGTACAATTTGATGAGTTTTGACTTATGTGTATACCCATGGAACTATTAGTATAATGAAGAAATGAAGATAAGGCTCCTCCTGTTCTTTAAAATTGGAGACAACTGACTGCGCGTGGTGGCTCACACCTGTAATCCCAGCAGTTTGGGAGGCCAAGCCAGGTGGACCACTTGAGGTCAGGAGTTCGAGGCCAGCCTGGCCAACATGGTGAAACCCTGTCTCTACTAAAAAAAAAAAAAAACAAAAAACAAAATTAGCTGGGTGTGGTGGCATG
>NW_012114833.1:1012506-1012944 GCF_000951035.1 Colobus angolensis palliatus | reverse complement strand
CCTTCCACCTTAGCCTTCCAAGTAGCTGGGACTATAGGCATGCGCCACCATGCCTGACTAATTTTTTATTTTTTATAGAGACAGAGTCTCAATATGTTGCCCAGGCTGGTCTCGAACTCCTACTCACAAGCAGTCCACCTGCCTCAGCCTCCTGAGGTGCTGGGGTTATAGGCATGAGCTACTGTGCTGGGCCTGATCATGTTCTTTTGTTTGTTTTATTTTTATTTTCGTTTTTCTTTTTTTTTTGAGTAGGTTCTTGAATGGAGAAGTTGAACTGTCTAGCACCTCCTAAATCAGTTTTCATTGTGGTTTATTTAATGCAAAGTATATTTCTGTAATTTCTTATATTCTTAGAGCAAAGCATATCTGATTTAAATTATGTTTTGGCCAGGCATGGTGGCCCAAGCCTGTAATCCTTACTCTGTGCTTTGTGTTTTG
>NW_012114833.1:1006127-1006706 GCF_000951035.1 Colobus angolensis palliatus | reverse complement strand
TAATATTTTTGTATGTTTTTAGTAGAGACGGAGTTTCACCATGTTGGTCAGGCTGGTCTTGAACTCTTGACTTCAGGTGATTCACCTGCCTCAGTCTTCCAAAGTGCTGGGATTACAGGTGTGAGCCACCGTGTCCAGCCGAGCTCCCACTTGTAAGTGAGAACATATGGTATTTGTTTTTCTGTTCCTGTGTTAGCTTGCTAGGGATAATGGCCTCCAGCTTCATCCATGTTCCTGCAAAGGACATGATATCCTTCTTTTTTATGGCTGCATAGTATTACGTGGCATATATGTACCACATTATCTTTATCCAATCTGTCATTGATGGGCATTTAGGTTGATTCCACATCTTTGCTATTGTGGATGGTGCTGCGATGAATATACGCATGCATGTATCTTTATGGTGGAATGATTTATATTCCTTTGGGTATCTACCCAGGATCTTTCAGGAATCACCAGACTACTTTCCGTAGTGGTTAAACTAAGTTGCACTCCCACCAACAGTGCCTAAGTGTTCCCTTTTCTCTACAACCTTACCAGTATCTGTGGGCTTTTTTGACTTTTTTTTTTTTTTTTTTA
>NW_012114833.1:1000308-1001167 GCF_000951035.1 Colobus angolensis palliatus | reverse complement strand
AGCAGGGCGTCATGGCAGGCACCTGTAGCCCCAGCTACTCGGGAGGCTGAGGCAGGAGAATGGTGTGAACCCAGGAGGCGGAGCTTGCAGTGAGCTGAGATCGCGCCGCTGCACTCCAGCCTGGGCGACAAAAAGAGACTCTGTCTCAAAAAGAAAAAAGAAAAAAGAAAAGAAAAGAAAAGGGTCCAGTTTCAATCTTCTGTATATAGTTAGCCAGTTATCCCAGCCCCATTTATTCAATAGGGAGTTCTTTTCCCACCGCTTGTTTTTTCAGCTTTGTCAAAGATCAAATGGTTGTAGGTGAGGGTGCAGCCTTATTTCTGGGCTCCCTATTATGTTCCATTGGTCTTTGGGTCTGTTTTCGTACCCAGTACCATGCTATTTTTGTTACTGTAGCCCTGTAGTATAGTTTGAGGTTGGGTAGTTTGAAGCCTCCAGCTTTGTTCTTTTTGTTTAAGATTGCCTTGGTATTCAGGCTGTTTTTTGGTCCCATATGAATTTTAAGATAGTTTTTTTTTCAATTCTATGAAGAATATTATTGGTAGTTTGATAGGAATAGCATTGAATCTGTAAATTGCTTTGGGCTGTATGGCTATTTTAATGATACTGATTTTTTCCTATCCATGAGCATGGAATGTTTTTCCATTCATTTGTGTCATCTCTGATTTCTTTTAGCAGTGTTTTGTAATTCTCATTGTATAGATCTCTCACCTCCCTGGTTAACTGTATTCATAGGCATTTTATTCCTTTTTTTTTTTTTTTTTTGAGACTGATTTTCACTCTTGCTGCCCAGGCTGGAGTGCAATGGCGCAATCTTGGCTCACCGCAACCTCCATCCCAGGTTCAAGTGATTCTCCTG
>NW_012114833.1:997605-999193 GCF_000951035.1 Colobus angolensis palliatus | reverse complement strand
CAGGAATAAACCCTATTTGATAGTGGTGGATTAGCTTTTTGATGTGCTGCTGGATTCAATTTGCAGGATTTCTGCATCGATATTCATCAAGGATATTGGACTGAAGTTTTCTATTTTGGGTGTGTCTCTGTTGGGTTTTAGTGTCAGATGATGCCAGCCTCACAGAATGAGTTGGGGAGGAGTCCCTCCGCCTCAATTTTTTGAAATAGTTTCAGAAGAAATGGTACTATCTCTTCTTTGTACATCTGGTGGAATTTGGCTGCGACTTCATCTGGTCCTGGGCTTTTTTTGTTAGTAGGCTATTTATTACTGATTTCATTTTGGAGCTCATTATTGTTCTGTTCAGGGAATCTATTTCTTCCTGTTTCAGTCTTGGTAAGGTGTATGTGTCCAGGAATTTATCCATCTCTTCTAGGTTATTATTATTATTATTATTATTGAGATGGAGTCTCACTCTGTCACCCAGTGTGGAGTGCAGTGGCGCAATCTCAGCTCACTACAACCTCTGCCTCCTGGGTTCAAGTGATTCTCCTGACTCAGCCTCCCAAGTACCTGGGATTAAAGGCATGTTCCAACACGCCCGGGTAATTTTTGTATTTTTAGTAGAGATGGGGTTTCACCATGTTGGCCAGGCTGTTCTTGAACCCCCGACCTCAGGTGATCTGCCCGCCTCAGCCTCCCAAAGTGCTAGGATTACAGGCGTGACCCACTGAGCCCGGCTGCTTCTAGTTTTTCTAGTTTGTGTGCATAGAGGTGATCATAGTAGTCTGTGATGGTTATTTTTATTTCTGTGGGGTCACTGGTAACATCCCCTTTGTCGTTTCTAACTATGTTTGTTTGTTTGTTTATTTATTTATTTTTTGAGACGGAGTCTCATTCTATTGTTCCGATTGGAGTGAAGTGGCACCATTTTGGCTCACTGCAACCTCTGCCTCTCGGGTTTGAGAGATTCTTGTGCCTCTGCCTCCCAAGTAGCAGGGATTATAGGCATATGTCACCATGCCCAGCTAGTTTTTGTATTTTTAGTAGAGACGGTATTTTACCATGTTGGCCAGGCTGGTCTTGAACTCCTGACCTCAAGTGATCCGCCCACCTCGGCCTCTCAAAGTGCTAGAATTACAGGCATGAGCGACCGCACCCTGCCTTAATTGTTTTTATTTGGACCTTCTCTCTTTCTTCTTTATTAGTTTAGCTAATGGCCTATATCTTATTCATTTTTCAAAAAAAAAAAAATCAACTCCTGGATTCATTGATCTTTTGAATGGTTTTTTGTGTCTTGATTTCCTTCAGTTCAGGTCTGATTTTGGTTATTTTTCTGCTAGTTTTGGGGTTGGTTTGCTCTTGCTTCTCTAGTCCTTTTTTTCTGAGATGGAGTCTCATCCTGTTACCCAGACTGGAATGCAGTGGTGCAATCTCGGCTCACTGCAACCTCAGCCTCGGAGGTTCAAGCAATTCCCATGCCTCCACCTCCTGAGTAGCTGGGATTACAGGCGCATGTTACCACACCCAGCTAATTTTTGTATTTTTAGTAGAGATGAGGTTTCACCATGTTGGCCATGCTGGTCTCAACCTCCAGACCTCAAATGAT
>NW_012114833.1:995806-997285 GCF_000951035.1 Colobus angolensis palliatus | reverse complement strand
ACTACCATGCCTGGCTAATTTTTGTATTTTTAGTAGTGATGGGGTTTTACTATGTTGGCCAGGCTGGTCTCAAACTCCTGACCTTGTGATCCCCCTGCCTCAGCCTCCCAGTGTGCTGGGATTACAGATGTGAGCCACTGCGCCCAGCAAGATCTTTCTTATTTTTTGATGTGGGTGTTTCGTGCTATAAATTTCACTTTTAACACTGCCTTAACTGTGACCTAGAGATTCTAATATGTTGTATCTTTGTTCTCATTAGTTTCAAAGAACTACTTGATTTCTGCTTTAATTTCATTACTTACACAAAAGTCATTCAGGAGCAGGTTGTTTAATTTCCATGTAATTGTATGGTTTTGGGCAATTTTTAATGTCTTGATTTCTGTTGTTATTGCACTGTGGTTCAAGAGTATGTTTGGTATGATTTTGGTTCTTTTGCATTTGCTAAGGATTGTTTTATGTCCAATTGTGTTGTCAATTTTAGATTATGTTGCATGTGGTAATGAGAAGAATGTATATTCTGTTGTTTTTCAGAGGAGAGCTCTGTAGAGGTCTATCAGATCCATTTGGTCCAATGTTGAGTTCAGGTCCTGAATATCTTTGTTCAGTTTCTCTTTCAATGATCTGTCTATACTGTTAGTGAAGTGTTGAAGTCTCCTACCATTACTGTGTGGGAGTCTAACTCTCTAATAACTTGCTTTATGAATCTGGGTGCTGCTGTGTTGGGTCATATATATTTAATATAGTTAGGTCTTCTTGTTGAATTTAACCCTTTACCACTATAATGTCCTTTGTCTTTTATGACCTTTGTTGGTTTAAAGTCTATTTGGTCTGAAATTAGGATTGCAACTGCTGCATTTTTCTGATTTCCATTTGCTTGGTACTTTTTCCTCCATCCTTTTTAATTTTTATTTATTTATTTATTTATTTTGAGAATATGGATGAGATAGGTCTCTTGAAGACAGCATACCATTGAGTTTTGGTTTTTGATCCAGAAAAATATGGAACATTTCATGAATTTGCATCATCCTTGCACAGGGGCCATGCTAATCTTCTCTGTATCATTCCAATTTTAGTATATGTGCTGCTGAAGCAAGCATACCAAGCTCATTTTTATTTTTATTTTTATTTTTTTGCAGAGACAAGGTCTTGCTATGTTGTCCAGGCTGGTCTCCAACTCCTTGCCTGCAGTGATCTCCCCACTTTGGCCTCCCAAAGTGCTGGGAGTAGAGGTGTGAGCCACCTTGTCCAACTCTTTCAAATAACTTTTTTTTTTTTTTGGATACAAGGTTTCACTCCATTACCTAGTCTGGAGTGCAGTGGCATGATCCTGGCTCACTACAACCTTGAATTCCTGGCCTTAAGCATCCTCCCACCTCAGCCTCCCCAGTAGCTGGAACCACAGGCATGCGCCACCACACCCAGCTAATTTTTTAATTTTTTGTAGATATAAGGTCTCCCTATATTGCCCAGGCTGGTCTC
>NW_012114833.1:988059-988531 GCF_000951035.1 Colobus angolensis palliatus | reverse complement strand
GAGGGCAGTGGTGTGATCTCCGCTCACTGCAACCTCTGCATCCTGGGTTCACATAATTCTCCTGCCTCAGCCTCCCAAGTAGCTGGGACTACAGGCACACGCCAAAACACCCGGCTAGTTTTTGTACTTTTAGTGGAGATGGGGTTTCACCATGTTGGCCAGACTGGTCTTGAACTCCTGACCTCGTGATCTGCCCATCTCAGCTTCCCAAAGTTCTGGCATTACAGGCGTGAACCACCGCGCCTGGTCCCTCTTGTGCCTTTAAGAGTGAGTCCTATTCTTAGGACGACCCTCCTAAACTGAGAGAGAGACTACTGTGTGTCCTGCCAGATGGAAATTTTTTTAAAAAAAAGCATTCTTGCAGCCGGGCACAGTGTCTCAGGCCTGTAATCCCAGTACTTTGGGAGGCTGAGGCTGGTGGATCACTTGAGGTCAGGAGATAGAGACCAGCCTGGACAGCATGGTGAAACCC
>NW_012114833.1:987084-988009 GCF_000951035.1 Colobus angolensis palliatus | reverse complement strand
AGGTTGAGGCACCAGAATCGCCTGAACCTGGGAGGTGGAGGTTGCAGTGAGCCGAGATTGTGCCACAGCACTCCAGCCTGGCAACAGAGCAAGGCTCCATTTAGAAAAAAAAAAAAAAGTGTTCAAGGTTCATATATGTTGTATGTAGTATTAGTATTGTGTTTTTTATGGCTGAATATTATTCCACTATATGAGTATACCACATTTTATTTATTCACTCATCAGTTAATAGCCATTTGGGTTGTTTCCACTTTTTATCTGTTATGAGTAATACTGCTTTCTTTTTGTTGCACATATCTGGTATATCTTTGATCATCATCTAATTTCATTCTTTTGGCCAGGCGCAGTAGCTCACGCCTGTAATCCTAGCACATTGGGAGGTGGAGGTGGGTTAATCACTTGAGGTCAGGAGTTCGACACCAGCCTGGCCGGCATGGTGAAACCCTTGTCTCTACTAAAAAAACCAAAAACAATTAGCTGGATGTGGTGGCGGGCATCTGTATTCCTAGCTACTGGAAAGGCTGAGGCAGGAGGATCGCTTGAACCTGGGAGACAGAGGTTGTAGTGAGCCGAAATTGCGCCATTGCACTCCAGCCTGGGCGAAAGAGTGACACTCTTGTCTTAAAATAATAATAATAATAATAGCTTCAGTCTTTTGTTTTATCCTTTCTTTGTCACATTGTTTAGATGTTTTCTTGTTTGTTTGATTGTTTGCTTTTTTCAAATCCAGCTAGAGGCTGGGCACAGTGGCTTATGCCTGTAATCCCAGCACTTTGGGAGGCAGAAGCAGGAGGATCACTTGAGCTCAGGAGTTTGAAACTAGCCTGAGCAACAGGGATACCCTGTTTCTTCTTCTTCTTTTTTTTTTTTTTTTGAGACGGAGTCTCGCTCTGTCGCCCAGGCTGGAGTGCAGTGGCGTGATCTC
>NW_012114833.1:978475-979963 GCF_000951035.1 Colobus angolensis palliatus | reverse complement strand
TCTCCTGACCTCGTGATCCGCCCGTCTCGGCCTCCCAAAGTGCTGGGATTACAGGCTTGAGCCACCGTGCCCAGCCGAGCTTTTCTTTCTTACAAGAGGATTGTAAAATGCACCAATCAGCACCCTGTAGTTAGGATTGTAAAACGCATCAATCAGCACTCTGTGGCTAGCTAGAGGTTTGTAAAATACGCCAATCAGTGCTCTGTAAAAATGTACCAATCAGCGCTCTGTGGCTGGCTAGAAGTTTGTAAAATGGACCAATCAGTGCTCTGTAAAATGGACCAATCAGCGCTCTGTAAAATGGACCAGTCAGCATTCTGTAATATGGACCAATCAGCAGGACGTGGATGGTGACAAATAAGGGAATAAAAGCTGGCCACCCCTCCCCCAGCAAGCAGTGGCAACTCTCTTGGGTTCACTGCCGTGGTGTGGAAGCTTTGTTCTTTTGCTCTTAGCAATAAATCTTGTTGCTGCTCACTCCTTGGGTCTGTGCCACCTTTAAGAGCTGTAACACTCACTGCAAAGGTCCGTGGCTTCATTCTTGCAAGTCAGTCAGACCACTGGGAGGAACCAACTCTGGACACACAGTCTCAAAAAAAATCCCATTTTGGGATTCCTTATTATATACACTCTCTCTCTAGCCCAGTGGCTCTTGTCATCTTGTGGAGACTGCAGATGTGTGCCCGCTGTCCGGGCTTTGCTTATCTGTCTGGAATGTCTTCTTTCCTCCATGCCTATCTGCATCTTTCCAGGCCTTTTACTAGTCTTTTTCTGACCCAAACCAGATGTGAGCACTTTTTCCTTTGAATCTCACAAGGCACCCTGTAACTATTTCTTCTGACATCTACCTCTACTGACATTTGGGCATTCCCATACCTTCACGCCTCTTCTGTCTTCTAGGGAAAAAAGAAAAGTGTCTTTGTATTCCCAATGTCTGTCACCATCCCTGGCATATAATACATACTGAGCTGAAATGACTAGACATGGGTCAAGGAATCACCAACTTGGATGGCGAAAGAAGCAGACTTTGATTTAATGAAGACTTTTATACACTTTCATTTTTTCCATCTAATAGACACATTTGTAGGGAAGAACTGTCTTCATCATGCCCTAGATGTGCTCATTCCTGAGATTCCCCTTTCTTATTTTATTTTTTCAGAGATGGAGTCTTGCCATGTTGCCCAGGCTGGTCTCAAACTCCTAGGCTCAAGCGATCCTCCTGCCTTGGCTTCCCAAAGTGCTGGGATTACAGGTGTGAACCACCATACCCATCTGAGATTCCCTATTCTAGAAGGAAAACATCTATCACTCAGTAATGACGTTAATCACTATCCTTCATCCAGGGCTTCCCATTCTCTACTGCTACAATATACTGGGAATTTTGATCTGTTTAGAAGGTAGGCTTAGAAAAATGGTAATGGCTGAGTGTGGTGGCTCATGCCTGTAATTCCAGCACTTTGGGAGGCCGTGGTGGGTGGATCACTTGAG
>NW_012114833.1:970424-970781 GCF_000951035.1 Colobus angolensis palliatus | reverse complement strand
AGGCATGAGTCCCCGAACCTGGCCAGGAATCATGGTTTAATGGGAATCACAGAAGTAAAACAGAGAAAGCCTGTATATTTGACCACATGTAATTGTTTTGGAATGGTGGGAGTGTCTCAGCAAGAGATGAAGATTTTCTGTCAATCCTTTATTTATTTATTTATTTATTTATTTATTTATTATTTATTTATGTTAGAGGCGGTTTCTCACTCTATCACTCAGGCTGGAGTGCAGTGGTGGGATCATAGCTCACTGTAACGTCAAAGTCCTGGGCTCCAGCGAACCTCCTGCCTGAGCCTTCCCAGTAGCTAGGACTATAGGTGCGGGCCACCAAGCCTGAATAATTTTTTTTTTTTT
>NW_012114833.1:964725-969261 GCF_000951035.1 Colobus angolensis palliatus | reverse complement strand
TTTTTTTAGACTGAGTCTTGCTCTGTTGCCAGGCTGGAGTGCAGTGGCGTAATCTTGGTTCACTGCAAACTCCGCCTCCCGGGTTCAAGTGATTTTCCTGCCTCAGCCTCCCGAGTAACTGGGACTACAGGCGGACGCCATCATACCCGGCTAATTTTTTGTATTTTTAGTAGACGCAGGGTTTCACCGTATTAGCCAGGATGGTCTCGATCTCCTGAGCTTGTGATCCACCACCTGCCTCGGCCTCCCAAAGTGCTGGGATTATAGGCATGAGCCACCTCGCCCGGCCTGGATACTTCTTATGTGCAGGAGCATATCTGATTCACTCTCTGCTGTGTCCCCAGTGTCGTCACAGTGCCAGGCAGCAGTTAGAGCACCGCAGATAATCATTGCACGAATAGGATGGCCACCCAGGACTCTGGGGAAAATGAGTATTACTCTTTGGTGCCTATTGACAGTTCAGGGCCCCAAGGTGGGTCCTAGGGTGTCTTTGAGCAGTAAGTGCTTATCTGTAGGCCTCATGTGACAGATTTGCTAAGGAGCACCTACTCACAGAGCAGTGATGCCCTTGATATTGTCAGCCAATTAATTTCTTAAGTACTTCAAGGTAGGATAGGCCTGCTGATTTGATTTTATCTGTCTTTTAAGATTGATCTTTGATTATGTCCCATTCCAGCTGGACCTCCTCATCTTCCCTCCTCCATTGCTAATGGTGTGGGATCTAATTACCTCATCATCCCTTAATTTATTTATGAAAAAGGCTGAGGTTAAAGAAAAGAAAGAAGAAACTCTCTTTGGCCCTTTGGGGACCTTCTGTAAAAGCTTTCCTTTCTGTTTCTCCCTCTTTATGCACGAGAAAACCTCCCTTTTTTGTCTCTGGCAAGTTAGAATAGTTCTTGTTTACAAATTTAACTAAATTAAACTTCCCTCCCAGTGCTGGGTGGAGGCCAGCCCTGTGGGTTAAGCCTGGCCTGTCGACTCCCACTGGAATAATCAATCTATCAAAACAACCCATTGATCCTGAGGCAAACCGCTTTCAAAACCACCACACAGTTCCTGGATGTCCTGGCTTCCTCCTCATAAGACACGGGGAAGAGGAGTCTTTTGAAATGTTAAATTTTATTATTACACAAGTAATACATGGATACATTAATCTTGTAAAAATTTAACTTCAAAATTCTGTGGAATAAATGTGAAAGGCACTTTCCTCGCATCCCATCCCACTGTTAACAGCTTCTGATGTATTTTTCTGTTTAGGCCTTTAAACAATGAACGTTCCTACATGTACACCTATATAAATGTACATTTAATTTAAAAAATAACATAAATGGTATCACTACATAGGTCCGTTCTGCTAGTTGTTTTCACGTTTAACATGTCCTGGATATCCAGTCAGACCACAGATCTACGTTTTAACGGCTGTAATCGTATTTCGAAAACCGGATGGAGGCATTATTCATTTGTCCATTTTCCTACAGATGGGTGTTAATATAGATTTCAATTTTTTGGTATTACAAGTTATGTTGCAAGCAGCAGTTCTCTGGGAATTATCCATTCAAGAATGCACTTATTGTGGGCTCCCCATGTGCTCTACTCGGGGTTCAGAGTAAACAAAACTAACCTAAAAATAATTTTGATTGATAGAAAGGGGGCATCTTCTTTTTCAAAGGGGGTGAGACAGGCTGAAGATGGGTCTCTACGCTCTCGAAGGACCATGGAGGCAGTCGGGGTGTCACCCCAGCTGTGAAAATGGGGACCCAGGACCCGCAGATGCTGGCGAGGAACAGGGGTGCGGAGCATGAGTCGGCTTTGCACCACGCCCTGGGGTCTCCAGCACTGAAGCCTTCAGCACCAGGCAGTGCGGCGGGCAGCGGGTCCTGCTGGGCGGGGCCGAGCTGCGCGCGACCCTCGGCGCGCTCGGGGAGGCCCAGACCGGGGCGGCCTCTCTGGCCCCCGCTCCCGCGGGCTCTATGACACCGCACTGGCTCGCGGGACGGGGCGGGGTTGGCTGAGGGGGAGGAGATAACTCCACGCTACATCACTCGTGGTGACCCTTACGCGGAACTCTCTCGCGAGAATTCGAAAGTACCGCGCCTGCGTACTGCAGTAGCGCCTGGCGGCGGTGGCAGTTTCGGAGCGGGTGTGTGAAAGGAGACAGTGTGGAGGCCACAGGGTACTCGCCAAGATGAGCAGCACCTTAGCTAAGATCGCGGAGATAGAAGCCGAGGTAATGGACGCAGCTGGCGCCTCACTCTTAGTTTGAGCATCCCTTCTTCGGTGGCGTCGCTCCTTCCTGTTCTCCCTTGAGCCGCGTCAGGACCGGGCCTAGATTCCGCGACTTCTCTCAGCGAGGCCCGTGTTCCGACTGCAATCCGCCACAACTTGGAGTCCCCAACTCTCCTCAGTCAGGGCCCGTTTTCCCCTCGTCCCGCGCCCACGCTCCCGGACTCCCCTTTGCCCGGGCCCGCGTTCCGCACCCCTGCACCTTAGGCCCTTGGTGTGTACCCCCTCCCAGTGTTTGGCTCCTGTTCTGTTGTATTTTTCCGTTTTTCTTCTTTTTCTCTGAGCAACACTGAATCCTGTCCCTTATTCCATCTCTGACTTGGTCAGATACTTAAGGATCTTTCGTTATCATCCTTCGCTCCGTCCCCTTATTCCCCCTTTTCCCCAGTCTCTACCCTAATGACCCCCTGATTCAGAGTATTTGCTCCCGGTAATCTGATCTGGAAGTAAAATGACATCTGTGTGGGAGCAGTTTATTCCGCCTGGATAATGTGTGATTCCATTGCCTGCGGCCCTCAGAGCGCTTTACAGTTAGGAAAGTGGTGTCCCAGTGTCACATGGGTCCTAACAGCTACAAACAGTAGAAAAGGAACCCGCAGATGGGTTTTAGTCTAGTCGGGGGCACTAATTGGAATGACCTTAATCGTCTCTCCTTTTTGGGCCTTACTTTGCTTTGTAGTGAGGGAAATAAGCTGAATGGGGGAGAGAATGGATTTTTTACTCTTTTAAAGCCTGTAAAATGGGTATGCTAACATTAGTAGTACTTGGGGAAAAAAATTATTCTCTCAAAGCTGGGGGAAGCGTTCACTGTTTCTAATTTATGGTTGTGATTCCTCCCTTTTAGATGGCTCGGACTCAAAAGAACAAGGCCACAGCACACCACCTGGGGCTGCTTAAGGCTCGTCTTGCCAAGCTTCGTCGAGAACTCATTACTCCAAAGGGTGGTGGTGGTGGGGGTCCAGGAGAAGGTTTGTGCTTTTCTTCAGTATATATACTTTTAGGTATAATTTTTGTCACAATAGTACATACATGTGGTTTAAAAATAACTAAAGATGGCCCAGTGCAGTGCCTCAACGCCTGCAATCCTAGCACACTGGGAGGCTGAGATAGGAGGATTACTTGAGACCAGGAGTTGAAGACCAGCCTGATCAATATAGACCCCCATCTCAAAAATAGACCCCCATCTCTTTTTTTGAGACGGAGTTTCGCTCTTACTGCTCAGGCTGGAGTACAATGGCGAGATTTCAGCTCACCGCAACCTCCGCCTCCCGGTTTCAAGTGATTCTCCTGCATCAGCCTCCCAAGTAGCTGGGATTACAGGCATGCGCTACCATACCCAGCTAATTTTTGTATTTTTAGTGGAGACGGGGTTTCTTCATGTTGGTCAGGTTGGTCTCGAACTCCTGACCTCAGGTGATCCACCCACCTCGGCCTCCCAAAGTGCTAGGATTACAGGCGTGCGCCACCGTGCCCAGCCAAAAAAAAAAAAGTTTTTTAAAAAGAGAAAAATAAGATGTTCTACTAAAGTAGATTTATATTTTCTAAGTATGAATTCTTGAACCGTGTTTATTTTTATTCTGCCGGTTTCAGAGGCAAATGGATATTGTCTAAGTGTACTGTAGTTTTATTTATATCCTGCACTGATACAAAATGATTTACATGTGCTGGGTGCAGTGGCTCACGCTTGTAATCTCAGCACTTTGGGAAGCTGAGGCAGGAGGATTGCGTGAGGCCAGGAGTTCGGAACCAGCAAATCCCTGTCTCTGCGGGCTTAGAAATGAGGCATACGTATGAAAGAAGATGTACAAAATATAAAAAATTATCCTAGCATAGTGGTACATATCTGTGGTCTCAGCTACTTGGGAGGCTGAGTTGGGAGGACTGCTTGAACCCAGGAGGTTGAGGCTGCAGTGAGTTGTGATGGCACCACTGTACTCCATCCTGGGTTATAGAGTGAGATCTCATCTTAAGAAAACCAAAGTAGTGCCGGGCGTGGTGGCTCACTCCTGTAATCCCAGCACTTCGGGAGGCTGAGGTGGGTGGATTACAGGTCAGGAGTTTGAGACCAGCCTGACCAACATGGTGAAACCCCATCTCTGCTAAAAATACAAAAATTAGCTGGGTGTGGTAGCACGCACCTGTAATCCCAGCTACTCAGGAGGCTGAGGCAGGAGAATCACTTGAACCTGGGAGGTAGAGGTTGCTGTGAGCCAAGATCATGTACTCCAGCCTGGATGACAGAGCTAGACTCTG
>NW_012114833.1:957503-959070 GCF_000951035.1 Colobus angolensis palliatus | reverse complement strand
CTGGTACTACAGGTGAGCACCACCATGCCCGGCTAATTTTTTATATTTTTAGTAGAGATGGGGTTTCACCATGCTGATCAGGCAGGTCTTGAACCCCTGACCTTGTGATCCGCCCACGTTGGCCTCCCAAAGTGTGGGATTACAGGTGTGAGCCACTGCGCCTGACCCCCTGGTTGTATTTTTAATGGTCTTTTTTTCCAGCTGGTCAGATGTCCATGCAGAGACACATGTCCCTTTTTGGGATCCTATGTCCAAATGCATATGACAAGAATGAAGCAGTGTGGACGTATCTGGACTCTGGACCATGGCTTGATTCTAGCTGGTTTCAGAGTCTTGTTGAGAGTCCCAGCTCAAGATAATGACTTTTTTTTGTGTGTGTGGGATGCTATTGACACCTCTCTCAGGACTTTTGAGTATTTCAAAATAGAGTTGTTTAACTCCTCTGCTTCTCTTTCCCAGAAAACCTTCATTCTTTCAGTCTCTTCTGAGCTTAGAGTCCCCCAGATTTTTTTTTTTGCGTGGTGCTCTCTTTCCTCCCTTTGTCCTCTGCCTCTGTTTCTCCTCCTCTTTTGGCTTTCTCCAGAAACTAAGTTAAATAAGCATACTAGTAGATATCCTTAATCTTTTTTTTTTTTGGAGACAGAGTCTCACTCTATCTCCCAGGCTGGAATGCAGTGGCACAGTCTCAGCTCACTGCACCCTCCACCTCCTGGGTTCTAGCAATTCTCCTGCTTCAGTCTCCTGAGTAAGCTGAGACTACAGGCACGCACTCCCACGCCTGGCTAATTTTTGTATTTTTTTTTTTTTTGTAGAGATGGGGTTTTGCTATATGGCCCGGCTGGTCTCTAGCTCCTGACCTTGTGATCCTCCTGCCTCAGCCTCCCAAAGTGCTGGGATTACAGGAATGAGCCACCATGCCCAGCCAGGTGTCCTTAGTCTTAACTGGATTAAGTTGATTGCCCAGGATGTTCCCTAAAAAGCTGTTTCATGGAATAGGACTCGTTATCTGACTTGGTGGGGGAAGAATACAGAATTACACTCACTTAAAGAGGGAGTTTTATTTTTGTTTCTTTTTTTGTGTGTAAGGAAGGTCTTTAACAGTAAAGGTGCCTAAAAATGGAGTGGTACCTCTTATTTAATGAATTACTATGTGTGAAGAAGTCCAAGTAATGGGTGAACCACCACTCACCACAGATGTTGTAAAGAAGACTGATGTATCACATAGGCAGATATTGGCCTACAGAGTGGGTATATAGTGCTTTAAAAATTATGGGAGTTAGGTTTTACCTTGCTAAAGTCTCTAGAACTCCTTTTGCACTATGCACAGTTGATTTGTGTATTTAAGTTGCCTGCTTTAACTTCTTTCTTTTTTTTTTCTTTTTTTGAGACAGAGTCTCGCTCTGTTGCCCAGGCTGGAGTGCAGTGGCACGATCTCGGCTCACTGCAACTTCTGCCTCCTGGGATCATGCCATTCTCCTTCCTCAGGCTCCCGAGTAGCTGGGACTACAGGTGCCCTCCACCACGCACGGTTAAATTTTTTGTATTTTTAGTAGAGATGGGTTTCACC
>NW_012114833.1:952507-953283 GCF_000951035.1 Colobus angolensis palliatus | reverse complement strand
GAGACTCTGTCTCAAAAAAAAAAAAAAAAAAAGTAATATTCACACACTCACTTATAAGGAAGATTGGATTTGGGTCTGATAAATTGTAGGTACTTGAGAAATAAATTCTGTTTGATATTTTCAAATGTATAACTAGTTTTTTCTTTCATCCTCTTCCACCATTCTTAATCTTGCAGCTCCTGGATCTCCCAGGTATCATTGAAGGTGCCAAGGATGGGAAAGGTAGAGGTCGTCAAGTCATTGCAGGTGAGTGGCACTTGCCACCATCCTGGGATATCATTCCCTTCTCTGGTACTGTTCCTTTAGTCAGGGACTACTAGGCTTGAGGTTATACCACAGTGAAGGGCATAGTTTCACCTGACTTCTCATTAGAGGTGAAACTTGAAGGGACCTCAGCTGCAACGTTAGCAGTGTTCTGAATCTGTGCTGTCCAACATTGTAGCTCCTAGGCATGTATGGGTATGGAGCTCTTGAAATGTGCCTAGTACAATTAAGGAGCTAGTGGAGTCTGTATTGGACAATGCAGCTTTAGAGGTTTTATATGGCCGTCATATTGAGATCTTCTGTTCTTCTGTTGTGTGGGATCTTCTATTTCCTAGAGGCAATGTCTACTTTTTTGGATGTTTTGCTGAAACACATTCTTTAATAACTTCCCCAGAGAGGATGAACGATACAGGTAAATTTTTCTGGCTTCTCATTTTTTTTTTTTGGAGGGGGACAGTGGCTCACTCTGTCATCCAGGCTGGAGTACAGTGGGACAATCCTGGCTCACTGCA
>NW_012114833.1:950298-950627 GCF_000951035.1 Colobus angolensis palliatus | reverse complement strand
TTTTTCCTTAATTTCCATCTCCCTTTCCTGGTGTGGTAGACTCTTTCAGCATGACTACTCATATCTTTCATTTTATTGGAAATTTTCCTGTTTTCTTTGATAATTTCCTCTGAGTTCCTTATTTATGGAAGGCCTGCTAATAGAATGCTGGACTTCTGGGTTTATAATTTTCTTAACTTTCTTGTTTTATAAAGACAGAGTCTCACTCTGTCACCTAGGCTTGAGTGCAGCAGGCTGATCATATGGAGATCACCATAACTGTGAACTCCTAGGCTCAAGCAGTCTTCCCATGTCAGCTTTCTGAGTAGCTAGGACTACAGACATGCAAC
>NW_012114833.1:947916-948901 GCF_000951035.1 Colobus angolensis palliatus | reverse complement strand
GACTCCTGTCTATTCTTAACAAGGACACATATGACTTCCCCATTGTTAAACCTGATGCCCAGTTTATTGTCCCACATCTTTCTAAAGAGAGTAACACAGTTGATCACTCTTTCCTTGAAGTATTTGCTTTACCTGATCTCTGACACCAGTGCTTCTTCCTGGTCTCCTTCACTTGATCTGCCCCATCATCAAGCCCTCTAAATGTGGATTGCCGCAATGCCTAATCTTGGAGATTCTTTTCTTCTCTGTCTCTGCTCTGTCTATGCCGAATGAGGGTTATTTAATCTAGTTCTTTGGTTTTAAATGTCTGGATCTGTATTCTAATGATTATGAAATGTGTGGCAGTATTTTGCCTTCTGATGACTGCAGACCAGCTGCCAACATATTCCGCTTGGATGTCTAATTAGGTATCTCAAACTTAACTTGTATAAGATTACATTCTTGATCTTAGCTCAGGCGGGGCGATCACTTGAGCTCAAGAGTTTGAGACCAGCCTGGGCAACTAATAATACCTAATCTCTATTAAAAAATGAAAATAAATTTAAAAATTAAAAAACAAAAAGACATTATTGATCTCCCATCCTCAACTTGCTCTTCCCTTAGTTTTTTCTATCTCTGTAAAGGCAAATTTATCCTTCAGAACTTTTAGGTTGAATCTTTTTTTCCCTTTCATCCCCCACATCTACTACGTCATTATATCCAGTTGGTTTTACCTTTGAAATATGTCTAGAGGCCAGCCACTCTCTTTTTCCCCCTTTTTCATCCTTAAGTGAAAAACACTGAGTTATGTGACTGACTTCCTGGCTACTATGCTAAGGAGGAAACTCTACCAAAAGATGGAGTTAATCATACTTCTCAGTTCATGGCACATTTTCTTTTCTTTCTTTTTTTCTTTTTAAGAGACAGGGTCTTGCTCTCTTGACCAGGCTGGAGTACAGTGGCATGATCACAGCTCACTGCAGCCTCAATCTCCTGGGATCAGGCG
>NW_012114833.1:943534-944456 GCF_000951035.1 Colobus angolensis palliatus | reverse complement strand
AAATATGTGCTGATTTCATGGCATACAAAGCAAATTGACTTCTGGTATAAATCTTTTGCAGCTATAAGAACTTCGTGTATGTATGTATGTATTACAAAAAAATCCTTTGACACTTAAATGTAGGGGGAAGAAACACCTCTACTTGAGTATTTGGGTTAGTTAAGGCTTTATTGGACTTTCTTGGGTATGTTTTTTTCTTACTCTTCAGTGGCCCGAACCTGTAACTTGATCTTGATTGTTCTGGATGTCCTGAAACCTTTGGGACATAAGAAGATAATTGAAAATGAGCTGGAAGGCTTTGGCATTCGCTTGAACAGCAAACCCCCCAACATTGGCTTTAAGAAGAAAGACAAGGGAGGCATTAATCTCACAGCCACTGTAAGTGGGGAAGACGACATGGGGCAGGCTGCTGCAGGAATAGGAGTGGGGAGTGGATTGGGATGCATGGACATTGACATTGGAAAATTTCCTGGCTTTTCCCTGCACTAATTGAGATAACACAGTGACTTCATAATGACTGACAAGAAAGAATTCAAGATTAGGATAGGAGCCAGTCTCAGACTTACCTTTGCTGCTTATTTCCTCTTTTGGATTATCTATTGGGGATGATATGGGAATGTGGACCAATATTATGCTTGCATAAAGTACATGGCCACCAATGTCTTCTGTTTTCATTCATTTAACACAAATTTATAGAGTGCCTACCATGGGCCAAGCATTATTTTAGGCTCTGAGCAGGAATGGAAGAGGGAATAGTGAAACCCCCTGCTTTTATTTTCTAGTTGGATAGAATAGCAAACAATATTAATGAGTAAAATATAATGTATTAGTCAATGATAAATGTGAGAACACAAAGTAGGGAAAGGAGATAGAGTGTTGGTGTGAGGGTTGTAGTTTTAAGAACGTTGGTCAGGGGCCGGGC
>NW_012114833.1:942018-943484 GCF_000951035.1 Colobus angolensis palliatus | reverse complement strand
GCCTGCCTCAGTCTGCCAAAGTGCTGGATTACAGGTGTGAGCACCTGGCCTACTGTTTATTTTTTCTTATGGTTTGTGCTTTTAAAGTTTTATTTAAGAAGTCCTTATCTTTCCTTAGGTCTTAGATATAGTCTCCTGTTTTTTCTATACTTTTGGGTCCTTTATTTACCTGGAGACTACTCTTATATCTGATATTAGAAGGGTATCCAATTTTAATTTTCTCTGTATAATGGGCCACTTTCCCCAACACCTTCTGTTTTTTTCCCCTTTGATTTGTAGTGACTCCAAACTCTTCACCTATATTGTTACTTCCTTCGTGATGCCTTGTCTCTAGCATTATAGCCCCATCACTGGCCTTCCTGCTGCTTTCCTGCTGCTCTGTAGTATCTTCTCACTACAGCTAGAATGATTGTGTATAAGAAGTCAGATCAGTCTAGGCACGATGGCTCATGACTGTAATCCCAGCACTTTGGGAGGCTGAGGCAGGCAGATCACTTCAGGCCAGGAGTTCCAGATTATCCTTGCCAACATGGTGAAACCCCATCTCTACTAAAAATACAAAAATTAGCTACTTGGGAGGCTGAAATAAGAGGATCACTTGAACCTGGGAGGCGGAGGTTGTAGTCAGGTGAGATGATGCCACTGCACTCCAGCCTGTGTGACAGAGTGAGACTCTGTCTCAAAGAAAGCAAACAAAAAGAAGTCAGATCATGTCATTTCTTGGCTATATGTTCTGATGTTTTCCCATATTACTTGGGATGAGACCCAAAGTCTTTATCATAAATGACCTGACCCCTGGTTGCCTCTCTGACCTCTTTTCTATCACTTCAGTCACTGGGCTTAAGATATCACTGGCCGTCCATGCGCGGTGGCTCACAGTCTGTAATTCCAGCACTGTAATTCCACAGTCTGTAATTCTAGCACTTTGGGAGGCCGAGGCAGGCGGATCATGAGGTGAAGAGATCGAGACCATCCTGGCCAACATGGTGAAACCCCATTATTTTTATTAAAAATATAAAAATTAGCTGGGCATGGTGGCATGTGCCTGTAATCCCAGCTACTTGGGAGGCTGAGGCAGGAGAACTGCTTGAGTCTGGACGGCAGAGGTTGCAGTGAGCCGAGATTGCACCATTGCACTCCAGCCTGGTGACAGCAAGACTCTGTCTCAAAAAAAAAAAAAACTGGATGTGGTGGTGTGTTCCTGTAGTCCCAGCTGTTTGGGAGGCTGAGGTGGGAGGCTCTCTTGAGCCCAGGAGGTCAAGCTGCAAGTGAGCCGTGATCATGGCACTGCACTGCAGCCTGGGCAACAGAGACCCTGTTTCAAATAATAATAATAATAGTAATAATAAGGTCAGACGTGGTGACTCAAACACCTGTAATCCCAGCACTTTGGGAGGCTGAGGCGGGTGGATCACCAGGTCAGGAAATCGAGACCATCCTGGCCAACATGATGAAACCCCGTCTCT
>NW_012114833.1:937887-939263 GCF_000951035.1 Colobus angolensis palliatus | reverse complement strand
CCTGTAATCCTAGCTACTTGGGAGACTGAGGCAGGAGAATCACTTGAACCCAGGAGGTGGAGGTTGCAATGAGCTGAGATTGCGCCATTGCACTCCAGCCTGGGCACCAAGAGCGAAACTCCGTCTCAAAAAAAAAAAGAGAAAGAAAAGAGACTCAAAGAGATAAGACTTCTTAGATAAAGAGAGAGAAGGAAAACTGAAAGAGTTTGAAATACTGGAAGCCAAGTAAAGGGTTTCAGACAGGAGTGACCAGTTCTGTCAAATGCTGCTTCTCTGTCAGAATTGAGGACTGAGAATTTCCTACTAAATTTAACACTCCAGATGATTTGACTGGCATAGGTTTAAGCTGTCCTGCCCAAAACATCTTTCCCATTATCCTGTCTTAATGTTTGAATTTGAACATTTAAGATTATTTCTGTGTTAGTTTGCCAGGGCTGCCATAATATGGTGCCACAGATGGGGTGGCTTAAATAACAGAAATTTATTTTTCATAATTCTAGAGGCTGGAAGTCTGAGATCAAGGTGATGGCAGGGTTGATTTCTTCTGAGGCTTCCGTCCTTGGCTTACAGATATGACTTCATCTGGTGTTTGCTCTGTGTGTCTGTGTCCTAATCTCCTTTTCTCATTAGGACCACCAGTATTGGATTAGGGCCCCATCCTAATGACCTTATTTTAATTTGATTACCGCTTTAAAGACTCTATCTGCAAATACAGTCACATTCTGAGATACTGAGATTAGGACTTCAGCATATGAATTATTTGGTGGGGGAAGGAGGAACACAGTTCAGCGTGTAACACCTTCCTTGGAGTTTGAACATTTATTTCCTACTAAAAGTCAGTGACACTCATCCTGGATGTCTTTAGTAATGAGTTTGCATTTTAGCTAGAATTTTCCAGGTACATGGATATTAGTACACTTGGCAAGTATTTTTTTTTTTTTTAAATTTTGTGCTGACTAGTCATCTGCTATTCCCTTTCAGTGCCCCCAGAGTGAGCTGGATGCTGAAACTGTGAAGAGCATTCTGGCCGAATACAAGATTCATAATGCCGATGTGACTCTACGTAGTGATGCTACAGCTGATGACCTCATTGATGTGGTGGAAGGAAACAGGTACTGACTGAGTGTGCAGTCTGTGCCTGACTGGATTGGAAGCCTTGTGATGGAAACAGTATTGGATCTTGAATTTGGCAGAAGTTTATCTTAATTCCAGTTGTCCTACTATCTTTTTTTTTTTTTGAGATGGAGTCTCGCTGTGTTGCCTAGGCTGGAATGCATGCAGCAGCATGATCTCAGCTCACTGCAACCTCCACCTCCCAGGTTCAAGAGATTCTCCTGCCTCAGCCTCCCGAGTAGCTGGGATTACAGGTGTGCACC
>NW_012114833.1:931146-932962 GCF_000951035.1 Colobus angolensis palliatus | reverse complement strand
TTGAGCCACCGCGCCCGGCCTCCTTGCTTTTAAATTTAATTGTGATGGTCATATTCCCCATTTCAGTTTTTTTCTTTTACAGCCTCCTTCTATGAAATTCTCCATTTCAGTTACTTGCTTTAAACTAAGCTGCCCCCTAATCTTTGTCATGTGATAGTTGAAGAGAGTAGTAGGTCAGTCTGCTCTTCCACAATTAATCCACCTGAGAAGTCCTATAGGCTGTGTCCTACAGAAGTCTGAGTGGGCCAGGCTGTGTCTGTTTTCTCCATCTTAAGAGTATGTAGCTGAATATCTATTTCATGATACATTACTTTTTTTTTTTTGAGACAGGGTCACGCTCTTGTCGCCCAGGCTGTAGTGCAGTGGTGTGATCACGGCTCACCACAGCCTTGAACTCCCGGGCTCAATCCATCGTCCCACCTCAAACTCCTGAGTAGCTGGGACTATGGGCGTGTGCCACCAAGCCCAGCTAATTTTTGTATTTTTTATAGAGATATTGTTTCATCACGTTGCCGAGACTGGTCTTGAACTGCTGGGCTCAAGCAATCTGCCTACCTTGGCCTCCCAGCGTGTTGGGATTATAGGCATAAGACACTATGCCCAGCCCATTAATATTACTGAGACTTTAATAAGTCACTGTTAAAATTACTTGTAGCATTTGCATATAATATTTTTAGTTCTCCTAGTCATTTGTTCCTATATGTTGGATGAGTGTATTTACTCCTCATTTGAAAACAAACAGAAGCCAGTGTTTTCAGTTAGGCATTTTACAAGTGAGGCAGTTAAACCGTGAGAAGTTGTGGCTTGCCTAATCATTAGTAACCTTAGCTGTCATATTCATTGGACACTAGGAATATGACATTGGTAGATGCGATATCATTTTTACCAATAAATATTATTTATTGTACCAATAAATAAAACATTTTTTAGTCTTTAAATATAAATTATGTTTTAAAGCAGCCATGTAGGAAACTGACTCAGAGGTTAAGTGACTTTCCTAGGGACACATAACATCACCTCTTCATATCCACAGAGGATTGCTTCCAGGACCCCTTGCAGACAGTGAAACCTGCAGATGCTCAAGGCCCTTATATAACATGGTATAGTACAGCTGACCCTCCGTGTCTGTGGGTTTTGATCTGCAGTTGGTTAAATTCAAGGATGCAAAACCTGCATATATGGAGGGCCAGCTGGGATTAGAATCAGTCTGAGCACTTCAAAGCTTGTGTTCTTTCCACTGCAGTATGCTTTCCCAGCAGTTAGCTTTATGTCTGGTACTAGGGCCTGACTTTTACTTTTCAACCCATAGTTCACTTTTTCTTTTTTCTTTTTCTGGCTGATCTGCTACTTATGATCCCTCTTGAGAGTGCCAGTTGGGTCTGGGTGAGGGTGTGCTGTTCAACAGTCTGACAGTTTTGTCAACAACTCCACACTAATACCCTGTTTTTCTTCAACTTCTGTAGAGTTTATATCCCCTGTATCTATGTGTTAAATAAGATTGACCAAATCTCCATTGAGGAATTGGATATCATCTATAAGGTGCCTCACTGTGTACCCATCTCTGCCCATCACCGCTGGAATTTTGATGACCTACTGGAAAAGATCTGGGACTATCTGAAACTAGTGAGAATGTAAGTCTTTGTGGATAGGGTAATGTTGCTGTAGGAATTAAACCAGACTGTCCTAAGATGATACTTTCTGGAGTTCATTAACAAAATCTGGCTCATTTTGAAAATATAAGTAAATTGGTTCCTATTATCTACTAGGTCATATTGAGGATACTTTTTCCCTCAGGTTGGAGGTTGTCCTGGTCTTA
>NW_012114833.1:927291-931096 GCF_000951035.1 Colobus angolensis palliatus | reverse complement strand
AGAGTTTATATCCCCTGTATCTATGTGTTAAATAAGATTGACCAAATCTCCATTGAGGAATTGGATATCATCTATAAGGTGCCTCACTGTGTACCCATCTCTGCCCATCACCGCTGGAATTTTGATGACCTACTGGAAAAGATCTGGGACTATCTGAAACTAGTGAGAATGTAAGTCTTTGTGGATAGGGTAATGTTGCTGTAGGAATTAAACCAGACTGTCCTAAGATGATACTTTCTGGAGTTCATTAACAAAATCTGGCTCATTTTGAAAATATAAGTAAATTGGTTCCTATTATCTACTAGGTCATATTGAGGATACTTTTTCCCTCAGGTTGGAGGTTGTCCTGGTCTTATATCGGGGTGATGGAGGGTTGCTATACATTCAACACGAGATATTCTAAGAAGGTGATAATCTTTATGCCCTCTCTATTCTAGTTACACCAAACCCAAAGGCCAATTACCAGATTACACATCCCCAGTGGTGCTTCCATACTCCAGGACCACAGTGGAGGATTTCTGCATGAAGATTCATAAAAATCTTATCAAAGAATTTAAATAGTATGTATCATGGGCATGTGGTCCCTCCTTTTTCCTATAAGTTACCAGTTTCACTAACTAGTAATTCTTAGGATGGTATTTTTAAAAAGAAGGCAGGAAGGAGGCTACTGAAATGTTTGCTTGGCTAGAACTCTGCAGTGTCTTCTTAAAACCATGCCTAATTAGAATAGGAAGAGCTCTAGAAACCTCTTTAGGTCAGGAAACCTGATGACACAGATAGCCCTGACCTTCCGTCATTATTTCATCTTCCTCTTGGCAAACACAAATATTAATAATTCCTGCCAATGTCACACTGGCCTCTACTGGGTACTGAGCCCCCTTCTAAACCTTAAACATGGGCAAAACCTCCCTAATCTCTTGTATTTTTCACTGATGACACAGGTTGAAAAAAGAATTATTTTATTTCTGAGATAGGGTCTTGGTGTTGCCTTGGCTGAAGTGAGTGGTGCGATCACAGCTCACTGGAGCCTCAATCTTCTGGGCTCAAGCAGTCCTCCTGCCTCAGCCTCCTGAGTACCTGGGACTACAGGTGCACACCACTATACCCGGCTAATGTTTTATTTTTTATTTTTTGAGATAGTCTCGCTCTTATTGCCCAGGCTGGAGTGCAATGGCGTGATCTTGGCTCACTGCAACTTCTTCCCAGGTTCAAGTGATTCTCCCGCCTCAGCTGCCTCCCAAGCAGCTGGGATTACAGGCATGCGCCACCACACCCAGCTAATTTTGTATTTTCAGTAGAGACAGGGTTTCTCCATGTTGGTCAGGCTGGTCTTGAACTCTCGACCTCAGCCCTGCAAAGTGCTGGGATTACAGGCATGAGCCATTGTGCCCGGCCTTAAAAAATTTTTATTAGAGACGAGGTCTTGTTTTGTTTCCCAGGCTGGTCTTGAATTCCTGAGCTCGAGAGAGTCACCTGCATCAGCCTCCCAAAGTGTTAATTAAGATTATAGGTGTGAGCCACTATGCCCAGCATATTAATTTTTTATTTTGAACTTATTGTAGACTTACAGCAAAGTTGCAGATATAGCACAGAGTTTCCTTTTATCACTTGCCCCACTTCTAATGTTAACAGCTCACATTACTATAAAATTATCAAAAACAGGAAATAAGCATTGGTATGATGTTGTTAACTATAGACCTTACTTGAATTTTATTACTTTTTCTTTTACTAGTGTCTATTTTGTGTTCCAGGAACCTGTGTGACATCTACTTGTTACTTGTTTGTAGTCTTCTTGTGTTCTAGTCTACCAATAATATTTCCTTAGACTTTCACTGTCATTGATGACCTTGACGCTTTTGAAGAGTGTTCACTAGTTATTTGATTGAATGTTCCTTATTTTGAGTTTGTCCAGTGTTCTCTTATGATTGAAATGAGATTATGTATTTTTGGTAAGAATACCACAAAAATAATGATGTGTTCTTCTCGGTGTATCATTACATGAGATTCATGATGTTGATATACCTTAGTGATGATAATATTCACATTGATTACTTGGTTATGTTGGCGTAGGGTGGGTTTCTCTGCTGTGAAGATAGTATTTTTCTCTCCGTATTTGATAAGTATCTTGGGGTACTTTTGAGATTGTGAAAGTCCTGTTTATCTTCAAATTTTTGCCTGCTGATATTAGCATCTACTGGTGAGGCTTGTGTGTGACATTTATGGCTATAGTGTTTACCTAACGGTGATTCTTTTTTTCTTTTCTTTTCTTTTTTTTTTTAAGACAGAGTCTCGCCCTCTCACCCAGGCTGGAGTGCAGTGGCGTGATCTCCGCTCACTGCAACCTCTGGCTCCCTTGTTCAAGCAATTCTTCTGCCTCAGCCTCCTGAGTAGCTGGTACTGCAGGCGTGTGCCACCATGCCTGGCTAATTTTTATATTATTATTTTTGTATTTTTAGTAGAAATGAGGTTTCACCATGTTGGTCAGGCTGGTCTCAAACTCCTGACCTCAGGTGATCTGCCTGCCTCGGTCTCCCAAAGTGCTGAGATTACAGACAGGCATGAGGTACCGCACCTAGCCTAATGGTGATTCTTTATTTTCCTTTTTTATTTTATGTTTATTTATTGGACTTCTGTATGTTAGAGCTACCACTTCCCCTATTTAACTCATAATTCCTATTAGTATGAACTCTTGGTTATTTTATTCTACACGATGTAATCTAACACTGTTACTATTTTGTTGCTCAAGTTATTACAAAGCTTTGGCCATTAGGAACTCCTTCATGTTGGCCCTTGTGTTCTTTTGATAAGCTGGTTTTTTTTGAGACAGGGTCTCACTGTTGCCCAAGCTGGAGTGCAGTGGCACAATCACAGCTCACTGTAGCCTTGATCTCACGGGCTCAAGCCTCAGCCTGCCTCAGCCTCCTGAGTAGCTGGAACCCCAAGTGTGCGCTACCATGCCCAGCTAGTTTTTTCTATTATTTTTTGTAGAGACAGGGTCTGACTTGTGTTGCCCAGACTGGTCTCCAATGCCTGAGCTCTAGTGATCCGCCTACCTTCGCCTCCCAAAGTGCTGGGATTACAGGCATGAGCCATTTATTTTTTGTAGAGATGGGGTCTTGCTATGTTGCCCAGGCTTCTCAAACTCCTGGGCTCAAGTGATCCTTCCATCTCTGTCTCCCAAAGTACAGGATTACAGGCATCAGCCACCCATGCCCAGCCTTTCCTTACTTTTTGGTACTGTTAATACTTAGATGTTCCCAAATGACATTGATTTTTACCTGCAGTAGCCCTGGAAATTAGTCACTTCTCCAAGGAGCTCCCATTTTCAAGATGTGGGTGCTAAGTGTACTCATTGTTAGCAAGTAGGTTATCATTGCCTGTAGGCCCTCTTAGCAAATAAAGTTAGGAAATACATGTATGGATACTGATGATGCTTATATACACATCTGTATTTCTCTGTCTTATCCTTCCTCACTATCCATTTATCCATCTTTCCTAAAAACCATGAGTTTATACTGTTACCTCTGATTCTAGTTCAATACTACAGGGTTCATTTTAGCCTTCCCACTTAGTATTATTTTTAAGACAGGGTCTGTGTCTCCCAGGCTGGAGTGTGGTGGCTCTGTTACAGCTCACTGTAGTCTCGACTTCCCAGGCTCAAGCAATCCTCCTACCTCAGTTTCTGAGTAGCTGAGACCATAGATGTGTGCCACCATGCCCAGCTAATTTTTTTTTTATTCGTAGAGACAGGGTCTCCCTGTGTTGCCCTGGCTGGTCTCGAACTCCTGGGCTCCAGCAATCCTCC
>NW_012114833.1:926004-926512 GCF_000951035.1 Colobus angolensis palliatus | reverse complement strand
CCTCCTACCTCAGTTTCTGAGTAGCTGAGACCATAGATGTGTGCCACCATGCCCAGCTAATTTTTTTTTTATTCGTAGAGACAGGGTCTCCTTGTGTTGCCCTGGCTGGTCTCGAACTCCTGGGCTCCAGCGATCCTCCTGCCTCGGCTTCCCAAAATGCTGGGATTACAGACACTAGCCACTGCACCCAGACTTCCTCTTTTTTTTTTGGAGACAGTCTTGCTCTGTTGCCCAGGCTGGAGTGCGGTGGTGCAATCTGGGCTCACTGCAAGCTCCGCCTCCCAGGGTCATGCCATTCTCCTGCCTCAGCCTTCCGAGTAGCTAGAACTACAGTTGTCTGCCACCACACCGGACTAAATTTTTGTATTTTTAGTAGAGATGGGGTTTCACCATGTGTTAGCCAGGATGGTCTCGATCTCCTGACCTCATGATCCACCCACCTTGGCCTCCCAGAGTGCTGGGATTACAGGCGTGAGCCACTGTGCCTGCTGCATTTTTTTTTTTTTTT
>NW_012114833.1:924621-925356 GCF_000951035.1 Colobus angolensis palliatus | reverse complement strand
AAAAAAAAAAAAAAACTATATTCGACATGTAAGTGCTAATTTCCACCAGTCAAAACATTATGCTTTGGCAGTTACTTTAACTGGGAAAGATGACTTTTGTAAAAAGTTAAACACTGTCCTTTTTCAAACTTTGCAGATTTATATATAGCTCTTTCCTTCTATGGTGGCAAAACACTGTTCAAAACCTTCAGAACTTTAAATTTACCAGGGAATTAAAAAGGGGAGAAAAATGTCTCAGATAAGAAACATATCAAAGCAAACAGGATTTTATTTGCTCCTTATTTTACTGTTTTTTTCTTTTTCTTTAGTTATAGCACAACTATCTTTATTTTTATTTTTATTATTTTTTTTTTGAGATAGGGTCTTGTTCTGTTGCCTCCCAGGCTGGAGTCCAGTGGTGTAATCGTGGTTCACTGCAGCCTTGAACTCCTGGGTTCAAGCAAGCCTCCTACTTCAGCCTTTCATATAGCTGGGACTACAGGTGCAAACCACCATGCCTGGCTAATTTTTTCTATTTTTGTAGAGTTAGGGTTTCTCCATGCTGCCCAGGCTGGTACAACTATCTTAATAATAGAAAACTTTCAGCTTCAGGCCTAATTAATTATAACACTTATCCCTTTTCCATTTCCTTCATGTCCTTGACCACATCAATCCCTTACTCTGTGCTTTGTGTTTTTTTTGTGTGTGTTATTTTTTGAGAGTGAGTGAGACTCCGTCGCCCAGGCTGGAGTGCAG
>NW_012114833.1:918448-920506 GCF_000951035.1 Colobus angolensis palliatus | reverse complement strand
ATATATTATGTAATATATATTAATTATATATGTGATATATATCATATAATTTACATATGTACTTTATAGATAATATATAATAACAATATGGCCACCTTTTTTACTCTTGGTACATGGTTCTTAGTCTCTGTGAGGCAGGTCTTGGTGTTTTATTCACCAGCTTTCATCATTAGCACAACATATTCTTAAGTTGCCCATGGATATAAATTACCTTCACATATTCCAGTAAATCAGGAGGACGTATCAGTTACAGTTTCTTGTTAGGGAGGAAGATTTTCCTGGCATGGCTGAAGAGGGAGGCCCTAATTTCTTGTCAGTACCCACTGATGGTTTCAGGAAACCCAGCAAAAACAGGTATTCTCTAACAGTCTATAAGTGATACTGTATCTGTAAGAATCAATCTGAAATTTTCAGGGTATTTCTCTGAAGATTAAATGACGGATTTTTTTTTCGAGACGGAGTTTCGCTCTTGTTGCCCCACCTGGAGTGCAATGGTGTGATCTTGGCTCACTGCAACCTCCGCCTCCCGGGTTCAATCCTTTCTCCTGCCTCAGCCTCCTGAGTAGCTGGGATTACAAGCACCCACCACCATGCCCGGCTAATTTTTGTATTTTTAGTGGAGATGGGGTTTCACCATGTCAGCCAGGCTGGTCTCGGACACCTGACCCCAGGTGATCTGCCGCCTCGGCCTCCCAAAATGCTGGGATTACAGGCATGAGCTGCTGTGCCTGGCCCAGGGTATTTCTCTATAACAAATTCATGCTTTCTTTTAATTTTAAACGAGGCTCTTTATACTAATCATGTTTTTCGTCTTTGACTTTCTGCAATAAGAGGAACCACACAACTTCCAGAAGTCTTTGTTGCCTTATATGTTAAGGCTTCAGTGTCTCATGCTGCTCAGGAAGATAAAACTTTTGTGCGTCTGTGGTTCTTAAGAGTGTGATTCTAAATCTGAGCAGAAGGGTGGCATCCAGGCAAATAGGGCAGAAGCTAGGTTATTATTTACACTGACTGTTCTTTTTCCCTTCCATACAGTGCTCTGGTCTGGGGTCTCTCTGTGAAACACAATCCTCAGAAAGTGGGTAAAGACCATACGTTGGAGGACGAGGATGTCATTCAAATTGTGAAGAAGTGACACTTTTCCCCTTTTCCATCTGCCGGGCGAACCACAACAGCCTTCCCCATGATCAAGCACCCTACCCCAGTTCTTTCTGGTTTTGGCAGTCACTGGATCAGGATCCAGGGGAGGGAGATGGAGGCACCCAAACTGGAACTTCATTTGTCTTACCTTGGTGTCACCTTGTATGTCGAACTGCATAAAAGACCTGGTAGGCTGGTCAGCTACCTATAGCTCATGTGTCATTGTCAGAATTTGTTTTGGGATGGCCTGAATGAGGAAGGGTATATATGGTGAAGTAGCTACAGAAGGGATCCTTGGAAACTTGATCTTGAGTGTGAAATGGATAAAAATATGACATGCAGCATCTTCTTTGATGTTTACTTATGGGAACCCCTTCCAAACTAGATGTGGCTTTCAGTCCTTTCAAGTGGTCTTTCCCACATGATACTGTAGAGAGGAAGGACTTTATGTAAAGTTAACTGATCACTCCCTGCAAGGCCAACCTGTTTTGGGAGATCATGTAATTAAGTACTTAGACCAGGCAGATCAGGGTTTGAAATTGCAGGTCCACCTCTAGTTAGCTGTGGAGCCCTGAACAAATTACCCAACCCTTATGAGCCTCAGTTTCCTCATGTAACATGGGGATAGTAATAGCACTTACTTTCTGCCGTCATGATTGTCAGTAATGGAGGGATAGGTACTTATGAATTGCTTAGCACAGTATTTGACGTATAAGTACTCAATGACTCTTGGCTTTTGTTGCATCCAGCCTTTTACTGGGGCTGTACATCATCAGTGTTGGGCTGAATGTTGAGCTGAAATGCTGCCAGCTGGGCCACTAAATGCTTTTTTCTTTTTTTTTTTTGAGATAGTTTCGCTCTTGTTGCCCAGGCTGGAGTGCAATGGCGTGATCTCGGCTCACCGCAACCTCCGCCTCC
>NW_012114833.1:906428-911353 GCF_000951035.1 Colobus angolensis palliatus | reverse complement strand
ATATATTATGTAATATATATTAATTATATATGTGATATATATCATATAATTTACATATGTACTTTATAGATAATATATAATAACAATATGGCCACCTTTTTTACTCTTGGTACATGGTTCTTAGTCTCTGTGAGGCAGGTCTTGGTGTTTTATTCACCAGCTTTCATCATTAGCACAACATATTCTTAAGTTGCCCATGGATATAAATTACCTTCACATATTCCAGTAAATCAGGAGGACGTATCAGTTACAGTTTCTTGTTAGGGAGGAAGATTTTCCTGGCATGGCTGAAGAGGGAGGCCCTAATTTCTTGTCAGTACCCACTGATGGTTTCAGGAAACCCAGCAAAAACAGGTATTCTCTAACAGTCTATAAGTGATACTGTATCTGTAAGAATCAATCTGAAATTTTCAGGGTATTTCTCTGAAGATTAAATGACGGATTTTTTTTTCGAGACGGAGTTTCGCTCTTGTTGCCCCACCTGGAGTGCAATGGTGTGATCTTGGCTCACTGCAACCTCCGCCTCCCGGGTTCAATCCTTTCTCCTGCCTCAGCCTCCTGAGTAGCTGGGATTACAAGCACCCACCACCATGCCCGGCTAATTTTTTGTATTTTCAGTAGAGATGGGGTTTCACCGTGTTAGCCAGGAGGGTCTCGATCTCCTGACCTCATGATCCGCCCACCTCGGCCTCCCAAAGTGCTGGGATTACAGGTGTGAGCCACTGCGCCCAGCCACATGTCTATTTTTGAATCAATTGTTGGTAAAGGGAATAGAATTATTGAAGAACCAGAATTTAGCCCTGTAAGTTATTGTCATTCTTGGTTTGTGTTTATGCTCACAGTTCACAACAAAAGGCCAATGGACCTCACACTTCCCTTTCCTCTTAATAGTCTGGCTTATAAGACACTCAGTAGCTATCTCCTAGGGGAAGGCCTAGCTGCATTCTCTGTTCACTTCATTCATACTTCCTTTTACCACTGACCTCCCTTGGGAGGGACTGTTCTTTCCTCTCCTACCTGACCTCCCCAGCTTAACAGATTTTCCATTATATGCTTTGTGGCCCTCAGCTGTTTTACTTTCAGGATGCCTTCTATATCCTCAGCTTCTCTGAACTTTTATTTTGCATATCTTTCCAGCACTGATTGCTTCTGAACTCATCTCATGCCTGCAAGACATCAAAAGTTTCTCCAAAGACATCCCTTTCTCTCTGCCCTCATCCTACATGAAGGTCTTAGCTCCTTGAAGACTGCATTCATGTGTCTTTTGCCTTCATCCCTCACCCCTGCTTCCTCTAGTCCGTTTGCCAAAATACTTTTGCTAAAACCTGTATGTCTAGTTTCTGCTGATACTCTTAGCAACACTCCCTTATTTCCTTCTGGCTCCATTTTGCCAATCACCAGCTAATGGCTTTGCTCTTTGCATGGTACCTGTTTCTGTCCTACTAGCTTCTAGCCTGAAAAGGAAGCCTTTACTAGCAGCTTCAAACCAGTCCTCCTTACCTTGCACCTATTAACGTTGGTTCAACATGAAGGGGAAGTAAGATAAGTGGAAGAGGATACACAGGAAAGGTGGAACTGGATTCAGGCATCTGTGTTCTGCCATTGACACTTGGGACTGCTTTCCAGGTTCCACCTGTGGAAACCAGAAAGCACTTGCCAAAAATTCTAAACATAGGGTCTATTTCTGAAGCTGAGGAATTACATGGAGTAAATAGCATGGGGGAAGGGGATTACTAATGAGGTTGAAAGGAAAGTACCAGGAAGAGACTGACTTCATGCATAATCCACAAAGCCAGGTTTTGTTGAAAGGTGACCTGCATTCTTGTATTCCTGCGAGTACAGGGCAGGGTGGGCAGTTCCAGGCTTATAGTCATTATTCCCTAATACTCAAGACTCAGGCTGCTCAAGTACTACCCTTGTAGTCAAAAATCCAACCACCCTGACCTTCACCTCATTATCTGACCCTTTAGCATGGAGTCCTAAAATGGTCCTAAATGGACAAATATCTAGAACGCTGGTAAATTAACTTGAGTAGCATGGGAAATAAGTATAACCTCATAGCAGGACTGAAAAACTTCGTTAGTAAAGGGGACTCACAACCGCACTGTATTCTGTAGAATCTTTATCCGTCAGTGCTGTGTATGTACTAATAGTTAAGGTGAATAATAAAACAATTGTGAGGAACGTGATACAGAACACAAGGAGTCAATTAATGCATGAGTCTTAAGGGAAATTCTTAGACTTCAGTGGGTTGAATCAGAACTCTGAGCTTAAAGAAACAGGATGCTCCAGTAAACATGATTTGAGAAACTACCATATGTAATAGATGATTCCTTAATAAACAAATTGTTTTCACTAGGTCAGTTTAATCTTGGAAATTACACTACAGATACCCTGGTATTAGCCACAAGGCTACGCTATCTATAGGGTCAGTCCAGTGTAAACTGACCTGTTGGGGTCTTTAAAGCTCAAGGAAAAAGGCCATAGCTGATTTCTCCTAAATCAAGAGAGTCCAATTAACTATTTTTTTTTTTTAGATGGAGTCTCACTGTGTCACCAAGCTGGATTGCAGTGGCGTGATCTCAGCTCACTGCAACCTCTGCCTCCCAGGTTCAGGCAATTCTTCTGTCTCAGGCTTCTGGGTAGCTGGGACTACAGGTGCGCACCACCATGCCCAGCTAATTTTGTATTTTCAGTAGAGACGGGGTTTCACCATGTTGGCCAGGATGGTCTTGATCTCTTGACCTCATGATCCGCCCACCTCTGCCTCCCAGAGTGCTGGGATTACAGGTGTGAGCCACAGTGCCCAGTTTCCATGGGTTTTAAAGAAAAATTTAAACTTTTTCAGATCACTTCCCTAAAGGAACATACTGAGCATAGCTTGGCTGGTTAGAAATTAGGAAGGCTAGCGTGGGCTACATGGTAAGACCCTGCCTCTACAAAAAATAAGAAAACAGTGGTGCATGCCTGTAGTTCCATCTACTTGGGAGGCTGAGGTGAGAGAATTGCTTGAGCTCAGGAGGTTGAAGCTGCAGTGAGCCACGATTACACCACTGTACTCCAGCCTGAGCCACACAGAGTGAGACCCTGTCTCCAAACAAACAAAATTAGGAAGGGTTTCAGAGAGGAAATAAACACAACAATGCCAGTTACTTCATTCCCACACTTAGCATATGCAATTTTAATCAACCAAAAGAAAATCCCAAATGTACAAGTGAAAAAAATCCAAACTGTTGACACAGGCCTAACTAATATCAGCTACTTTTATGTACAGCTGTATAAGTTCAAAAAAGCTATCCTATATGTATATACAAAAGTTGTTTATACACAGGTCTGTACATAAGGGTCTATACATTTATTTCCTCAGAACCCTTAGGTGCCACCTCTTGGTGAGGACACCAACACTTCATTCACATATCTTACAAAAAAGAAAGACCATTTCCAGGATTGACAACATTGTGCATCCTGTATTCAGACAATGTACACTCCACTCGACTGGTTAAGATCCTTCCATCATAATGCGGACCACACCAGGTGCATGGGTTCCACCAAATAGCTTCACACAGAGTGCTCTAAAGGAAAAGCCCATAAACCAACCCGAGATGAGGAAGGAGGGTCCTGCCCAGGGTGCCACCACAGGTCCGGGCTTAGTTGAGTCTGCCCTGCTCACTGTCGGTATTCCAATTCATCTACACTGATAACTTTGGCAGGCATCGAAGGCAGGGGTTGCTGTAGCACATCTGAGCCAAACCATTTGGCGAGGCCCACAGGGGAGCTGCTCCTCTGGCTGGGGCGATGCTCCAGCTGGGAGTGCATGTGGGGCAGGCCCGACCGGCTGGGCATCTTCTGAGGAGTTGTCTGAATGCTGACAGCTGCTGCCTGGGAACCAGAGCCTGGAGGATGCAGAACTGTGGAGATAAGAAGGGTTATCATTCACAGCACGAGAAGGAAAGAAGTTTATTAGACCCTGCTTCATTAAACCCTATCCAAAGAAAAGTCTTTTAGAGGATTTTTTCTAGGGCTTCTTTAGAAACTCCTTTGCAAAATACCAACAATGCCAGAAAATAGTACCATGGAAAGCTGAGCTATTCAGAAGCTACCGGTATTGAAAACCCACCCTGGATGACATGACCTCTACTTCTCATGGCAAGTAACCACATCACAGAAGCAGCAGCATTAACTGGTGAGGAGGCATAGACCCTGAGCAGGCTGGATGCTGAACCTCTGCTGGATTGTCAGCCCTCTCTCCTAACAGGCAAAGGACAAAGCCAGAGCACACTTGACTTTTCCCACTGACTCTGCAGGAACAGTAATCCCAAATTGCATAGAGGTCAATTTACTTCATCTTATTCTCTGGTTCCACTCTTGTCCCAAACTTAGAACAAGTTAAAGAATGAATGTTAATTCATGTCCACTGACAACTAGTCCTAAAAGCTTTAAGACTCCGTAAGTCCGTCCCAAACTCACCTGTCAAATTCCTGAACCTACCTGAGCGCTGTAGCTGCTGTTGAACCATTGCCAGATGCAGAGGTGTTCCAGGACGAGGGTTTAAGAGAGGGTGACTAGCAGCAGGTAAAGGGTAAAAGGGCTGACCCAGGATAGGGCCAGATATTCCCTGTAAATGAGTCAAGTCCATCCCAGGAGGAAGCACACCTGTTGAGCAGAAAAAGCAAGGAGCTGAGTAGTCTTAACGCTACCTGGAAGTTTTCCAGCTTCACTGTACAGTTTTGCTGATCTGGAATTTTGTTAAGAATGAAGGCCTAGGCGTAATGGCTCATGCCTGTAATCCCAGCACTTTGGGAGGCCAAAGCGGGCAGATCACGAGGTCAGGAGTTCAAGACCAGTATGGCCAACATGGTGAAACCCCGTCTCTACTAAAAATACAAAAATTAGCCAGGTATAGTGGCAGGTGCCAGTAATTCCAG
>NW_012114833.1:904889-905913 GCF_000951035.1 Colobus angolensis palliatus | reverse complement strand
TTGTCCTCTAGGCCCACAAAATGACACCCAAGTCAGGCTGGAAACTCACCAGTTTGGAGCAAACTTGGAAGATGCTGTGGATGTACTCCCTGGGCCAGCATCCTCTGTACCAACCCTGGGTGAAGCTGGTGAGCAGGCCTAACCATAGGGACATGGGGGACAAGGGGAACTTGGTGGACAGGGCGGAGGAAAGGTGTTGTAGGAACTGGGGATGCCAAGGTGGGTGTTTTCCTCCCAGTTGCTTTAGGTCGATAATCTTGTTCTTTGGTGTAACGGCTGGTCTGGGACAGTGGGGTGGAACACGAAGACCTCTGTAACGCTGACAGTTTTGGATTTGTAGTGGGAGAAGAGTCTCGATCGGCACTGGGGACAGAGTTGGAGGACAGGAGGTTCTCTGTGAGGATCCAAACAAAAAATATTTTGGTAAACTTCTCACAAACACTTGTAGTCTCCCACTGGTCTAATAAATCTCATTTCTTAAGGTCACAATTCTTATCTGATACCCTTAACAAGTTTAGAGGACTACATGGTAGGAACCATCATTTGCTTAATAAACAGGACCAGAAGATGAATTGTTGGGCACCCTTCTCTGCACAAACGGCTATGGCCTAGATTATGCAAATCCATCACAACAGAAAATCTAAATGGCAATTAGAGTCTGGCCAAAGAACCAAACTGTCTTAATAGTACCAACAAGATTTCCTCCCCACCACCCACCCCAAGCCTTCTCAAACACAGGCAAAAATCTCTCAGATCTACACTGTAACACCTGTGTAAACCCTAATTTAGAATCCGCATGTTACCATGTCCTTCACAATCCCTACTGTGCAATTCCTTTTTTTTTTTTTTTTTGAGACGGAGTCTTGCTCTGTCGCCCGGGCTAGAGTGCAGTGTGACACAGTCATAGCTTACTGCACCCTTGAACTCCTAGGCTCAAGTGATCCTACCTCCTCAGCTTCCCAAGTAACTGGGACTACAGGTGTGCAGCACCATGCCAGGCTATTTTTAATTTTTTTCGTAGAGA
>NW_012114833.1:892580-900789 GCF_000951035.1 Colobus angolensis palliatus | reverse complement strand
GCGCCCGGCTACTGTGCAATTCCTAAAAGCCTCTCACATATTTCCTGTGTTGGACACTTAAGTCTCCACAGGCTGGATATAATCTTTCAGAAGTAAAACTAGCTGAATTATACTAATTTGTCAAATAAGTATACTAATTATTCAACTTTGAAGCCTAACTAAGGATTCTAAACTAACACTCATTCTACCCGTCTGGTGGTAGCACTCTTAGATTGGTCAGAATTTCAAGCAACTGAGCAACTGTGAGCTGGCGCAATTCTTCTCACTGTCACACAGAACCTTCTCACTGACACAGAACCATAGTCCAGAGAAGCTAGTGGTCTTGCCCAGGGCTTTGTATAGAATATCAGGCTGGACAGCACAGCACTCAGGCCCATGTTCTCTCCATTATATACTTTCTTGAGCAGTGCCCTTAACAGCTCTGCGGTACCTTCACTGGTCTTCTGAGTATCCTCTTTACTGTCACCAAGAGCTGCTTTTCCAGATGTTGGCTCCTCCTTGCTTTTCTCTTTGCTCTCGTACATCTTACGAATCACTGAGGTAGGGGTAAAGGAAGGAGAAAGCTGCAGAGAAAAACAATTGGCATTAGCACATTCTCTAAGTGCCTTTCTCTAATACTAAGCCAGGATTAACTGGCCAAGCTACTCAACAAAGAGTCCTCACATTGGTAGCATAGGCCAACTCTAGTATTCTGTTCTGTAGCTGCTGGAGGAAAAACAGAATGGGGCAGACAGGCAATGTCCCAAGTACATTATCCCTTGCTTACAACTCTGTGATAATGGGGACATGCTTATGCAGCCTCTGCATTACCCGTTTCCCAGCCTGGGATTAGGCTGGCAAGAAAGAACATGGCCAGAAATATAACAATATTTCCCTTCTTCACTTGGCTACTAGACTATCTCAATAGTCTCCTCAGCCATCAGGATTCACGAAAATTATTCCATACTCCTAATACTTCCCTTCTTAACTTGGCTACCAGAGAAGTCAAATTTATCTCAATAGTCTCCTCAGCCATCAGGATTAATCATTTGGAGTCATTTCTTATCTCTTCACTAGTTCTACTTTGGTGATTTTATTTTGCATTTGCCTTTTCTCACCAAACAACCCCATATCTTTGATGGCAGGAGACAGGGCATGACTTACAAACAGAAAAGTTCCTTCCAAACTCTGCTGCCTTCAAGGTCACTGGTGCAAAGACCCATGTGGGGTTCTGAAGCACACAGCAAAGGTTTTTTTTCCTTCTCATCAGTTTTGATTGGATGATAAAGATCTGTGGGGAATGAAACTTTTTTTTTTTTTTGATACAGGGACTCACTAGGGAGGGCAGTGGCACGATCTTGGCTCACTGCAACCCCTACCTCCTGGACTCAAGTGATCCTCCCACCTCGGCCTCCCGAGTATAGCTGGGACTACAGATGTGCACCACCATGCCCGACTAATTTTTTATATTAGGGGTACAGGACATGGTCTCACTAGGTTGCCCAGTCTGGTCTTGAAATCCTGAACTCAAACAATCTACCTGTCTCGGCCTCTGAAAGTCCTGGGATTACGGGTGTGAGCCACCACGCCCAGCTGGAATGAAACATTTTTTAATGATAGTTATAAAACTAGACTTGTCACTGCATATAAGCAAACCCTTCTGTTCCAGCCTTAGTTTGTATCACTGAGACCTGAAGTGGTGAATCCGAATTTGTGAACTCTTCTGCAAGTTGCAATAGACTCGCCACTGTCTGACCCAGTCACCTCTGTCCACTTCACCTCCTGTCTCTCACTATTGTCCTCCTGTCTCCCCACACCTGGTTCATTTCTTTGAACATACTATATCACCTCGTGTGCCCTGGCCCATGATCATCTCTGCTGGAACATATTTTTCCCCAATATAGGGGCTTCATTAAAATCCTAAGACTTAGACTGTGTCCTAAAGGGGAAAGACCTAATAGACAGGTATGAAAGACTACAAGGTCAGTTATTCCTGTGGAAGGAACTCAAGGACATTTAGGGCACACAGTGGTACAACACATGCACAACCAAACAGGGAGAAGCCTTAAAGTCCTTCACAGTCACTAAAGGTCACTGACCATGCTTGTGATGGAGGCAGCAGGGGCAGGGGAAGAGGAATTCCCTCGATGCACTGGTGCTGGTGACTTGGTCACTCGCTGTTGCCTGTGAACAAACCAATTATCAGCATGAACCCCAATCTCCTTAACTTCAGGTCTTAAAACCATATAATACTCAAGACCAGCCTAGGAATTTTAACATCCCCTTTCCCTTATCCAGTTCAATTTCCCAAGCATTTAGGCCTAACATATGCAAAAGTACATGCTAAGTTCTGAGGGAAGACAAAAGCAAAGTGAAACACAGTCTCAGTCTTGTAAGAGCTCTCAGTCTAGTGGGGAAAACAATCACCTAGAGCAAACCAAGGCATGTAGATAGTAGGCACCAACAAAGTACAATGGGAAAATGGAGGGGTTAGAAGGAGTAACAAGGCACTGCAGGGATGCTTCCCGGAGAAGCAGCTGCATTCCATCGGGTGTGATCAACAAGAAACTGAAGATAGAGAACAACAGTTCAGGTAGATGGAACAGGTACAGGAACTTGCGAGGGGCTTGGAACTGTAGGGTTATCCAGATCTGGTGTATAGTTTACTGCAGACTACACAAGTGAGGTGCGCTAGGGAGGGCCTTCATTCTTGGGCTGGCTGTGCTTCACTGGGCAGGGAGCAGCAATAATTAGCGCAGTGCCTGGCACAGAACTGATGCTCTGTGTGACACTCATTTGAATCAAATACAGAATCAAGAGTTTCAGCTATTTTAGGACCACTCTTGGTCTGCACAAGATTGATCTCAGGCCTCAAAGGTCAAGACCCAAGTGTAGTCACTGACCTGAAGTTCTCTGATAGATGGAAAACCTAAATTCATGGCTTCTTTCTAGTTAGTACCCCATTGCCGCCATGCTGTGACTGTGTATATGACAACATGGGCAGACAGATCAGTACTATTCTGAGTGACTAAAAAATGAACCCCAAACTGGGGGTTCCACATGACCTGTCATTCCTTCTGGTAAACATATTTGAGCACCTGCTACAGACACTGTTCCAGGTTCTTGGACTATAGCAGTGAATAAACGAAAAAGAATCTCTGGCCTCATGGAGGTTATAATCTTGGGGCTGCAGGATGGAGTGGGGTTACTACAGGCAGGGAGACAAAAAATAGTATGCTAGACAGTGATGAATACAATTAAAAAAAGCAAGGTAAGTGGAAAGGCATGTTTGTTGGAGGGACACAGCTGTACACAGGGAGGACCTAAGAGGCTGACGCTGATCCGAAACATGAAGGCTAGACTGACATTGACTCAAATATGCTTGCTAGTTTTGAGTAAGCCATGTTGTAAAAACCTGTTTTCTTTATCTATAAAATGCAGTTACGTACCTCCCCTCATCTACCTCACAGGGTTGATGTGAAGATCATATAAAATTCTGGGCCAGGTGTGGCGGCTCATGCCTGTAATCCCAGCACTTTGGGGACTGAAGCAGGTGAATCACTTGAGGCCAGGAATTCAAGTCTGGCCAACATAGTGAATCCCTGTCTCTACTAAAAATACAAAAAAATAGCCGGGCGTGGTGGCACACTCCTGTAATCCTAGTTACTCAGGAGGCTGAGGCATGAGAACTGCTTGAACCCAGGAGGAGGAGGTTGCAGTGAGCCAAGACTGCACCACTGCACTCCATCCTGGGCAATAGAGCAAGAGACTGTCTCCAAAAAAAAAGTTAAAAGTACTCTGAAAGTCACAATCACATCAATGAAGACTAGGTAACAACAGCATTATGCTATAGAGAGAAAGCATGTGAGAGGGGTTCAGCAGACCAGTCTGTAGCTCTCTGTTTTGGTTGAAGGGTGCTATAAATAGGATGTGCTTGTGTAAGGGTATCTCCTGGTCTCAGTGTCTTCTGAAAGGGTTAACAGGTGAAGCAAAACACTGAGGCACTGTGGTAGTAATTTTAAGAATCACATCAAAACATTAAGTACCAAGTATTTTAATGGTGGACTAAACTACAGTGTTCAGGGATGTGTATTTTGGTGATAAATTATTCACTTTTATTTAAGGTAGTATTACTTTTAAAGGCTGGACAGTGGAGAGTTCTGAGGAGGAAAACGGGTATTACTGGTACAGGGCACATGGAGGCCCTCTGAGTAGTTAACAAGGAAGTTTGCCTTATAATAAGCTACACATTTGTTTTATATAGTTTTGTCTGTTTTACTTTACACAAAATAACATTGCCACCCCTTTCCGTTTTCTCCCCAACTTATAATTTCATTTTATCATTTGTGCAAGTATTGAAAAAGAGGAGAGTGAACTCCGTAATCTACTTGTTAACAACTCTCATCAACAAACCCATCAGCTCTGGCCAAGAAACTGTCGATGCAGCAAATCTGCATCAAGGGAGTTTGGTAAGAACATTGAATCTGTGGGAAAAGGAATAAGGAGCTATGCTAGTTGCATTTGTAAAACTGAATTGTTTAACTGGTAGAAACATCCTAAGATTTTAAAATATATTTACTCATAACAATCTTGTGAGGTAAATTAGGCGAGCAGCATCCCTTCCATATAGCTGATTAGCAAACTCAAAGAAAAAAAGTCATTTATAAATCAAGAACGGACATAAGACCATATAGAATGAAAACCCTATGCCTTGCAGAATTTAATCGTATTTCCTCTATTTAATCTGTTTCTTCTATTGATTTGGATTGGGATGGAATTTCTACCACATACTGAACAACATACCACAGTATGTGCAACAGAATTATACTGCAGATAAGTAATTTGTTAGTTTCAGGAAAACTTATCTGTAAATCTCCACATGAGCAGGATTAGTAATTTACCTGTTTCTGAATCCATCTCTGGTTCTGTCCACCTGTGGTTTGCCAAAACCAGGCTGGTAGAAGTTTGCTGCCTGTACAGCAAGGTCATGTGGCAAGGCCAGCCCTTCTAAAGCTGCCTGTTGCAACTCCAGCTGGCTCATCTGCTGAAAAGGAGAGGGGAGGGTCAGGAGAAGAGTGAGGACACCATACTTTCTACAAAGGTCTCTCTTCACTCTTAGAAAGGTAAGTTAAACAGAAGCTGAGAAAAGTTAGATACTGCAAACCTCACTAAATTGTGCTGCCATCGCAGTGATCAAGATTAACAATTTTATTACTTGAATTATTCAGCAAATTGTCTAACCCTCACTGAACTTGAACTATAGATCAAAACCATTTATTGGTTTTAGAGACAGGGTCTCACTCTGCCACCCAGGCTGAAGTACAGTAGCTCACTACAGTCTCAAAACTCTTGGGCTCAAGTGATTCTCCTGCCTCAGCCTCCTTGTAGCTGGGACTACAGATGCATGCCACTATACCTGGCTCATTTTTACTTTTGGGCTCAAGTGATCCTCCTGCCTCTGCCTCCCAAAGTGCTGGGATTATAGGCATGAGCCGCCATGCCTGGCCTCAAAACCATTTTTAAGAATCACAACAATTCAGCTCTCCACTCCCCATGCACCGATAGGGTGAAGGGCAAGCAAGAGATTGAGTTGAGAAAGAGCTCAGCCTGACCTGGGCCGTGATGGGGCTCATGGGTTTGCGCATGCCTTGGAATGGATCTCCGAGTAGCTGCTGTGGTCCTGGTGTGAAACCTGTCAGGAAAGTTACAGTCTCAGTGAGTACCAAGATGGTATGTTTACATCAGGGAGGCATTTTCATTAATGCATGCCATTTCTTGCTGAATGCCATCTCTTGGAAAACACTGATTTCTTGGGCTGACAGATGTCTCTCTCCCTCTGTGTCCTGACAGTGGGCTATGTGGACCTCAACCACAGCACTGTCTAAATTGCTTCTCAACTAAGCCATCAGCTTTGCTCCTTTTAAAGCCAAGACCTCTCTCTGGGAGAGAAGAGCTTTTCTAGCCAGCAATTTGTCCTGTTATCACTAAGCCATCTGGTATTAAAGCAGACACCATTGCTGTGAGAGTACACATTCTCTTAATTCTATCTGTTTGACTGTGGACAGAAGATTTCAAAAAATGCCTCTCGAGGTTTGTTTGGCAGAAACCAGAGTGGCCAGCAGCATAAAGTAGCCTACGATGGCAGGAACGACATTCCATGTAAATACTTTGCTAAGACACTTTCTAGAACTTTTCTTTCAGTCACATTCCTAATTAGCCATAAGACTTAACAGCGGATTATCTATCAAAACTCAATAGCTCCACAGAGAACCACTACACTGACTTCTACTGTATCAAATAAAAACTTAAGAAGCCAAATTAACTTTTTTTGGATTGAATTCCCAAAATAAGGAATAAGACTAAAGAGTTGGATCAGTTAGATTTCAATTAAAAAAAAAAAATCTACAACATGAACATATTCACCTAGAAGAGCAGCTGATAATAAGATATCTTCCACCTTTGCTCCCCCATCCCCTAAAAGTATAATATTTATTTATTTTTTTGAGACAGAGTCTACCTCTGTCGCCTAGGCTGGATTGCAGTGGTGTGATCTTGGCTCACTGCAATCTCCACCTCTCGGATTCAAGCGATTCTCCTGTCTCAGCCTCCTGCGTAGCTGGGATTACAGGCATGCACCACCACGCCTGGCTGTTTTTGTATTTTTAGTAGAGATGGGGTTTCACCATGTTGGCCAGGCTGGTCTCAAACTTCTGACCTCAGGTGATCTGCCCACCACCTCGGCCTCCCAGAGTGCTGGAATTACAGGCATGAGCTACCGTGCCTGGCCATAAATTCATATTTCTTTTTGACAAATAAGTATATTTACCAATTGGTGATGGTATTCTTGGGCGAAGGTAGTCAGCTGAGGCTGCTCGAGTTTGAAACACCTGTGACAAGGGAGGAGAGGGTGCTCTTTGGCCCAGTAAAGATGTTGTAGGCTCCAAGCTCCCCATAAGGCCACTCAGAAGATTAGAAGAAGCAGGTCTCTGAACTGGTTGACCCAGAAGTTCCTAAAGGCAGAAAAGCCAAATTCCTGTGAACTTAGTTCTTCCTTCTACTCAGAGGCTGTGAATTATGGATTAACTTTTGAGAGCCGCAAGATGGATCTCCCTCATGCTCAATTGAAGGACTTGGCATGTGTACATGCAACGCATTTCTCTGAATGTTCAGCTAGCAACATTTGCTCTGTGTTAGTGCTACAGAGGTTCCTTTTTTTTGAGACAGTCTCACTCTATTGCCCAGGCTAGAGTGCAGTGATGTGACCTTGGCTCACCGCAACCTCTGCCTACCGGGTCCAAGGGATTCTCATGCCTCAGCCTCCGAAGGAGCTGGGATTACAGCCATGTGCCACCATACCAGGCTAATTTTTGTATTTTTAGTAAAGTCAGGGTTTCTCCATGTTGGCCAGGCTGGTCTCAAACGCCTGACCTCAGGTGATCTGCCAACCTTAGTCTCCCAAAATGCTGAGATTACAGGTGTGAGCCACCGTGCCTGGCTAGATACTTTTAAGTTCCACAGAAACTACAAAGCAAACTAGAAGTCAAGGCTTAGTTTGTCAACTTTTTTTAGCCACCCCCCATCCCCTGCCCATTAAGATTAACAGCAACACCAAACTCTGTCAGGCAACAATATCACATCTCTGACTGCCAGGCAACATAGATCATTTTCTAAGGCCCAAAGCTGGACCACTAAACAAAACTGGTTCAGAAGACTACTGTTCAAGACTCCAAGGCCTCAGTATAAGATTGTGAAGTACCTGCAGGATGTTCTTAGGGACAGGCTGGCCTGGAATCTCAGCAGGGGACATCAAATGGCTTTCAAGGTTTCGCTAAAAAAGTCAAAAGAAAACTGGTTTTAACTTTCGTAACTCACTTAACTTACAGATTGATTGGGGACCACATGAAAGCCTAAAATACTCCTAGGGAGTTAATAGAAGAATGATGCTCAAGTCACAGAAAACTTAGACCAACTTGTTCCACTGTCATCACACAGGTCCCAAAAAAGATCTGGGGATGGAAAGACTGTTCGCATGTACATGCAAAGTCCCCTCAGAGATCCTCACTATGCTAACCCTAAGTCCATTTCCCTGTTTCTAACACTGTGACCAAAAGAAGGGGGAAAAATGGTGAAACCAGGGAACACTTACTTGAGACAACTCTTGCTACCCATTACCTTTAACAAGATTTATTGGAGACACACACACACACACACACACACACACACACACACA
>NW_012114833.1:883669-892130 GCF_000951035.1 Colobus angolensis palliatus | reverse complement strand
TATTATTTTATTTTATTTTTTTTTTTTTTGAGGCAGAGTCTTGCTCTGTTACCCAGGCTAGAGTGCAATGGCGATCTCGGCTAACTGCAACCTCTGCCTCTGGATTATAGGCATGAGCCACTGCGCCTGGCAACTTTATTATTTTTTAAGCGAGCTGTTCCAAAATGGGTATCACATACAGGGCAAAATTCAAATCCTCCACTCTTAAAGCAGTAGTGGTTCCTTTTTTTCTTTTTGAGACAGGTCTGTGTTCTTCAGGCTGGCCTTGAACTCCTGGGTTCAAGCCCTCCCACCTTGGCCTCCCAAGTAGCTAAAACTATAGGTGTACACCACCAGGTCTGGCCAGTGGTTACATTTTGTGTATCCAGCCTGGAGTTCCCTCCTGCACTTCAGGACATCCCTATGCCCATTTAGCTCTGCGTGAAGTGCTTTCTCTGGTGTAGTTTCCCGTTCTCTAGATGGAGCTGTCAAAGTCCAAAGCAGTGTCTAGGCATGACAAATAGCCCAAGGATACCCAAGTATTTTATTGCTGATTTTGGCATTGGGACTAAAGGCAGATGATTTTATAAGTAATCTCTTTAAGAGTCATTACTTCCATCTAATGAAAACAAAATAGACAACTTTATACCACATGGAAGTATACTTGGAGAACAGAATCTATAATTTAAAATATAATTTAGATTGAACCAACATGTATTACTTTTGGATGAACCAATATGACAACCGAAATGGATGGAGGCAGATCAGAAATAGTATACAAAACATACACAGTAGTAGTAATTAAAGACGCTGAATTCAAAAAGTAAACCATGACTTAACAACATGCAAATTGAGCAATATTTTGAGATAACACCTGCTATTCTTATTCCATTACTTTCCTTGTTGCGTTCTTTCCTGTTAGCTGAGTTTGTCTTAGCTTTTGCCTAGCCAGTTGACTATGTCATCCATCCCTTTGGCAGGTGTTTGAGGCTCATTTGCTCAGCTAAAACCAGATATACTTCAGAGTACTAAAACCCCAACATCAAACCAATTGCCCTTACAACTCAAGAGTAAATTGTGTTAATATCAAATCCTAGAATCACATCTGCAATAAAATGTGGAAAAACATCAGGTAAACTGCTGAATCCCCCTTCCATATTTTTAGTTGCTCACACCAAAAGAAAGAGGCTAATTACAAGATATGAACCACACCATTGCAGCCAGCACCCAATTACCAAGACACAAAGGTAACAAGAAAGGAAAATAGGATAGTCTACCGTCTTTTAGTCTGGTCTTCATTTGAAAGTATTTGTATATAATAATTCTTTGTATAAAAATAATTCTAAAGCAGTTTACAGGGACATTCTCCTGCAACTGGTATGGTGTGGTCAGATACAAAGAAGTCAGGCTACCTATCTGAGGTGCCTCCTTTCAAGGGTAGAAGGTCAGTCCTGGCACTAAGGAATAATGGCACCTCTGTCTGAGGATGTTGACATCTCTATCACTATTGGTCAGATAAGGAATGCTAAAAGTCAGTTGCTTTCTTTTGGTATAAGACATAATGATTCAAACAGCTATTGCTATTTGCATCTTAGCTAACTGGTAAGTTCCCAGGCAAGCAGGGAACAGGAAAAAAAAAAGAGGGAAAACTCAATTTGGTAAATTTGCTAGAACTTAGCAACTAGAATAAGTCCATGTTTATGATTGTATTATTCATATCTACCCTGCCTCCCCATTAGTTTGTATCAAGCGATAGTGATATTAACACATAGGCTATGGGTGAGAACTACCCTCTCAAAATTGTTAGGACAAAGACCAGTATATTATAAACACTTGCATTTACAAGGTGATATGCAGTTGTGTCACCCTGTAACCTAACTTCATGCCTACAAGTTTTGTTTTTAATTTGGAGCCACAGCTTTTTCCATTAGTAAATTAACAGAATGTAATTATCTTGACAAACCCATCTTCCTTTTTTTTTTTTTTTTTTGAAAGTCTCGCTCTGTTGCCCAGCCTGAAGTGCAGTGGCACAACCCCAGCTTACTGCAACTTCTATTGTCCGGGTTCAAGCAATTCTCCTGCCTTGGCCTCCCAAATAGCTGGGATTACAGCCGCCTGCCCCGACACCTGACTAATTTTTGTTATTTTTCAGTAGAGATGGGGTTTCACCATGTTGGCCAGCTCAAACTCCTGACCTCAGGTGATCTGCCTGCCTCAGCCTCCCGAAGTGCTAGGATTGCAGGCATGAGCCACTGTGCCCAGCCCCATCTTAGATACTTTACAAATGATTTCTATGGCTGCAAGACAGCAGGTAATCCCTGGTATCTGGCAATAATTAGAAGATGTGAATAAAGATTTTACTATACAAATATGGTAAAGTATATGAACTTAAGTAGCTGAATAACAAAATTTTCTCTGGAGGTCATCCAAAAAGATAGTTTTTTACCTCATTTTAGCAGTGACTTAAAGTTATACAGGCATTACATAAGTCTGAATCTTTTAATCTTTATACTGTCACCCACAATACATATAAATTAACCACAAGCCTGCTTTCTCCAGTAACGAATAGTGTATCAATAATTAAGGAACACACAAAAGCATCAAAGACCAAATGACTACTAAAGAATTTCCAACTTACTCAGAATACCTTTTTAAAAATCCATTTATTGTGGTGGGAAAAAGGAGAAAAAGAAAAAAAAAAAAAAAAAAGAGAAAAGGGTGGGTTTGTGCCAGATACTTACGCTGACTTTGGGTTGAGAAGGCAAAGTCCCACTTGCCTTCATTGTGCTCACTAGCTTGTTGAACGCAGTCATGTCTCCGTCTTTCTTGAGTTGTCGACTGTTGGTTACAGCACTCAAGGTCTCTTCTAGGTGTTCTGCCATGAAGGGAGTTGAATTCTTCACTTGCTGGTCCACCTTCAAGCCCTTCAGACCTGCTTCTACCTCCTCCACGGAAAGCACAACCCCTGAATGTGCTGAGAAGTTGAGAATGTCCAGGTTAAATCAAGCAAAGAGGTATCTGGTAGGAATTCTCTTTGGCTAGTATGATAGATAAGATGAAAATAATTTATTTCAAAATTGAGATGAGACTGTCAGAAAAGACTGACACCAAAAATAGACAAACTAGTAACACTTAAAATCAAATTGTGTACTAAGAGATGGCATAAACTAAACCTAAAATGTTTAGATGCTAGAAACTGGGGGACCACAATTATGAGGTGCTATGCTTTAAAACTTGACAAGCTCCTGCTGTGCATCCTGCAGAAGGATATGAGTCTTCTAGGAGACTTGTTACCTGGGACAAGAATCCCAGATAGCCCAACATTGCCAAGATTGCTACCTGCACTGTGGTCAGTATATCACTAAATTTTTATGTTGAGGATTTATAGCCTAAGCAAGAATATGAAAAACTAGGGCAGATTTGTGAGGAAATGGTAAGTTATGCTCTGGAGGAATAAAACCTTCACTGGAGTTTGTTTTCAACATTCACTGGATTATTATAACCAGACCCTGGGTAAGAACTTATAGGAAAAGTTCTCAGAGGGCTCATGACCTACTGTGAGATTCTCAAAGAGGTGGCATTCTTTGATGAAATGAGTTTTTAAAAAAGAACATTAAACAAAAACCCAATATATATTTGACTTTTTTGGAAACAGAGATATGTTAGACCCAACTGCCTGAAGACTGAACATCTAGACTTTTTCAGATATCTAAAAAATTATAAACACTTACAGCTTTCTTTAAGTTTTTCTTTATTTGCAGAAAGGCTGGAAAGAAGAGGTTTCAAATCCACTTTGGCTTTCTGTAGCATTTCTAAAATATCCACTTTATTTTCAGTATGGTCTTCCAATGGTATAGGAGCAAAGTAATTCCCCGAGTTCTGTCCAGGAGAGAGGATGGCTTGCTCCAGACCTGATATTGCAAATAAACATACTCAAAATTAATCTGTTCCAGTAAAGGAACATGCCTTCAACTGTATTTTTTCTTTCTTTTTTTTTTTTGAGATGGAGTTTCGCTTTAATTCAGGCTGGAGTGCAGTGGTGTAATCTCGGCTCACTGCAACCTCCGCCTACCGGTTTCAAGCGATTCTCCTGCCTCAGCCTCCCGAGTAGCTGGGATTACAGATGCCCGCCACCACACCTGGCTAATTTTTGTATTTTTAGTAGAGACGGGGTTTCACTGTGTTGGCCAGGCTGGTCTCGAACTCCTAACCTCGTGATCCGCCCGCCTTGGCCTCCCAAAGTGCGGGGATTACAGGCATGAGCCACTGTACCCGGCCCCTTCGACAATATTAAAAGGACACAAACTGAAGGCTTTTCAGTTGTCCAGAGACCCTTTGACCCTAATCGACTCCTGACTAATGAAGATGAATGAACCATATCAGGGAAAAACCCAGGTTTACTTTCAAGGGCAGAATCTGAAGCCATTTTACCTGCAAGTCTCTCTAGCTCTTCATGTGGTGTTGACCCAAGACTGCTGGATCGGCTTCCTGATCTGCTCGGGTTAGAGAACCACCTACTGAACCGACTGGCAGAGACTGACCCTTCTCCCAAAACATCTTCTATCATCTGAAGAAAAAGACAATAAAAACTAATAGTTTCTAGATGAAAAAGGACAAGAAGGTTTAAATCTTATGAAAGGGTCACTTACTTTGAAACTTCCTTTGATGCTGGTGACCTGAAGATAACATTCTCAGAACCTAGGAATTTGAACACCTTTTTCTTCCTCCTTCCTGGGTAATTTCTGAGTATAACCAACTATCTACTTTCCTTTTTTATTATTATTTTTTTAAGACAGTCTTGCTCTGTTGCCCAGGCTGAAGTGCAGGGGTGCAATCTTGACTCACTACAACCTCTGCCTCCCAGGTTCAAGTGATTTTCATGCCTCAGGCTCTCGAGTAGCTGAGACTACAGGCGTATGCCACCAGACACCTGGCTATTTTTAATTTTATTTTTGGTAGAGACGGGGTTTCACCATGTTGGCCAGGCTTGTCTCGAACTCCTGACCTCAAATGATCCACCGACCTTTGCCTCCCAAAGTGCTGGGATTACAGGCATGAGCCACCGTGCCCAGCCTACTTTCTAAGAATATAAAGCAAAGCCTCTATGCTACAAAAAGTTCTTCAGTTTTCTATTCCTTGCCTCAGGAGTAAATCCATGTACTACCAAATGTTCTCAGAGAACAGTGTCAATGCCACAGCATTCCACTGACAAGCTGATGAGTGACCTTCAACTAAACATCAAGAATGGGGAACTGATGAAAGAAAACCATTGCTTCAAACTTAGTGGTTTCAAGGTTGTAATGAACATTATGAAATTCAATCCTGTGAGTTTCAGAAGCCAAAGTCTAAAAAACAGAGCTCATAAAGACCATAATTCTAAGTCAAAGTTTAGAAAAAGTATGACTGTGGAAGATGAAATTACAACTGATCTCTATTTGTTTGAGATCAATTGAGAGTTTTCAGGTGTTTTCTGTTTCCAAATCCAACCTCCATAGTTTTCTTTTTTTTTTTATTTTATTTTATTATTTTTTTTTTTGAGACGGAGTCTGGCTCTGTCCCCCAGGCTGGAGTGCAGTGGCGCGATCTCGGCTCACTGGAAGCTCCGCCTCCCGGGTTCACGCCATTCTCCTGTCTCAGCCTCCTGAGTAGCTGGGACTACAGGCGCCCGTCACGGCGCCTGGCTAATTTTTTGTATTTTTAGTAGAGACGGGGCTTCACCGTGGTCTCAATCTCCTGACCTTGTGATCCGCCCGCCTCGGCCTCCCAAAGTGCTGGGATTACAGGCGTGAGCCACCACACCCGGCCCATAGTTTTCATTTAATAAGGGCAATTAAATAACACACTATGAACAATAAATTGCTTTGGTAAAAATTACGAAATAGTGCCAATCTCTCTTAAAAACTAGATTTAAGCATTTAAAAAATCTTTTAATTCACATCATACCATAAATTTAGTCAAATATCCAAAACTGATGTTTTGCAGTATTCATACCAATATTTAGAAAAGACAAGATAGAGCAAACATCTATCCAAAAATCAGACATATCCTTGAAAATAAATCATATACTTTCACTTCAGTCCCACTGATAAACAGAAAACATGCTTTTTCAAAAACTGGTACATGGATAACAGAATTAGTGACTGTTTTACTTGAAATCTGGAACCCACAGTTTCCAAAGTTAAGCAGCGGAAGCTGAGATTTATGCTTTGTTCTTCTCTGGAAGAATGTTTTCATAATCCATACCCAAACTAAGCCACAAAATACTTCTTTTGAAGGGATTTTAATTCAAGACCCTAATTATTGTTTCCAGAATTTCTATTTTCAGAGGAATTATCTAGACAATTTCAATCACATTCCACCTGTAGATGCTCATACCTTAAATAATGCTGACTTTTAAGTGCACTAATTTTGTATTAATTAAAATATAAGATAAGCATGATACATCACTGTGAAAAATTGGGGAGTGTATCCAAAATATAAGTATCTTAGTGATAAACAGGAATTCTAAAAATAACTTTAAAAAGCTAAGTGCGCTGCCTCACGCCTGTAATCCCAGCACATTGGGAGGCTGAGGTTGGTGGATCACCTGAGGTCAGGAGTTCAAGACCAGCATGGCCAACCTGGTGAAACCCCGTCTCTACTAAAAATACAAAAATTAGCTGGGCGTGGTGGTGGGCAACTGTATGTAATCCCAGCTACTCAGGAGGCTGGGGCACGAGAATCACTTGAACCCGGGAGGCGGAGGTTGCAGTGAGCCAAGATGGCACCATTGTACTGCAGCCTGGGAGACAGAGTGAGAATTCGTCTCAAAAACAAAAAACAAAAAAAAACATTAAAAAAAAACTAAAAAATGTAATTAAAAATGTTTCCGTGTTGAAAAGAGTTTGAAATTTACAAATAGCAAAAATAATGGCTTTGCATTTTAACTTTTATTTCCTCCATTATGATCATACTGCAAAAGAAAAAAAGAAAGATACAAAGAAAGAACATGAGAAAGCAAAAGAGATTAATACAAAGTATCTGGACATTCCCTAAAGATATTAAAGTAAGTGTTGAAAGTTACGTCCATATTTTGTCTAATAACCAATTTTGCTTCTGTTAGAGAAGCAAAACTTTTATTATAGTTAAAGCATAACAAGCAGAAACAAGTCGCTGTTACACATATTTAGTGGAAATACTAATTTCAAGAAACTGAAGCATCTTAAACATGAAAAGGTTAAACCTAAAGTTTATCTAGTCAGTAAATTTTTATCACATAGCAAAATAGGACATTCTATAGCAGGGCCTCCCTCACGAGGTACCTTGCTAGAGGAAGTAAAGACCTGGACCCGCATCTCTGCCTTCTTGGTCAGGGTATCTCCTCTGCCACATCATTGTCAGCCATCAGCTGATTGAGAAGAGGAGCCTGGGAACTGCAATTTGTGTTTCAGCTGCCCTTATTAGGGTAGATTTTTAATACCATTTTTAAGGTAACCTGTATGGCTATTAGTCTGGTCCTTCAAGCTAGGTCATTTAGACAAATCACATCCTTGGATTGATAATGTCATTCTGCTAATCAAACAGATTCCCTGAAACATTTTTGCTTTTTGACAGTTACTTGGTTGTACTGATCAATGCTTTCCATTTTTATAGTAATTTTTACATTTTGTATTTGTTTCACTAGTTTCTTTTTGTTTGGATTTCTAGTGAATTCATTTAAGGTTATACATTTTCTTCTGCACATACTTTTCTGATCTTCCTGCTAATCACTCTAAAACATTCAGTATTTCCAATTTGATTTCATTCAATATAGTTATGCATCTATCATGTGTCATGCACTGTAGTAAGAGTACCATATTTAAAAAATTTTTTTTACTTATTTAAATTCGCACGTATTCCAAATGTTCAGTTTGTATACATTTTTCTGGCTTTTGTCAATTTCTAAGTGAATATAGTCCACAAATACATGTGTATGTGCGTGTATATTTCTGATCCTTGTGTTTCCTCGGCTTGTAAGTAAGCTCTATGAGGATGAGAACTTTATTTTGTTTACTACCATAGCCTTAGTTCCTAGAACAGTGTCCACAGGTTATAACTACTCAATAATTTGTTTTGAGACAGGGTCTTGTTCTGTCGCCTAGGCTGGAGTACAGTGGTGTGATCATTGCTTGCTGTAGCGTCAAACTCCTGGGCTCAGCCTCCTGAAGAGCTAGGACTGCAGGAGCACGCCACCACTCTCAGCTTATTTTTATTTATTTATTTTTTTGTAGCAGGGTCTCACAAGCTAGTCTTAAACTCCTGGCCTCAAGTGATCCTGCCTCAGCCTTTGATAAATATTTCTAAATAAAACGAACAAATGCGTTATTTGTGATTTCCTTTGTAGCCTAATAATTTGGTTAAGTTATATAAAAGATAGTGTATTCTCACTTTTGTTATAAAGTTCTGTTTATATTTATTAACAACCAACATTTGTAGAGCTTACTAAGCATACAACACTTTTTTT
>NW_012114833.1:881322-883374 GCF_000951035.1 Colobus angolensis palliatus | reverse complement strand
GCCTGCAACAATCAGCACTATATGCATGTTACCTGTTTTTAAAAGTTTAGGTTTAGGCCAGGAGCTCATGCCTGTAATCTCAGCACTCTGGGAGGCCGAGGCAGGCAGATCACTGGAGGTCAAGAGTTCGAGACCAGTCTGGGCAACATGGTAAAACCCTGTCTCTACTAAAAATACAAAAGCTAGCTGGGTGTGGTGGTGTGTGTCTGTAATCCCAGCTACTCAGGAGGCTGAGGCACATGAATCGCCTTAATCTAGGAGGCAGAGCTTGTAGTGAGCCGAGATCACATCATTGCACTCCAGCCGGGGTGATGGAGTGAGACTGTGTCTCAAAAAAAAAAAAAACTACAAAAAAAATTTCCATCTGTCTTCTAAGAGAATGAAAAAAGAAAAAGTCACTAAAAGAAAAAAAAAATACTATACCCTCAGAAGTTAAGAATTTGAAAGGGCCACTCAGTTTTAGATCTACTAAATTAAACTTGCATCTGGATATGATCCAAAGGACTGGCTAGGAGACTTACAATTAAAATTGCTGCTGGAACTTTAGGAACAAAACCACACAAATAGTTGCCAACATTGCTTTGGAGCCACATTCCATACGCTCCAGAGCAGTGCTACAGACAAGTGTGCACTATGCTGATCTGTATTGAGATAATAATGAGAGTAAATGCTTAAAAACTGGTCGGGCATGGTGGCTCACACCTGTAATCCCAGCACTCTGGTAGGCCAAGACGGGTAGATTACTTGAGCTCAGGAGTTCGAGACCAGCCTGGCCAACATGGTAAAACCTCATCTCTACTAAAAATACCAAAATTAGCTGGGTATGTTGGTGACACCTGTAATCCCAGCTACTTGGGAGGCTGAGACAGGAGAATCACTTGAACTCAGAAAGCAGAGTGAACTGAGATTGCACCACCGCACTGCGGTGTGGGTGACAGAGTGAGACTTTTTCTCCAAAAAAAAAAGGCTGGGTGTGGTGGCTCATGCCTGTAATCCTAGCACTTTGGGAGGCCAGGGCAGGTGGATTGCCTGAACTCAGGAGTTTGAGACCAGCCTGGGCAACACGGTGAAACCCCATCTCTACTGAAAAACAAAAAATTAGCTGGGCATGGTGGCGTGTGCCTGTAATCCCAGTTACTTTGGAGGCTGAGGCAGAATTGCTTGAACCTGCGAGGCAGAGGTTGCAGTGAGCCAAGATTGCACCACTGTACTCCAGCCTAGGTGACAGAGCAAGACTCCATCTCCAAAAAAAGAAAAGAAACTTTTATACCAATTTGGCATTGCCATGACATTTGTACTTTATACTAAAATATTGTTCTTCAATGGAATGGAAATAAAGCCTGGCACCTCATCATAGAAAAATTTAAGAAGACTGCCTAAGAACACATCTGTGGCCCTGTACCTATCAGTACTACACAGTGCCTGCTCACTTATTCTTGGTGGCAATCTTCTGGGTGTAGGCGAGCAGGCACTGACAACGGAGACAGGCCAATGTTGCCTGCTTTGTTGTGCCCAGCTTTGTCCGCTCATACAATAATCAAATAAGAGGAGCAGTTATGATTAAGGAGTAGGTACTAATCCATAAATGCTGATGGGGCAGGAGCAAGGGTGGGTAGCAAAAGATTCAGGGAGAGCTTACTACTACTTTCAAAGTCCAGAAAGACTGAACCTCAAGAGTTTAACAGCAATACTGAAAGTATTACAAGTTCCTTTTCATTAAAGGTTTTTGGAACCATCACATCCAAAAAGTATCAAGCAGGCAGCCTCCTCCAAGGAATGTAGATCAGTGTGACAACAATCGTCAGTTATAAAAAGCCGCCTTCACAGCGGGCGTAGTGGCTCACACCTGTAATGCCAGCACTTTGGGAGGCTGAGGCAGGTGGATCACAAGGTCAGGAGTTCAAGACCCGCCTGGCCAACATAGTGAAACCTCGTCTCTACTAAAAATACAAAAATTAGCCAGGTGTGGTGGCACGCATCTGTGATCCCAGCTACTCGGGAGGCTGAGGCAGGAGAATCACTTGAACCCGGGAGACAGAGGTAGCAATGAGC
>NW_012114833.1:878646-880876 GCF_000951035.1 Colobus angolensis palliatus | reverse complement strand
CTCTTATTATCCATTAAGCTTCTCAAAACAAAGTCAACAAAAATTTAAATATGTAAGAATAAAAGCCAAAAACCCCAAAAGCATCTAGCAAAACAACACTTTCAAAAAGATGTCTTAAATACTCAGGTCAAATTTAACCACACATTTTTAAGTGTGCTGCTACACTCACCGAAGCCAAGCATGGCACCTTATCAAGGTTAAAGAACTCATTAAAGTCAAATTCTCCCGGGGACTGCTCAGGCAAGACGGCATCCCTTGGCACTTCCTGATCAGCCGCAGGCTCCTGTGCAAGGATGACCTCCACTTCATCCTCTTCGGCCACTCCTCCATTGCACTCTACTATACCTGAAAGCAAAACCAGGACAAAAACCATCCGATAAGTAAACTCCAGTGTCCCTCTGTGGTTTCAGCCATCAGTATACATGTAGAAGAGCCACAGATGACTTTAAAAGCAGACTTCTTGTGCAGGTACTGTAGTTGCAAGAATAAAACTGTCCCCCTTCTATGGGAGGTAGAAGAGGAAAAAAGCCTTAATAAAGCCAGAACACCAACAGAATGGGGGGAGGATTATGGTTCCCTTCCTCAGAACTTCGTATTTTCTATAGTGGAGGGTTTTCTTTTTTTTGAGATGGGGTCTTGCTCTGTTGCACAGGCTGGAGAGTAGTGGCATGATCACAGTTCACTGTAGCCTCTACCTCCTGGGCTCAGGTGATCCTCCTGCCTTAGCCTCCAGAGTAGCTGGGACCACAGTTGCACACCACCATGTCTGGCTAATTTTTTAATTCTTTGTAGAGACTGAGTCTCGCTAAACTGCACAGCCTAGACTTTAACTCCTGACCTCAAGTGATCCACCTGCCTTGGCCTCCCAAAGTGCTAGGATTATAGTAGTGAGCCACCGTGTCCAGCACCATACCCAGTTCTTTTTCTAGTGATAATTTTTTTTTTTTAAAGGATAGTCTTTGCAAGTCTCTTATTGCTTAAAAATGGAACCAAATTAATTTAGCTCTGCTTTTGCCCATGCACCTGTAGCACCACTTTCAGTCAGGGCTCAGCAACCTAAAGTATTTATGAGAAACTTGGCCTAAGGGTAATTTTCACTTGCCTGCAGTTGGGTTGTTGTAGCTCATCTTTCAAGGCGAAATTCAAATGTGACCTTCTCTGGGAAGCCTGCCCCGCCTACCCATTTTTGCCCTACCCAGTAAAATTAATTGCTACCTTCTCTATAATCCTTATGTCATCTCTGAGTACTTATCACACTGTATTACAGTAACTCTCTGTGAGGCTAAACTCTCTGAGGGTAGGTAACCTGGTCTAACCAGCTTTGTCTTACTCTATAGTGCCAAGTATACTCTATAATGTTCGGTTGATTTTAGGATGGGGAGATAAAGTGAAACTGCCAGATGCTAACATTTAAGGCATCTGACATCTTAGTTTTTAATGTTTTTATTTGTTTTAATTTGTTTTAAATACATAGCAAGGGCAACCTAGAGACATTCTGTAGTTATCTAATGGGATGAACCAAGACCCCTGGATTCTACTCCAGGCTTTGCCATGAAATCCATCCCTTCTCTCCGGGTCTCAATCTCTCTCTGCATCTGTAAAATAAGGAGGTGCCACTACCAATCTATCTCACTCCTTCTGGCTCCTGCACTTGATACAAGAATGGTTGAAATTCAGATTTCATCTCACTTAAGAAAAACAATTTTTTCTCACCAGAAGCCTGATCTTTATCGTTAAAGAGGTGCTTTATTGGGTGCTGCTTTAATTAAGAATGAGACAAAGACATATCTCAAAGCCAATTTAATAGCAAAGTCTTCCAAGTTAACTATCAATTTCTTACATTATCCTAGGGAAGAATGTGTGATAGCACAAAAATAATGGTAATATGCATTACATTTTCAAGACTATAAAAGAAGATGAGTATTGTGATTCTCCATTTCTTTCTCCTTCTCAATAAATGCCATCAGCTTATTTCTGCTTATATTTGTCTTCATCAAAATATTAGGTGGCATTGACTTTTCCCTTATTCATTAAAATAGCTTTCCCAGGCCAGGCGCAGTGGCTCATGCCTGTAATCCCAGCACTTGGGGAGGCTGAGGCAGGCAGATCATGAGGTCAGGAGATCAAGACTATCCTGGCTAACACAGTGAAACCCCATCTCTACTAAAAATACAAAAAATTAGCTGGGCGTGGTGGCGCACACCTGTAATCCCAGCGACTCAGGAGGCTG
>NW_012114833.1:874527-877846 GCF_000951035.1 Colobus angolensis palliatus | reverse complement strand
TTTACCAAGGGAGATATCTGACCCCATCTTACAGCTGAGGAAACTTAAGTTTTTTTTTTGGAGACAGCCTCAACTCTGTCTCCCAGGCTGGAGTACAGTGGCGCAATCTCGCTGCAACCTCTGTCTCCTGGATTCAAGCAATTCTCCTGCCTCAGCCTCTCCAGTAGCTGGGAGTACAGGCAGGCGCCACCACACCCAGCTAATTTTTGTATTTTCAGTAGAGACAGGGTTTCACCATGTTGGCCAGACTGGTCTCAAACTCCTGACCTCAAACAATCCACCCGCCTTGGCCTCCCAAAGTGCTGGGATTATAGGCATGAGCCACCGTGCTCGGCCTGAAACTAAGTTTGAGAGAAGGCAAATCACAAACAACTGACCTGAGAAGGCCTAATACCATGATGAAGAAGGCAGGCTCTGATGGCCCGAAGCATCTTGCTCTACTCTTAACTTCACTACTTATTTCCATGGTGACTACCTTAAGTGTCTTTAAGTTACTTAAGCCCTCTGAGCCTCCATTTGCTCATCTATGAAATGGGCATAAAAAAGTACCTACAAAAAAAAAAAAAAAGTACCTACACTGGTCGGGCACGGTGGCTCACGCCTGTTATCCCAGCACTTTGGGAGGCTAAGGCGGGCGGATCACAAGGTCAGGAGATCGAGACCTTGGTGAAACCTCGTCTCTACTAAAAATACAAAAAATTAGCCAGGTGCGGTGGCGGGCGCCTGTAGTCCCAGCTACCTAGGAGGCTGAGGCAGGAGAATGGCATGAACCCGTGAGGCGGAGGTTGCAGTGAGCCGAGATGGCACCACTGCACTCCAGCCTGGGGGACAGAGCAAGACTCCATCTCAAACAAACAAAACAACAACAACAACAAAATGTATCTACACTACACAAGGTCATTAAGAGACAAAGGATTACATGGACAAAACACACTCAGCACTGTGTTTAGGACATAATTGCCCAATAAATGAGACCTCTCATTATTTCTACCACATTTCTTATTTCTGGGGAACTCTTTCATGTACACAGTGCTCTTACAGGATAACTTGAGACTTTTCTGTTTAGTGTGGCAGGCAGAACAAGTTAGGTAAATAGTACAATCTACACTTAGTGAATTCTCACTTTAGAAGCAGTTTCAGGGGCCGGGCATGGTGGCTCACGCCTATAATCCCAGCACTTTGGGATGCTGAGGTGAGTGGATCACCTGAGGTCAGGAGTTCGAGACCAGCCTGGCCAACACGGTGAAACTCCATGTCTACTAAAAACTGAAAAAATTACCAGGGCGTCATGGTGGGCACCTGTAATCCCAGCTACCTGGGAGGCTGAGGCAGGGGAGAATTGCTTGAATCAAGGAGAAAGTTTCAAGATCAGGATGCATCATGAAAAACTTGCCATTTCCTATACATCTGGTACCCATTCCTAAGTGTACAATTAGCCAGTGATAATCACATCTCTATTTTATTTATTTTTGAGACAGAGTCTTGCTCTGTCACCCAGGCTGGAGAGCAGTGGCGTGATAGCTCACTGCAACCTCCACCTCCCAGTTTCAAGCAATTCTTGTGCCTCAGTCTCCTGAGTAGCTGGACTACAGGCGCCTGCAACCACACCCCGCTGATTTTTGTATTTTTAGTGGAGACGGGGTTTCACCATGTTGGCCAGGCTGGTCTCAAACTCCTGACCTCAGGTGATCTGCCCGCCTCGGCCAAAGTGTCGGGATTACAGGTGTGAGCCACCACGCCTGGTCTACATCTCATTTTAAACAGCGAACTTCCCTCCCAAAGTTTGAACTGACCTTCCTTCACAGAGGCTGTCCGTCGCCTTGTTCTTTTTCTCCCTTTGTGATCTTCTTCTAGTATCTTATCATCGAAGCCAGTCAGTTCGATGGTTTCAGACTGACTTGTGGGTCCAGCAGAGAACCACTCTGGTTCTTCTTCTGTATAAGAATCATTTCTTCTACGCTCACCAAAGACACGCTTACTATCTCCAAACTCTCTCTGGAAAAGTACATAAAGCAAGATTAAAAAATTTCTAGTCAAGTTCTTCATTGTAAAGTTCAATAGTGAAAGGAAGATATGATGCTGTATACCTTAGGCCCTTCACCATCCCCAGCCCTTCTTCCCTGACTGGTTTAAGAGCAGGCTGTGTTCATGCCTGTTCTCAAAGTAACCTGGTATAAATGAAGTGAATGCCAAGTCCCCAAGCACATGAACTACCGAAGAATCTAGAAGACAAACCCAAGTGGGGTGTGGTGGCTCACACCTATAATCACAGCACTTTGGGAGGCCGAGGCAGGCAGATCATCTAAGTGGGGAGTTTGAGACCAGCCTGACCCATATGGAGAAACTCCGTCTCTACTAAAAATATAAAAAATTAGCCGTGTGTGGTGGTGCATGCCAGTAATCCCAGCCACTTGGGGGGCTGAGGCAGCGGTGAGCCGAGATCACACCATTGCTCTCCAGCCTGGGTAACAAGAGCGAAACTCTGTCTCAGTTGGAAAAAAAAAAAAAAAAAGAAGAGACAAACCCTGAAACGCTTGTCCTTGAAGTCCCTCTCTCGGTCTCTGTCTCTCAAGTCTCGCAGGTCCTTATCACTAAGACGATGATCCTTCTCAAAAGTCCGGGCAGAGATTATCCTCCCACTGCCAATCCTACGTCCACCAAGCAGACGAAGCCCATCACTATCTTTCTCTAATGGACTTCCTGAGCGCCGGGAGCTAACAGCAGCTGTCACGTGGCAGCCCCCTCCAAAGCTCCGTCTCTGAGGGCTGAGAACAACATCTAAGTCATCTTCTTTCACACGCTCTCGTGGATCTGGAAGGATGTGAGAAAGAGAAAGTTAAACAAACCAACAAGGGTGTTCTCTTCTTTTTTAGATAGTATGTCCACGACTAATGGGAGGAAAGGGATGGTTGGAAGACATCACCACTAAAATTGGGCTATCAACAGATTCAGGGTAACATGTGCATTATGTATTTAAATAAGGCTGAGACATTGGCCTTTCTCTTTGCAGCAATAGAAGTACTTCACAATAAATGATTTTCCATGATTAGTCTCTGCAGTGCCTTTATTTTGACCAAATCCTTATCTAAGAATTATTAGCAAATGTTTTATCAACTAATAAACTACAGTAGGCGTCAGTATTTGAAAAAATAACTGCTTAAAAAGTGTCTCTTCAACAAAATAGTGTTGAACGGTTAGATATTCACACACAAAGAAATGAACTTAAATCTATATTTGGGGCTGGGCATGGTGGCTCATGCCTATAATCCAGCACTTTGGGAGGTCAAGGCAGAGGGATCACGAGGTCAGGAGTTCAAGA
>NW_012114833.1:871086-872433 GCF_000951035.1 Colobus angolensis palliatus | reverse complement strand
CATGCCTATAATCCCAGCTACTTGGGAGGCTGGGGCTCGAGAATCACTTGAACCCGGGAGGCAGAGGTTGCAGTGAGCCGAGATTGCTCCACTGCACTCCAGCCTTGGTGACAGAACAAGACTCCATCCCGGTGGGGGTGGGTGGAGTGGGCTGGGCGTGGTGGAACGTGCATGTGTAATCCCATCTACTCAGGAAGCTGAGGCAAGACAATCGCTTTAACCTGGGAGGCAGAGGTTGCAGTAAGCAGAGATCACACCACTGTACTCCAGTCTGGGCGACAGCGGGAGGCTCTCTCTCAAAAAAAAAAAGAAAGTTTACAGCGCTTGCTTGGGAAGGGGGAAGTGTTGGGGGCGGGTATGCGGCTAAACGGAGGACACATAAGAATACTAGGGAACGTTTGGGGGTGATAAAAATGCTTATGTTCATCTTGGTAATGGTTTCACAGATAGATACACATGTCAAGACATCAAATGGTATATTTTTTGTGCAGGCTATCTGTAAATTCTATCTCAATAAATTTATTGGTGTAGGAAGAACAAACAAGTCACCACACAAAAAATGTCTTCCTAGAAAAACCAGGAAACTGAAGATTAGTCCAAGTGAGAAAAATCTGCTTTAATTCTGTTATCACGAACAGCTCCTAGAATGTTCTGTTGCATGCTTTACAGAATTTCTGTGCACAGTCTGTTTTTTCCAAACACAGGATACAATATGGACAGTTTTCTATGAGTCAGTACTTCATGAACATTATTTGCCAATAAACACATCTGCAACATGGTTTACAGGACAATGCGATGTAATATTCCTATATATGGATATACCGAAGTTTACATGACCCATTTCTACTGTTGGATACTTAGGTTCCCTCTCAGTTTTCATCACTGTAATAAAGTCTCTGCATATCTTTAATGATTCTGCTAGAATAAATTATTTGAGAGACATTACTGTGCTGAGTGGAATGACAGACTGTGTAGAAGGGTCTTATAGCTTAAACTAGAGCTGGACTATCTTTTTCATTTAGTTCCAAGTTTTTATGATGGGTCGTCCTCTTATCTCAAAAAGATTTCTTGCAACAACTTCCTTGACTGCTTTTATATTACCTGGTCTCCATTTCACCCTAAAACAATGTTTCTAGTTTGAAGGGGTAAACTTTAAACTAGAAAAGTTGGAAGATCAGACTTAACTTCAGTCTCAAACCATATCGAAGCCTTGTATTCAGATCACAGTCCATTATGAATTAAGAATCGCCAGAACTGGCCAGGCGCGGTGGCTCAAGCCTGTAATCCCAGCACTTTGGGAGGCTGAGACGGGCGGATCACGAGGTCAGGAGATCGAGACCATCCTGG
>NW_012114833.1:868167-870576 GCF_000951035.1 Colobus angolensis palliatus | reverse complement strand
GGCGTGAACCCGGGAGGCGGAGCTTGCAGTGAGCTGAGATCTGGCCACTGCACTCCAGCCTGGGCGACAGAGCGAGACTCTGTCTCAAAAAAAGAACTGCCAGAACTAGGCCCAGCGTGGTGGCTCATGCCTGTAATCCCAGCACTTTGAGAGGCCGAGGCGGGGGGATCACGAGGTTAGGAGTTCAAGACCAGCCTGGCCATGATGGTGAAACCCCATCTCTACTAAAAATACAAAAATTAGCTGGGCATGGTGGCAGGCACCTGTAATCCCAGCTACTTGGGTGGCTGAGGCAGAGAACTGCTTGAACCCAGGAGGCAGAGGTTGCAGGCTGGGTGACAGAGCAAGACTCCATCTCAAAAAAAAAAAAAAAGAATTGCCAGAACTAATTCATACCTGAGGACTGGTCTCACGTATGAGAGAAAGCATAATGAGATTTCCAGAACAGCTTTATGCTACCCACCACATCTAACTCAGTTATCCATGCCAATGAAAGATAATCAGTACTTTTAATTCAGAAGCACACAGCCTAACAGTATTCTATAAGAAGACAGCTATATAATAGCTGTGACAACGTAGACTATGACTTTACCCTGCTGATTAGGAAAAATCCAACTGATAAATCAGTTTCCTGATAATGACATTTCCCCTCAAAGCATAAAATTCTCAGAGCTGAGAATGAAACCAGCAGCCAAAAAGCATGTCCCCAAAATCACTAACCCCACTTCTGAGTGACTGTGTGCTCACCTACTATCCTGCGCACCAGGGAAGGCCGGTCTGTATCCAACTCTTTCTTCAGACTTTCCACTGGTGAGCTTCGCCCTGAAGCTGGGTAGAGAGAGGCATGCCACTTCTCAGGGTCCCAGACGCCATCACTACAGGTCAGAAAATACAAATGTTAGCACGTGCGCCCATGAACCATATAGGCAGTCTGATTTCTAAACCTCCTCAGCTATTAAGTTATGGAAATCCATTTCTCTTTTTTTGAGACAGGGTCTCGCTCTGTCACCCAGGATAGAGTGCAGTGGCATGACACTGCACCCTCTGCCTTCCAGGTTCAAGTGATTCTTCTGCCTCAGCCTCACCAGTAGCTGGAATTACAAGTGCCCACCACCACGTCTTGCTAATTTTTGTATTTTTGGTAGAGATGGGGTTTCACCAGTTGGCCAGGCCAGGTCTCTAACTCTTAACCTCAAGTAATCTGCCTGTCTTGGCTTCCCAAAGTGCTGGAATTACAGATGTGAGCCACTACGCCCATCCGGAAACCCATTTCCAATATAAAGCTTCATGAATGCCTGCAGAATTGTTACCTCTTTTAATACGAAAACCAAAACATCTATTAATTCAGTAATGCTTTGTTGTTGATCACACAACACCAGTAACGAATGGTCTGTACACAATTGAAACATTCAGACCGTATACCTTGGAGTGCACATGGATTACAATAACTATGCCTGTACTATACAAAGAATATGTTCCATAAATATTAACTGTTGTTTACTGAAGATTAACACAAAGGAGAAAAAAAAAAAAAATCCCTTAACTCTCTCACCAGAAGTAGTACCTGGATCATTTGATGTGTATTTTTCCAGAATTTCTATGCACAGTCTTAGTTTTTCCATAAGCAGGACAGACAGCTCTTACGACCTAAAATGTGTAGTTTAGGTTTTATTTTGTTATTCTCTCTGTAATGAGGGGGTGGTGCGTAGTACAGTGCACAGAGCAGAAACTTTGGAGCCCAAAAATCTGGACCCTAATTCTAATTTTGCCACCACTACTGGGAACACCCTGGACAAGTTACTGAGCTGCATCTTCTGCAGAAAGAACTTCCCAACCGCCAGATTAGACCAGGTCATGCTATACACTAGCAATGTACTCCACACTTGTCCTTTGCAGCCTGTGATGTTTGCAATGATAAATTTTTACAAGTATTTGATTGTGTCCTTCTATAGACCAATGCTCCATGAAGCCATGGAATATTTTGTAGAACCTGGCACAGTATTTATCACATAGCAGGTACCAATGAACATTTCTTGAATAAGTGAGTTAACTTTTCAGTCTCCAACTCCTCACAATAAAATATATACTACCTGCCTTCTAGGGTAGTGGTGAGGATTATCTAGCATTTAAGAGCCCAACAAATTTTAGTTCTCAGAGAGGTGAAACAAAATGAGAAGCTCTCTCCTCTTTCTTATTTTTATCACCAGGCACAGTCTCTGCTTCAGAAATAAAAGCTGTTAGTCTGCCCAGGATAACTTTGTTTTTATTTTTTTCAGACAGGGTCTCAGAGTTCTGTCACCCAGGCTGAAATGCAGTAAGTGGCATGATTATACCTCACTGCAGCCTGAAACTTCTGGGCTCAAGTGATCCTCCCACCTCAGCCTCCTGAGTAGTTATGACTACAGGCAC
>NW_012114833.1:866694-867707 GCF_000951035.1 Colobus angolensis palliatus | reverse complement strand
CATTCTCCTGCCTCAGCCTCCCGAGTAGCTGGGACTACAGGCGCCCGCCACCACACCCAGCTCATTTTTGTATTTTTAGTAGAGATGGGGTTTCGTCATGTTAGCCAGGCTGGTCTCAAACCCCTGACCTTGTGATCCGCCTGCCTTGGCCGCCCAAAGTGCTGGGATTATAGGTGTAAGCCACTGCACCCGGCCCATCATTTCTTAAATATCAAGGTAGATGGTTTATATTAGCCTACATTTTTTTTTAACATATAAAGCATCATATTAATGTTCAATTTCCTGGTTAAATAGGACTTTTTTTTTTTTTTGAGATAGGATCTCTGTTGCTCAGGCTGGAGTGTAGTGATGCAATCATAATTCACTGCATCCTCAAGTTCCTGGGCTCAAGCAAACCTGCTTTGGCCTCCTGAGTAGCTGGGACTATAGGCACTATAGTACTATAGGTACTATAAATACAAAAACATTAGCTGGGTGTGGTGGCAGGTGCCTGTAATGCCAGCTACTCGGGAGGCTGAGGCAGAAGAATTGCTTGAACCTGGGAGGTGGAGGTTGCAGTGAGCCCAGGTCGCGCCAGTGCACTCCAGCCTGAGCAAAAATAGTGAGACTCTGTCTCAAAAAAAAGAAAAAAAAGAAATGACTAAGGTGGCCATAAGTAGTACAATATAGGATTATTGTAGGAGATTTTCAAACCATTTTTAGCTATAGTCTTCCCAAACCAAAGCCACCTTCTTCTGAAGGAAACTAAGATGCGATAAAGCTAATCTGAATGGCTGAATAGTTTTTTGTGGGAATGCAAAAAAAGAACTAAGAGCCCCCCTGAGCAGCATACCTAAGGCAGGTACCCTCAAAGTACAGTGCAAAAAACCACTGGTAGAGAGAGAAGACCCTGGTGAGGACTCCTGGTTGTTCAAGTCTTTTTTTTTCTTTTTAAGACGGAGTCTCGCTCTGTCGCCCAGGCTGGAGTGCAGTGGTGCGATCTCAGCTCACTGTAAGCTCTGCCTCCCAGGTTC
>NW_012114833.1:864237-865829 GCF_000951035.1 Colobus angolensis palliatus | reverse complement strand
GTGCCCGGCCAGATCATTTTTTAATTTTAGTTTCATTCCTAGGTCGTTGAAACCCATCTTATTACCTCTTGAAATTCCTCTTTCATAATTCTTCCAGAAAACTTCAAAACAATACAATTCTTAATTTACCAAGTTTGGTATAACAAAAAGTTATTGACTAGAAGTAGTTACGGACTAGAATGACACACATACCTGTCATATTTTTCAGAAAGGCACGAAGGCCTCTGCTTGGAATGGGGGAGTTCTTTTATATCCAAGAGTTCTTCCTAAAAAGAGAAATCAAATAGTCATTTTGAATTACATTTCTTAGGCCACACACTTTAAACTTCTTTCTGTTCTGAATAATTCTAAGTGTCCATCTTAAACACTTCACACAATTCTTATTTATATCTTGCCTTATTTCAGAAAGGACTGGAGTACATCAAGGTTCTTACAAGCTCAAGCAGAATAATCTAGTAACTTAAAAGTGATCAGTTTCTGGCTAAAACATTCTCTCATAATTTCTATTCAATAACATTGTTATAGTCCATAACAATGAATGCTCAGCAAGGCAAGGAAACTTTAGTCTTAGATAAAACCTCTGCCTAATCTTAACAATTTTCAATGCATTAGATGCCAATTTACAAGGGGATAATTTTTTTTTTTTTGAGATGGAGTCTCACTCTGTAGCCCAGGATGAAGTGCAGTGGCACAATCTTGGCCCACTTCAACCTCTGCCTCCTGGGTTCAAGCAATTCTCTTGCCTCAGCCTCCCAAGTGGCTGGGATTACAGGCACCTTCCACCATGCCCGGCTAATTTTTGTGTTTTTAGTAGAGACAGGGTTTCACCATGTTAGCCAGGCTGGTCTCAAACCCCTGACCTCAGGTGATCTGCCCGCCTCGGCCTCCCAAAGTGCTGGGATTACAGGTGTGAGCCACCGGGCCCGGCAGGCGATAGTTTTTTTTAAATGTAATGTTGCAAGATTAAAAAAACACAAAAAACATCCATATACTATGTACCTGGATTTACCTATTAACATTTCTCCCTATTTATCATTTACTTTTTTTTTTTTTTCAGAATTTAAAAAAATTGATACAGATCTTTGTATACATTTATGGGGTACATGTGATAATGCTGTTACATGTATAAACTGTTTAATGATCTAGTCAGGATATCTGGGGTGTCCATTACCTCAAGTATTTATCCTTCCTATGTTTTGGAGACATTTAAAGTCCTCTCTTCTAGCTATTTTGAAATATACAATACACTTGTTAACCACAGCCACTCTATTCTGCTATCAAACATTAGAACTTATTCCTTCTTCAACTGCATGTTTGTACCCATATAATCAACCTCTTTGTATTCTGCCATCCCACCCACACACCTTTCCCAGACTCTGGTATTTATCATTCTATTTTCTACCTCCATGAAGCCAAGTTTTTCGGCTTCCCCATATGGGTTTTTTTTTTTTTTTACTAACTTGAGAGTAAATTGCCTAAGTCATGATACCTTACTCCTAAATACTTCAGTGCCTATTTCCTAAGAATGAAGATTACTCTTTTACAGCCTGTTATCCAGCTCCATGAGAGAATTTGGCCCTACAGAAAATGAC
>NW_012114833.1:861367-862962 GCF_000951035.1 Colobus angolensis palliatus | reverse complement strand
TGAGACAGAGTCTTGCTCTGTCGCCCAGGCTGGAGTGCACTGACGCAATCTTGGCTCACTGCAACCCTCGCCTCTTGGGTTGAAGCAATTCTTCCACCTCAGCCTCCTGAGTAGCTAAGACTACAGACATTCGCCACCATGCCTGGCTAATGTTTTTTGTATTTTTAGTAGAGACGGAGTTTCACCACGTTGGCCAGACTGCTCTGGAACTCCTGACCTCAAGTGATCTGCCTGTCTCGGCCTCCCAGAGCGTTGGGATTACAGGCGTGAGCCACGGTGCCCAGCCGACTCCTAGTTTTTCTGTTGGTCTATAACTCATTAATGTCCTGAATTATGTGGTGCTCAAACTGTCCCAGATTTTGCCAGTGGGTGCCTTTTCAAATTGGCCCATGTGTCTTTTTCAACATGCCATCTTTTTTTTTTTTAAAGACTGCCATACGTTCTGGCTTATCTTGTATTCATCCTGTTCCAGCCCTGGAATCAGCTATTTCTGAGGAAATCCTGATTTCTTTAAGTGGGGAACTGCATAAAACACCAAGGTCTTGGAACTCGGTATCCTCATTTACTTGAAGGCCCTTTCAGTAGAGCTAGGAAATATACGCACTTACGTATACACACACATATACACACATATGCACACTAACACACATCTCTACCCATATATACACACACACGCACACTAACAGACATATCTACCCATATATACACATGCCCACTAACACACTTATATACCCATATATACAGCAAACTACTGCCTCCTTTTGGCATACTTTGAAATATTTTTTATAATAAAGTTTAAAAAAAAAAGCAATTCCAAAACTTTCAGCACCAGTAAAATGCTGCAACTGCCTTGTAAAAAAGCACATACCACTATGCCACGACTTTGACAACACTCCCATCCCAGGCCTTGCAATAGGATAATGTGCACTGCTTCTCAGATCACTGATTCCACATCTTGGGGTGAGGATGGAGGGACAGATTTGCTCACTCAGCCCACAAGAATCACTGGGTATAGCATACCATGAATTCTCTCAGTGTTTACAGAAAACTGAAGCATCTAAATGTTTTCTTCAGGACAAGAAAATGCCTTAGGACTAGATGATATTTTAGTTTTAAGACCAGGATATCAATCAGGCATTTGCATTTATTTAGGATTTATTTATGAATTACCTGTCTTATAAGTGGATAGAAATATGAATAAAACTTTGGAAGACTGAGATAGAGTTCCAAATATAAGGAAATATCTACAGGCTGTTCAAAATTCTGAAAAAAATTGTTGAAGAACTGACATACAACCTATAAATCACCAGTAAAGACAGGAGTCAGCTGGGTGCAGTGGCTCACACCTATACTCCCAGAACTTTGGGAGGCTGAAGTGGGAGGATTGCTTGAGTCCAGAAGTTCAAGATCAGCCTGGGCAATATAAGGAGACTCCATCTCTACAAAACAAATTTTAAAATTCATTGAGTGGGCCAGGTGCGGTGGCTCACACCTGTAATCTCAGCACTACAGGAGGCTGAGGCAGGTGGATCACTTGAGGCCAGGAGTTTGAGACCAGCCTGGCCAACACGGTGAAACCCCATCTCTACTAAAAA
>NW_012114833.1:857195-859677 GCF_000951035.1 Colobus angolensis palliatus | reverse complement strand
TAAGATCAGGAGTTCAAGACCAGCCTGGCATGTCTGTAATCCCAGCTACTCGGGAGGCTCAGGCAATTCTGCCTGAGCCTGGGAGGTGGAGGTTGCAGTGAGCCAAGATCACACCACTGCACTCCAGCCTGTGCACCAGAGTAAGATTCTGTCTCAAACAAACAAAACATTAGCCAGGTGTGGGGGCGCACACCTGTAGCCCCAGCTACTTGGGAGGCTGAGGTACGAGAATCGCTTGAACCTGGGAGGCAGAGGTTGCAGTGAGCCAAGACTACGCCACTGTACTCCAGCCTGGGAAAAAGAGGGAGACTTTGTCTCAAAACAAAAAACAAAAAACAAAAAAACACAAAAACAAAAAACAGGACGTGGTGGTATGCCTGTTGTCCAGGCTACTTGGTTGAGCCCAGAAGATCCAGGCTGCAATGAGCTGTAATTGTATCACTGCACTCCAGCCTGAGTGACAAGAGACCCTGTCTCAAAAAGAGAGGCCGGGTGTATTACTTGAGGTCAGGAGTTCGAGACCAGCATAGCCAACATAGCGAAACCCTGTCTCTACTAAAAATTAAAAAATTAGCTGGGTATGATGGCACGTGCCTGTAATCTCAGCCTCACTCGGGAGGCTGAAGCAGGAGAAACTGGTTGAATCCAGGAGGCGGAAGTTGCAGTGAGCTGAGATTCTCCAGCTTTGGCAACAGAGCAAGACTCTGTCTCAAAAAAAAAAAAAGAAAAGAAAAAAAAAGAATTTCAAATTGAGAGGTTATTTGAAGTTAACGTTTTGTTCAATATAATCTTTCTTCTTACAGAGTTACTGCTCTAATCACAGAGTGATAAACACCAACTACTCTCAGTTAACAAGACTTAACAAAATTCTCATTTTCACTTCCGTATTATTCCAGTTTTCATTGTTGACTTTACATGCTTAGCATACAGAAAGATGATGTTTAAGTGAACAGAGGTACAAACTTCACAGGCCTGTAAGAGCAGAAGGCAGAGTAGCAAGCTAGTTACACACTGGCATTAACCACACCAGCAACATTATTTGTGCCAGGGCACACTTTTGACCAAATACAATGGCTAAAACATAGCTCACCCATCTATAAAGAGCCATTTTCTTCACTAATAGTCTGAGAAATGGGTTTAGAAACAAGACAACTCTTGGGTTGTAAAAAACGGCAGGGAGTCACTGTAAACATCCAGGTAAACAGTATTTACTGTTCTTGAAAAGTAAGACTTAAACCAGTTCCATGGTATCAAGGAGTGTAAGACCTCCCATTTGAAACCATATGGAAAATGATGCTTTTGTGCAATTTCTGCAGTGAATGTTCACACCTTCAAAAGATTTCCAATGAACGCCAAAGAGGTTAAAAATTATTGCTTCCAATTGAGCATGTTTCTCAAAATATGGCCCGAAGTCCACCTGGACATTTAGGGAAAAATGAGAGAAAACTTCCTCACTGTTTACAGCACTAAATGTGTTACCTTCCAGCATGATCCTAAGATGCTTAAGGTGGTATCCTAGCACAAGAAGATCCCCTATGTAAGTGGGGAAGAGAGAAACCATGAGATAAGTCAATACGGTTTGGGCCAGGCGTGCCGGCTGACACCGGCAATCTCAAAACATTGGGAGGCCGAGACCAGCTATCACTTGAGTCAGGAGTTCATGAGCAGCCTGGCCAACATGGTGAAACCCCGTTTCTACTAAAAATAAACAAATTAGCTGGGCCTGGTGGTGGGCACCTGAAATCCCAGCTACTATTCAGGAGGCTGAGGCACAAGAACTGCCTGAACCCAGGAGACAGAAGTTGTGGTGAGCTGAGATCACGCCACAGCACTACAGCCTGGGTGACAGAGCAAGACTCTGTCTCAAAACAAAACAAAACACAATTTGCTCTCTTTATAACTGTCCACAAATATGTCCTATGTGCCTGGTTCAGTGCTTCACATAGGAAGATGACTCTCATCCCCGCCCCTTTAGGTCTTCCAGTCTCTCAAGTTTTTTTTTGGAGATGGAGTCTCACTCTGTCACCCAGGCTGGAGTGCAGTGGCATGATCTCAGCTCACCGCAACCTCTGCCTCCCGGGTTCAAGCAATTCTGCCTCAGCCTCCCGAGTAGCTGGGATTACAGGCTCATGCTGCCATGCCTGGCTAATTTTTTCTTGTATTTTAGCAGAGATGCGGTTTCATCATGTTGGCCAGGCTGCCTGAGCTCAGGTAATCTGCTTGCCTTGGCCTCCCAAAGTGTTAGGATTATGGGCGTGAGCCACCATGCCTGGCCAAGAGAAGAGTTCTTAAACTTGCCATCTCATCAAGAGCCCTTACCATTATTCGTGGAAATACCCCTTTGGGATATTTTAAAAGAAAACATTCAACTGTGGTTAAAGACAGAATACTTGGGAAGTGCCCACTCTAACTAGGAGTGCTCCCTTCTTATGAGTATTTCAAGAAAGGATGTGATATTACCCTTTTGGAGAGGTTTTTTTTT
>NW_012114833.1:851052-852665 GCF_000951035.1 Colobus angolensis palliatus | reverse complement strand
CAACCAAAAAGGAACGGGCATTAAAAAGCAGTCAGAAGCTATTCTCTACGGTCTTACCAGCCAGCCTGTTCTAAGAACTTCCAGTTAGATAGGTTAGATAGGTTTTCTGGACAGTTGACACACTAAGATTGAATTTTTTTTTTTTTCCCCGAGACAGTCTCACTCTGTTGACCACGCTGGAGTGCAATGATGCAATCATAGCTCACCGCAGCCTCAACTTACCAAGCTCAAGTGATCCTCCCACCTTAGCCTCTTGAGTATCTGGGACCACAGGTGCACACAACCACCCCTGGCTATTTTTTTTTTTTAAGAGATGGGGTCTCACTATGTTGCCCAGTCTGGTAGTGAACTCCTGGGCTCAATTCGTCCTCCCACCTTGTCCTCCCAATGACTTTTCATACCATAATTTTACCTTCTCCAACATAAATAGGTATCCTTATATTAGCTTAAGAAGTTTATAACTAAATTTGTCACAGAAATGTCACCTGTTAGAGTTACTACTCAGTTTATGAAAGATACACTTAAAGTTATCAAACAAGATTTTTATACGGAAACACTGACCACCTGATTCCTGTTTCAACCTAGGATTTAAATCACAGTTACTCTTTTCTCTGGGGATTGGCTTCAAGGCTTCTGATTATATCCAAGAAGGCTAGGATTACTCAAGTCAGTCACATCAACTGCTTGTCCATTTTCCTGATTGTTTTAAAGGAAAGACAAACATGGCTGTACTGACTGCTATGACCAATTGGCCTACCAGCCACGAATTAGGGTGGCCTCCTTTAAAGATCCCTGGAGACACTAATGGCTACAATAATGCCACTTGGTAACTAGTCAAAGTTATGAAGAGTCCACATGGGGCCAGATGCAGTGGCTCACACCTGTAACTCTAGCACTTTAGGAGGCTGAGGCAGGAGGATTGCTGAGGTCAGGAGTTGGAGACCAGCCTGGGCAACATAATGAGATCCTATCTCTACAAAGAAATGAAAAAATAAGCCATGTGTGGCGACACACACCTGTAGTCCTAGCTACTCAGGAGGCTGAGGTGGAAGGATCACTTGAAAGCAGAGTTCAAGGCTGCAGTGAGTTAACTGTACTACTGCACTCCAGCCTGGATAACACAGTGAGAGCCTGTCTCAAAAAAAAAAAAAATTCCACATGAGGTTAAACTAAGATAACTCAACATTCACTTTTACCTTTAACACGCATGTTTAACACTGATCAGTATCAAGCTGAATGTTCTGAGTGTCTCTGCTTTTATTTCCTGTCCAACTGGCAGGTGACAGTCATTTAATAAGGAATCAATGGCAAAATACAGGAGCAAAAGAAGAACAGCATAACGTATGTATCCTCTATAAGATTAGCCTATTTGGCTGGGTGCAGTAGCTTACGCCTGTAATTCCAGCACTTTGGCAGGCAGCAGCAGGTGGATCACTTGAGGTCAGGAGTTTGAGACCAACCTTACCAATACGGTGAAACTCCGTTTCTACTAAAAATACAAAAATTAGCTGGCCATCATGGCACATGCCTGTAATCCCAGCTACTCAGGAGGCTGAGGCAGGAGAATTGCTTGAACCTGGGAGGCAGAGGTTGCAGTGAGCTAAGATTGCAAC
>NW_012114833.1:846053-847312 GCF_000951035.1 Colobus angolensis palliatus | reverse complement strand
GCTCACTGCAGCCTCAAACAATTCTCTCACCTCAGTCCCCTGTCCCTGACCTCTGAGTAGCTGAGACTAGAGGCAACATGCCACCATACCCAGTTAATTTTTAAAATTTTTTTTTGTAGTGACAGGGTCTTGTCATCCTGCCCAGGCTGGTCTTGAACTCCTGGGCTCAAGCAATCCTCCCATCTCAGTCTCCTTAACTGCTGGGATTACAAGTGTGAGCCACTACACTCAGTCAGGAGGCGATCATTTCTTAAGCCAATGGTTCTCAAACTTGAACCAGAGTCAGAATCCCCTGAAGAGCTTGTTAAATGCAGACAGTTAAGCTCTGCTCCCCAAGTTTCTCCTTTAATACCACTGAGAAGAGGCCTGAGATTTGTATTTCTAACAAGTCACCAGATGATGCTAATGCTAGTTCAGGGACCACACTTTGAGAACCATTGTCTAAACCACTTTTAAACCACAACTTTCGGGTGAGACCCCACTCTATAATCTCCAAAAGTCCTTCAACATGATCCAATCACTTTAAAAATGCATACTTAGATACTACCAAAATATAGCTTTTGGTCTTAGGAATCTGGCCTAAAAAACAGACCACCATTTACAACTTAGGGGCTCCAGACCCTCAGGGTAACAGGTGCATATGATAAACCCACTTATAACCATCCCACACTGAGGTTTAGGAGTAGGGCTGAAAGCACCCCATGTGACTCTAACTTGAGTTCCTAAGATATTCTTGGAAGCACAATGAACATCATCTGAACCCCAAATAACAACTATGCATCCTCTGAGTTACTTGACACCACCAACACCATTTATCAAGTTCTCTAAGGAAGACCAAAGCCTTGATACTCAAAGTATAGTCAGTGGACCAGCAACATGTGCACCACTTGGGAGTGGGTTAAAAAGCAGAATCTTCAGTACCACCCCTGCTTACCACTCAGAATTCCTTCCCCAAGGCCTAAACATGATTCCCCAGGCATATTAACATTTGAGAAACAAGCTGAACTAAAGATGTCTTAGCACAAAAGGAAACTCTGGTACATTATCCTGAAAAGTACCTGACCAAAACATCTGTACTTCTTCTACTCATGGAGGAGAAACAAAAACTCTTCGAGTTCTGAACAACTACTAACATTATCCCAGAAAGCAACTGAACACTAAACTAAGAAGGATCAAAGGTTAAGGGGCCCTCTCATCTGGCCAATGTCTTTTTTTGACCCTGTAAGTAAACATACACAGCTACAAGTTTCCACAGAATA
>NW_012114833.1:839569-839918 GCF_000951035.1 Colobus angolensis palliatus | reverse complement strand
AATCACCAATGAGAACAGTTTCCCTCTACTGCTTCCAGATCTAGCCCATGAACTTGAAGTGGCAGAAACATCATTAGTCTATTTATTCCAGTAGTTTGATCTCAGTATATAGAAAAGGAAGAAGGATGGTTTGAATATTATTCCAGTTGTGGAACTAATATATTTATTACAGTGCTAGTAACATATAATCATTTCAAGCTCTCTTTAAAGGGAGAAGACTTCGTTATCCCCAAGTCCCACATAAAATTACTAGAGTGTTGAAAAACATGAAAGCACTACCCTAACACTGCCTAAACACTATCCTAAAATTGTCATTAACTAAATCCTCTTCAGAGTAGAAAGTAAACCT
>NW_012114833.1:834552-835469 GCF_000951035.1 Colobus angolensis palliatus | reverse complement strand
CCTGTAATCCCAACACTTTGGGAGGCCAAGGTGGGCGGATTGCTTGAGCCTAGGAGTTTGCCTGGGCAACATGGCGAATTCCCATCTCTATAAAAAATACAAAAACTAGCCGAGCGTAGTGGTGTACGCCTGTGGTCCCAGCTACTCAGGAGACTGAGACGGGAGGATGGCTTGAGCCCGGGAGGTCCAGGCTGCAGTGAGCCATGATCGCACCACTGCACTCCAGCCTGGGCGACAGAATGAGGCCCTGTCGCGTGCAAAAAATAAATAAATAAATAAATAAAATGAAAAAATTTTAAAAAAGTCCATACTAAGGATATATGGATGTGGGCCCAATTAGGATATAACCGTTCTTGTCGTCAATGTCCCAACTGCTTCAACACTGTTAAGCAAGTTTTATGGGAACCAGCCTGATATATTTTAGGGACCGAGAAATGAATTTACAATTCGAGTCCTGTCTACTTCTTCAGAAACATTCAGTAGCCAACAAGACATGTACTGAAGCAAGATCTTTAATAAATATGACTTCCTCTCTCCTCCAAAAGCAGTTATCTGGACAAGCAGTTTAAGCATCTCCAGTTTTCAGCTAGGGGAAATATGACTGAAGCCTGATGTTTTTGAGTCCATATCCAATTTGTAATAGAAAGTAAAAAAATAGGATTGAAAAATCCACTTACCCCGCCAAGCACACTCAAGAGCATTCCTATGGGGAGTCTGCCTCTTAAGGAAACATCAATACAGAGGACACTAATTTTGTGGCACATCCTAGAGCTTTAATCCTCACAGTACAGTATGTAAATCAATAACATACCAATTACATAGCTGTTACAGAACTTACAAAGTATACTGATCTGCAATTTAAAAAAAATCTAAGCCTACATTCCCTTCACCTAAAAGCCTCTCTTTTTTTTTTTTTT
>NW_012114833.1:830813-832250 GCF_000951035.1 Colobus angolensis palliatus | reverse complement strand
CACGGTTCACATCGGCAGAGAACCGCGGGGCTTCGGCAGTGGGGAATTTGAGATAGGAGATTGGGGTCCTCCGAGCCTTCCCAGTGCGGGTTCGAACCTCAGCTGTTGTGCTAGTGGCGTGATCTTGGGCAAAAGCTGACTTCGCTAAGTTTCGGTCGTGTTTCTAAAATGGCCTCTCTAAATCCATGAGGCTTATGCGACAGTACTGGTTGCGGCATTAATAGACAAACTTGTCACGATTGGCTTTGATAGAGATAAAGGCAACTGACAAATTCATTGAAATGTTCTTTCCCTCCCGTAACCTGAATCTGTCCTTAGCCTGCACGGAAAGGGGAAGTGCGAGTGGAGTTGAGACCGCGAATGTCAAGCGCTTACCACGTAGTGCAGACTCGGCTGACAGGGGGGCCACAGAAATGCAAATATGTGAGCAGTGCGGGTAACTGCCGTCCTGGGGAGGAGGTCCTATGTGCAGGAACACCACAAGCACCCATTTCTGCCCTGTGATACTCGCAGCGTTGGTGTGAAGGGATACGTAGGCGCGAAGGAGAACGCAATTTTCCTCGTTAAAGGACAGCGACGTCTACATTTCTTCCAAGGCCTATTTTGTTGGAACTTCACTTTATTCACTTGTGAAATTAGGGTATTAAGCAGTGAGTGACCACTAACTCGGCTCCCTTGTGAATCTTGGCAACAGAAAACCTTTTTCTTTTCGTTTGTATTACTGAATAAAGTGTGTTTCTTACCAACTATTTTTTTGCAGGCAAGAGGCAGAGGGAAACATGCAAATCAGGCCCGAGTTTGCATTCTCATTTCTGCCACCTCCTACAGGCTATAGAGAGTTAGTCTTTCTATCTGTCCTTAGTTTTATCTGTGAAATTGGGAAGACGACATAACCTGCTCATGGGGCAGTTAAGATTAAACAGAATAAGGTGGGTAAAGCCTTATATAACCCATAAAGCTGCTGAGCTTTTTTAAGCCTATACAGAGACACGTTGTAGGTGATAATACAGCAGGTGTTTTTATGATTTTAAAAATCAAGCTGTTTTTGGAATCCAAATTCTTCCTAAAGCTGTGGGAAACAGGTCTAATCCCCTTTAGTGTCTTAGAGACTCCCTGGAGTAGTGGAGAAGGCGCTTTCTTTGAAGCTGCTAAATCTTGACCCTGCCAATTAGTGTGAAACCTGAGCCAGGCATTTCATCACCTGAATCTCCCTTTCCTCATTTTTCAGAAAGGGATCGTAGTATACCTACTTTTCAGGCTTGTAGAGGGAATTAAAACCACTGCTCTGGTTATTTTATTTTTTGGGGGAATGGAGTCTTGCTCTGTCATCCAGACTGGAGAGCAATAGCACAATCATAGCTCACTGCTGCAGCCTCAGCCTCCCAAGTAGCCGGAACTACAGGCTCCTGCCACTACACCCAGCTAATTTTTTTTTTT
>NW_012114833.1:827564-828833 GCF_000951035.1 Colobus angolensis palliatus | reverse complement strand
AGAAAAAAGGAAAAGAAAAGAAGAAAGAAAATACTAGAAACCCAGAAATTATGAGAGCACCTGTGAGAGCTTAATGCCAGGCCATGACCTTTCAGCAGCCTCATCACAGAAGGCTGGATTGCACCTCTCTAAATGGGCTTTTTCCTACTCAGTTTTTCTTGCTCCAAGGATAACCCTTAGTTTTTGTTTGTTTCAAGACAGAGTCTTGTTCTGTCACCCAGGCTGGAGTGCAGTGGCGGGATCTTGGCTTACTGCAACCGTCCCCACCAGGTTCAAGTGATTCTTCTGCCCCAACCTCCCAAGTAGCTGGGATTACAGGGTTGTGCCTCCATGCCTGGCTAATTTTTGTATTTTTAGTAGCAGAGATGGGGTTTCACCACGTCGGCCAGGCTGGTCTCAAACTCCTGACCTCAAGTGATCACCCACCTTGGCCTCTCAAAGTCCTGGGATTACAGGCGTGAGCCACCGCGCCTGGTCAAATTTTTTATATTTTGTAGAGATTGTGGGGGGTCTCACTCTGTTGCCCAGGCTGGTCTTGAACTACTGGGCTCAGGCAATTCTCCTGGCTCGGCGTTCCAAAATGCTTAGATTACAGGTGTGAGCCACCGTGCCCAGCCTCTAAGATGTCCTTGTCCTAGCTATTATTATATACTGTTATCTTCTCATCTTTTCTGACAAGACTAATTATTTTCATTGTAATTCAAAATGGAAATGCCTTTCATCCCTCCTAAATTTGTCAAAGCTGAGGATGGTAAATGCCTATGACAGGAAGAAAGCATTAGGAAATTAGCTCAAAGCATCTAGAAAGAATGCTTATTGACTGATCCTAAATATATAATTTATATAAATCTACATAATTATGTAAGTACTTAGGCTAAATTACAGTGAATATGTTAGCTATACTTTTAATTACAACCTTGAAGCTTACTAAATTATTTTAAAACTACTTGGCCACATTAACTTCGGATAAAAGTTGTCCCTAAAACACTGGCATTGATGTCCGGGAAAGTAGAACTCCTTTTAAAATATGTTTGTTAGTTTTTGAGACAGAGTTTTGCTCTTGTTGCCCAGGCTGGAGTGCAATGGCACGATTGCAGCCCACTGCAACCTCTGCCTCCTGAGTTCAAGCGATTCTCCTGCCTAAGCCTCCCCAGTAGCTGGGACTACCACGGCCGGCTAATTTTTATTTTTTTATTTTTAGTAGGGACGGAGTTTCACCATATTGGCCAGGCTGGTCTCAAACTCCTGACCTCAAGTGATCCGCCTTAG
>NW_012114833.1:824511-826574 GCF_000951035.1 Colobus angolensis palliatus | reverse complement strand
GCTCGACCGCGGGCGGCGTTAACTCGGGGTTCCGCCTCGGAATGCCTCCCACTTCTCTCGTCTAAGAGGAGCAGTAGCAACCTGAGCTCAGAGCGAAGCTAGCGAGCCAAAGACCCTCAGTGGGAATGCCCAGACGGTGCATTCCCCACGCCCCTCGGAACCGACTCTCATTGCAGCTGCTGCAAAAACGACCGGACGTGCGCCACCCGCCCGACTGAGGCTGCGCAAGCCCCGGGGTCTGGGTGGGGTGGTCCTAGTGCGCGCCTCGCGGCGTCGCCGTGGAGACAAGGGCGGGCCCGGCGCGAGACTGGCGTCTAGAAGCGCGCAAAGCGCTGAGGCTGGCGTGGGCCGCGCGGGAGTTACGAAGCAGGTCCCGGACCGCCCTCTCCCGCCGGGTTTTCTCCCAGCGTCAGGCCCGATGGCTCGGCTTCCCCAGGTACGAGGCCCGACCCTAACGTCCCCACCCTCTTATGGGCTCGGCCTCTGTGGCAGTGAGTCCGACAGGGAGCTCAGTCGGGTCCCTCCGAGCCCGGTGAAATCCTTGCGAGCCTCCGCTTCCTCCACTAAAAGTGCAGGTGTTGCCTACCTGCGGGTCTGTGGTGCGGAAAAGGAGGAAGTGCGACAGGAGGGCGCAGGACGGGGCCCGGAGCCTGCCATCCTCTCCCGCTATCCTCTCCCACCGCGTCTCCTCGGCTTCTTGTCCTGCGCCCCGGGGGCACCGCATCCTCCCAGGCGTCTAGTGCGCTCCTGGCCAGTGCTCGAGTCTACGCAATGCTTCTTAGCATGCGCGGATCCAAATGAGGGGTTTCCTTCTCCCGGCTAAGTGGCCCAGGAGAGCGGAAGGGCTGGTGTTTGGGCGACCTTCCCCCACCGAGCCCGCAGGGGGTAACGCAGTAAACAAACCTTGAAGCCTTCCCCGCGTGGGAGGTGGGTGCATGTTTTTATTTTATGGGAGGCTGTTCAGGTTTCCTAACTGCTGTGTAGATGTGTTGTAAATATTTGTTGAATGAATGATGCGAGGGACTTGAGTACAGCCATACCTTGCTTTATTGCACTTAATAGGTATTGTGTTCTTTACAAATTGAAAGTTTGTAGTAAGTAGTCCTGCACCGAACTAGTTTTTCAACAGCATGTGCCCACTTCCTATCACTCACACTTTGGTAACTATCGCTATATTTCAAACTTTATTTCAGGTATACCGTTACAGTGATCTGTGATCAGTAATCTTTGATGTTATTATTGCAATTATTTTAGGTCGCCAGGAACCTCACTGGTATAAAACTGCAAACTTAAGTGTTGTGTCTGACTGCCCCACCTACCTGCCAGTTCCCTGTTTCTCCTCCCTCTAGGTCCTCCTTGTAGCCTGAGAGGCAACAATATTGAAATTAGGCCAATTAATAGCCCCACAGTGACCCCCTAAGTGTTCAAGTGAAAGGAAGGGTTTCATGTCTCTCACTTCATATCAAAAGCTCGAAATGACTAAGCTTAGTGAAGGAGGCACATCAAAAGCTGAAATAACGTGAAAGCTAGGCCTCTTGTACCAAACAGCCGAGTTGTGAATACAAAGAAAAAGTTGTTGAAGCAAATTAAAAGTGCTACTCCAGGGAACACACCAGGGATAAGAAAGCTAAACAGCCTTATTGCTGGTATGGAGAAACTTTTAGTAGTCTGGATAGAAGATCAAACTAGCCACAACGTTTTCTTAAACCAAAACCTAATTTCGAGCAAGACCCTAATTCTCTTCAATTCTGTGAGGACTGGGAGAGATGAGGAAGCTGCAGAAGAAAAGTTGTAAGCTGGCCAGGGGCAGCGGTTCATTCCTGTAATCCCAGCACTTTGGGAGGCTGAGGCGGGCAGATCACTTGAGGTCAGGAGTTCAAGATCAGTCTGGCCAACGTGGTGAAACCTCCTCTACCAAAAATACAAAAAATTAGCCAGGTGTGATGGTACTCAGGAGGCTGAGACAGAAGAATCGCTTGAACCTGGCCAGGATGCAGAGGTTGCAGTGAGCCGTGACTGAGCCACTGCACTCCAGTCTGGGCAACAACGTGAGACTCCGTCTC
>NW_012114833.1:822347-823656 GCF_000951035.1 Colobus angolensis palliatus | reverse complement strand
ATTCATGCATGTCCTTATTGAAAGCAAACCTGTGTCCTAGTTTTTCCACTATATGTGTATTTTATCTGTGAGGTTACAGACATTGTTTAGAGACCGGAGATACAGTGGAGAGAAGATCAGATATGATTCCTGTTTTCATGGAATTTATATTTTAGTGGGGAAGGCAGACATGTACAAATAGGTAGAATGCTGGTATGAGTGTATAACAAAGGGGGTCCTTGACCACGAAGGACATTCCACAGAATCATTATGATAGAAACCCAAGGCAGAGACACATTGATCATAGCAGTATTTCATCAAAAGTTACTATTTGAATACTCCTTCTATTTGATTTATTTGTAGAAATAGTCATTTATGATGACCTCTGTTACTTGGAGTGTGGTATCAGAAAATCTAGGACATTGGTTTGATGTAAGGATTGTTTGTTTTGAATGGATAAACTGGTGAATTCCTTGTCTGATTGTCATTGAAATATGTGACCTTGATTATAAGGGTGACTTCATTCTTGTAGAATGAAACATCTTGTAAATGCATCACAGTTACTCAACATAGGTCGTTCACCCTGTTAGCTTGCCTCCACCATTACTTAAATCTTACTCTTCTGTCTTACTTCTTGTATTAGTTTCCTAGGGCTGCTGTAACAAAGTACCACAAACCAGGTGGCTTAAAACTAATAGAAGTTGATTCTTTCACAGTTTTAGAGGCTAGAAGTCTGAAATCAAGGTGTCATCCTCTCCCTAAAGGCCCAGGGGAGGATCTGTTCCATGCCTTTCTCTTAGTTTCTGATGTTGCCAGCAATCTTTGGCAATTCTTGTAGATACATCACTCTAATCAGTGCCTCTGTCATCACATTGCATTCTCCTCTTTATGTGTATCTGTCCCTTGTCTCTTCTCTTTTAAGAAAGATCATTTTGGATTAAGGGCCCACCCCACCCCCATGTGACCTCATCGTAAATTACATCTTAATTATTTCTGCAAAGACCCTGTTTTCAAATAAGGTCACATTCACAGGTAGCAGGGGTTAGGATCTCAGCAAATCTTTTTTGGGGAACACAATTCAACCCACAACACTACTATTCCTGGCACTAAAACAAAAAAAAAAAAATTAAAACTATGTCATAATGTATTCAGTTCCTAATGAATATTTTTGATAGAAATCATCACTAATTGAAAATGAGAAATGGGCTCAGGTGCAGTGGCTCATGCCTATAATCCCAGAACTTTGGGAGGCCGAGGCAGACAAATCACTTAAGGTCAGGAGTTTTAAGACCAGCCTGGTGAAACCTCATCTCTACTAAAAATACAAAAA
>NW_012114833.1:820812-821362 GCF_000951035.1 Colobus angolensis palliatus | reverse complement strand
GGTTCAAGTGATTCTCCTGCCTCAACCTCCTGAGTAGCTGGGTTTGCAGCTGCCCACCACCATGCCTGGCTAACTTTTGTATTTTTAATAGAGACGGGATTTCCCCATGTTGGGCAGGCTGGTCTTGAACTCCTGACTTCAGGTGATCTGCCTGCCTCAGCCTCCCAAAGGGCTGGGATTACAGGTGTGAGCCACTGTGCCTGGCCAGAAATTCTGTCTTTAAAAAAAACAAAAGAAAATGAAAACTATACACGGTAACACTGATAACCATAAAAATTAATCTGAAGAAAAACAAGAAATCTTGGCCTCCACTGGTGTTTTTGTGAAGGGAAGTTGAAGGTGCTGAAGCATCTAGACACAAAGAAAGAACCAGGCACACCTTTTGAGTGTGGCTGGCTCTCCTCTCAGTTTCCTTAATTAGGAAATAACATTTTGCAGATGACATGATTCTATATCTAGAAAACCCCATCGTCTCAGCCCAAAAGCTTCTTAAGCTAATAACCAGCCTCAGCAAAGCTTCAGGATACAGATCAATGTGCAAAAATTGCAA
>NW_012114833.1:820328-820762 GCF_000951035.1 Colobus angolensis palliatus | reverse complement strand
CATTCCTATACACCAACAACAGGCAAGCAGAGAACCAAATATGAATGAATTCCTATTCACAGTTGCCACAAAAATAATAAAATACCTAGGAATACAGCTAACAAGGGAAGTGAAAGACCTCTTCAAGTAGAGCTACAAACGGCTGCTCAAAGAAATCAGAGGTGACACAAACAAATGGAAAAACATTCCATGTTCATGGAGAGGAAAACTCAATCATGAAAATGGCTATATGCCCAAAGCAATTTACAGATTCAATGCTATTACCATTAATTACCATTGACATTCTTCACAGAATTAGAAAAAACTACTTTAAAATTCATATGGAACAAAAAAAGCATGAATAGCCAGGACAGTCCTAAGCAAAAAGAACAAAGCTGCAGGCATCACGCTATCCAACTTCAAGCTGTGCTACAATGTTACAGTAGCAAAAAGAA
>NW_012114833.1:813912-815673 GCF_000951035.1 Colobus angolensis palliatus | reverse complement strand
AGAGAATGGAGAAGAAGGTTGATTCCAGGTGAGTGATGGGACTTGAGAAAAAAATATAACTGGAATTATGGTTCATATAAAACTAAACATTTTGTGTATGAAAAAATTATAAATTATGAGTGAGGTAGTAACTGGGTAAGTTTTTTTATCATTGATATTTTGAATTTTTCATCTGTAGGATAATACACATTTCGTACATTATGTTACAGTCAAAAAACATTGAGTGCATGGAAATATCAATCATTAAAATTTGATTCTGAGCAGAAGTGAGTATTACTCTCCTCAGCTTTGAAGTTATATCATCAAGGTTGGCTGGCTCTTGTGTCTTCTGCTTTTGATCATGGTTGCTTTCAGACTTTTACCTTCAGTTGGCTGTATCTCTCCACTGAAGCTCTCGGCACCTTATTTTGTGGCAGACTCTGTATAACTGTCCCTTTCTGGGTTTTGGTAATTGTTCCCTCCCCTCATCTCTTTGGGCCTAGAGGTAGTACCACCTTAGCTTCTACTAGCTTCAGGTTCCTGCACTGTTCCTTGTGGTTCCTCTATACCCACAAGTTGGTGAATATACCATCTTCAAATTATCCTATTTTTAGTATGTCATCTATTTTCTTGTGACCTTTCATAGGTTTTATCATTAATGTTACTGGATTTTGTCACATGGTTTTTGTACATTTATTGAGATAATCATGTGGTTTTTGTTCTTTTTTCTATTAATAGGATGCATTACATAAATTGATTTTTGAATGTTAAACCAGCCTTGCATTCCTGGGATAAATCCCACTTGGTCATAGTGTTTATATGGCGTATAGTTGTATTAGTCAGGGTCCTCTAGAGGGACAGAACGAATAGGATATATGTATATGTGAAAGGGAGTTTATTAAGGAGAATTGACGCACACAATCACAAGGTGAAGTGCCGTGATAGGCAGTCTGCAAGTTGAGGAGCAAGGAAGCCAGTAGTGGCTCAGTCCGAGTCCCAAAACCTCAAAAGCAGGGAAGCCAACAGTGCACCCTTCAATCTGTGGCCAAAGGCTTGTGAGCCCCTGGTAAACCAGTGGTGTAAGTCCAAGAACCCAACAGCCAAAGAACTTGGAGTCTGATGTTTGAGGACAGGGAACATCCAGCATGGGAGAAAGATGCAGGCCAGAAGACTTAGCAAGTCAGCTTATCCTACTTTCTGCCTGCTTTTCCTTGTGGTGCTGGCAGCCATTGGATGGTGCCTACTCACATTGTGGGTGGGTCTTTCTCTCTAGTCCACTGACTCAAATGTTAATCTCTTTTGGCAACACCCAGATACACCCAGAAACAATAGTTTGCATCCTTCAATTCAGTCAAGTTAACACTTAATATTAACCATCACAATGGTTTTTGTATGTTGTTGGATTTGGTTTGCTGCTATTTTTTCAGGATTTTTATGTCTATAGTCACGAGGTCTGTTGGTCCTTTTTTTTCATTGTGGTAATATCTTTGTCTTTGGTATGATGGTGATACTGGTGTCAATGAATTTGGAAGTGTTCCTCTTTTCTGGAATAGTTTGTAGAGCATTATTATGATATTTATTTATTTATTTTTGAGATGGAGTCTCGCTCCTTTGCCCAGGCTGGAGTGCAGTGGTACAGTCTCGGCTCACTGCAATCTCTGCAGTGATTCAAACGATTCTCCATCATGTTAGCCAGGCTGGTCTCGAACTTCTGACCTCGGGTTATCTGCCCACCTCCGCCTCCCAAAGTGCTGGGATTACAGGTGTTGAGCCATAGTGCTC
>NW_012114833.1:811855-813418 GCF_000951035.1 Colobus angolensis palliatus | reverse complement strand
GAGTAACTGGGACTACAGGCACGCACCACCACATCCAGCTAATATTTGTATTGTTAGTAGAGACGGGGTTTCACCATGTTGGCCAGGCTCGTCTTGAACTTGTGACCTCAAATGACCCAGCTGTCTCGGCCTCCCAAAGTACTGGGATTACAGGCATGAGCCACTGAACCCAACTCTGTTTCTTCCCGAGTTAATTTTGGTAATTTCAGTTTTTTTGAAATTTTTCCATTTCATTTATGTTGTCCAATTTGTTAGCATAAAGTTAATTGTATGCCCTTATAATTATTTTAATTTGTAAAGGATCAGTGGTAATGTCCTCTCTTTCATTCCTAATTTTGCTGATCTGTGTCTTCTCTCTTTTCTCATTGGTTGATCTAGGTACAGACTTGTCAATTTTGCTGAGGGACCCTTACTGTTATGCTTTTTTTTTTCTTAAACTAATTTGAATTGGGTTCCTGTAGCTTGCAGCTTAGGGTGCGACGAATATACAGAAGTTTCTTACAGAATCCACTGGGTCTTGGGCAAAGTGGGAGTGAGAACTGTTTGAGGACCTATTCAGTAGGTATTATAGACCCTTCTTCCTGAGCGGTGCCATCTTTGTGCTCCAAAATTTCGTCTTGGGAGAATGAATTTGGTTGATCCAGCAAGGGTCAGTTTTTTCCCCCAGGTGTAATCAACTAGGACTAGGAGGAACGTCATTGAGTTCAAGCATAGCTGCTGAGATCCTGCCCTTGTTGACAGACCTTCTCATAGAAGGAGTCCTCGTAAGCGGAACCAGCACCCTGACAGTGTTTACTACAAGGTCCACAGAGTACTCTTTAGGCCTGCCTTATTTCATCTTCTCAAGCAAATTAACGACGGCCTTAATATGAAGCTCTGTGGCCTCTAACTCTGGCATGGTTGGTTTGTTTGTTTGTTTGTTTGTTTGTTTCGAGAGGGAGTTTTGCTCTGTTGCTCAGGCTGGAGTGCAATGGCGTGATCTCGGCTCACTGCAACCTCTGCCTCCCGGTTCAAGCGATTCTCCTGCATCAGCCTGGTTTCTTCAAATACCCTGCTGCTTTAGGTTGGAGAGGCTAAGAAGGGAATGTATTTCCTTTAAGTTTTTTTTTGTTTGTTTGTGACAGAGTCTGGCTCTGTCGCCCAGGATGGAGTACAGTGGCGTGATCTTGGCTCACTGAAGCCTCCGCCTCCCGGGTTCAAGTGATTCTCCTGCCTTAACCTCTGGAGTAACTGGGGTTATAGGTACATGCCACCACGCCCAGGTAATTTTTTTGTATTAGTAGAGAAAGAGCTTTGCCATGTTGGTCAGGCTGGTCTTGAACTCCTGGCCTCAAGTGATCCGCCTGTCTTAGCCTCCCAAAGTGCTGGGATTACAAGTGTGAGCCACCGTGCCCCGGCCTTAGATGTTAAATATGCAGATTCAGAAAGGTATGGGAAAATGTATCATTTAAGATATCATTTTGAAACAAACAATGTAATCGTAACCCAGGTAAAGAAATAGATTATTGGCCAGGTGTGGTGGCTCACGCCTGTAATCCTGGCACTGTAATCGCAGCACTTTGG
>NW_012114833.1:810224-811475 GCF_000951035.1 Colobus angolensis palliatus | reverse complement strand
CATTGTAAGAATATTTTAGTTTATCTATTTTGCTGATGGGCATTTGGACTGTTTGCAGTTTTTAAATTCCTTTTTTATATATTGACAAATTATAGTTGTTTGTATTTATAGGATACAAAGTGATGTTATGATTTATTTTTGTTTGTTTTTTGAGATACAGTCTCGCCCTGTCACCCAGGCTGGAGTTGCAATGGCGCGATCTTGGCTCACTGCAACCTCCACCTCCCGGGTTCAAACAGTTCCCCTGCCTCAGCCTCCCAAGTAGCTGGGATTACAGGTGCCCACCACCATGCCCAGCTAATTTTTGTATTTAATTTTTAATAGAGACAGGGTTTCACCATGTTGGCTAGGCTGGTCTTGAGCTCCTGATTGGGATTACAGGCGTCAGCGACCGTGCCCGGCTGATGTTATGATTTTTTAATACAATGTAAAACAATGAAATCTAGCTATTTAACTTATCTGTCACCTCAAATATTTGACTTTTTTTTTTTTTCAGTTGAGATAGGATCTCACTCTGTTGCCCAGGCTGGAGTACAGTGGTGTGATCATGGCTCACTGTAGCCTCAACCTCCTGGGATCAAGCAGTCTTCTTACCTCAGACCCCTAAGTAGCTGGGACTTCAGTAATGCACCACCATGTCTGGTGAATTTTTGTATTTTTTGTAGAAATGGGGTTTCACCATGTTGCCTAGGCTGGTCTTGAATTCCTGGGCTCAAGCAATCTGCCCACCTCCCAAAGTGCTCGTACTACAGGTGTGAGATGCTGCACTCAGCCTTGACATTTTTTGTGATGAGAAGATTTGAGATTTTCTCTCTTGGGGATACTGAAATATATAGTACTCGGGTGTGGTGACTCATGCCAGCAATCCCAGCACTTTGGTGTTTTGTTTTGTTCTGTTTTGTTTTAGACAGAGTCTTGCTCTTTCATTCAGGCTGGAGTGCAGTGGTGTGATCTCAGCTCACTGCAACCTCGCCGCCTGGGTTCAAGCGATTCTCCTGCCTCAACCTCCTGAGTAGCTGGGATTACAGGTGCATACCACCATGCCTGGCTAATTTTTTTTTGAATTTTTAGTAGAGACGGGGTTTCACCATGTTGGTCAGGCTGGTCTCAAACTCCTGACCTCGGGATCCACCATATTTGTCTTTGTCTTTGTGTGTTTGGCGTATTTGAGTTAATATAGTGTTTTCCATTTCTGAAATTCATGTTGTCGAAAATGACAGACAGAATTTCTTTTTCTCTTTTTTTTTTTTT
>NW_012114833.1:809871-810174 GCF_000951035.1 Colobus angolensis palliatus | reverse complement strand
GAAAAAACAGCTCTATAGTGCCATTTTTATCATTACTCAAGTGTCCATTAAGGCCAAGTCTGTTTCTTGCCTATGTACCTTGTTCCTTTGGTCAAATTGTTTCTGCTACAAAATTGTGATGTCTTGAATATGTAGCCTTGCAATAAGCCTGATATCCAAGTAAGACTGCTTATCTAACACTTTTAAGAATATCTAAGCTATTCTTGGTCTTTGTAATTTTTGAAAGCTTCAGAATCCACTTGCGAAGTCCTCTTCCTCCCTAAAATAAAATCTATTGTTGTTGGGTTTTTTTTTTTTTTTTTT
>NW_012114833.1:808813-809064 GCF_000951035.1 Colobus angolensis palliatus | reverse complement strand
ACCTCCCAGGTTCGAGCCATTCTCCTGCCTCAGCCCCCGGAGTAGCTGGGATTACAGGCACCCACCACCATGCCTGGCTGTTTTTTGTATTTTTGGTAGAGATGGCATTTCACCATGTTGGTCAGGCTGGTCTCGAACGCCTGTTCTCAGTCAGGGTGATCCGCCCGCCTTGGCCTTCCAAAGTACTGGGATTACAGGTGTAAGCCACTGTGCCCAGCCCTCTCTTGGGGTTTTAATTGAGGTTACTTTGA
>NW_012114833.1:807850-808763 GCF_000951035.1 Colobus angolensis palliatus | reverse complement strand
GTCTTGCCCTGTCGCCCAGCAGGAGTGGCACAATCTTGGCGCACTGCAACCTCCACCTCCCAGGTTCGAGCCATTCTCCTGCCTCAGCCCCCGGAGTAGCTGGGATTACAGGCACCCGCCACCATGCCTGGCTGTTTTTTGTATTTTTAGTAGAGATGGCATTTCACCATGTTGGTCAGGCTGGTCTCGAACGCCTGTTCTCAGTCAGGGTGATCCACCCGCCTTGGCCTTCCAAAGTACTGGGATTACAGGTGTAAGCCACTGTGCCCAGCCCTCTCTTGGGGTTTTAATTGAGGTTACTTTGAATCTATAGATCAGAGTGGGAAAAATTGACGTCTGTATTGTACTGAGTTCTCCATTTTGCCTATAAAATTATTAGATTTACTCCTATGTTTTATATTTGTGACGCCATTTGAAAATAGTATATAAATATATGTAATTGTTTTTTCTTTATTGCTAGTTTATAGAAATATAGAGTTGACCCTCATTTATTTGGTTTTTCTCTCTTCCTGATCAGTTTCACTGGCTGTCAACTGTATTAGTCTTTTTAAGGAACCAGCTTTTCTCTTTGATCTTCTCTGTTATGTTTTCCCTTTCTGGCTGCTTTTCTTAGAAAATCCTGCTTACAAGGTTGACCTTTGGCTGGTGTCTGGAAACTTAAGATTTCAGAAGGGTTCCCACCGTTCCCTGACTGATAGTTAACCAGACCTACCCTGATGTGTGTTCATGCAGTGTTGTTTATGCTGAATACTAGCACTCTCTCTAGGAGTCTGGAATTTTGGTATGTGTTAGGCAGAGGGTGCCTGTCTGACCAGCCTTCAGTAAAAGCTTGGATACTGAGTCTCTAATAAGCTTCACTGATATGCAACACTTCACGTGTTATCACAATTCAGTGCCGGAGGAATTAAGAGTG
>NW_012114833.1:805075-807800 GCF_000951035.1 Colobus angolensis palliatus | reverse complement strand
ATACTCTTGCTGGCAGTGTGTGAACATGTTCATTGACTTACCAACACTATACTAATCTGGAAGGTATGTCTCATTGTACTGTGTGTGTGTGTGTATTTCTTTTTTCTTTTTTTTGGCGGGGGGAGGGGGCGGGAGGACAGGATCTCATTCTGTTACCCAGGCTGGAGTACAGTGGCATGATCATGGCTCACTGCAGCCTCGACCTGTCAGCTCATGCAGTCCTCTCTCCTCAGCCTCCCAAGTAGCTGGGACTACAGATATGCATCACTATGCCTGGCTAATTGTGTGTGTGTGTGTGTGTGTGTGTGTGTAGACAGGATCTACCTTGGTTTCCCAGGCTGGTCTTGAACTCCAGAGCTGAAGTGATCCTCTTGCCTCACCCTCCCAAAGAACTAGGATTATAGGCATGAGCCATGTGCCAGCCTCGTTGTGATTCCTATTTTTATTTCCTGAATTCCTGTTGTGACTTAGTACTTTTTTTTTCTTTTCTTTTGAGATGGCATCTCCCTCTGTTACTCAGACTGGAGTGCAGTGGTGTGATCTCGGCTCACTGCAACTTTCATCTCCCAGGTTCAAGCAATTCTCCTGCCTCAACCTCCTGAGTAGCTGGGTTTACAGGCATGCACCACCACGTCCAGCTAATATTTGTATTATTAGTAGAGACGGGGTTTCACCATGTTGGCCAGGCTGGTCTTGAGCTCCTGAGCTCATGATCCGCCCACCTCGGTCTCCCAAAGTGCTAGGGCTTAGTACCTTTTTATGTGTTTATTGGGTATCTAGATTTTCTCTTTTTGAAGTACATATTCAAGTCTTACTCCTGTTTTTCTAATGAGTTGTATATTGAGTTTTTGTACTAATTAATATATAAGAGGTTTTCTGTTTTTGAATATGAATCTTTTGTGTGTTTTATGTGTGATAAGTATCTTCTCCCTCTGCTTACTTCATCATTTGATGAATTAAGATGTTTTAAATTTTAGGCCAGGTGCTGCGGCTTACGCCTCTCAAAACGGAATTGCAGCATTTTGAGAGGCCGAGGAGGGTGGATCACTTGAGGTCAGGAGGTAGAGACAAGACTGACCAACATGGCAAAACCCCGTCTCTACTAATAATACAAAAATTAGCGGGGTGTGGTAGTGTGTGCCCGTAGTCCCAGCTACTCGGGAGGCTGAGGCAGGAGAATTGCTTGAACCTGTGAGGTAGAGGTTAGAGTGAGCTGAGATGGCACCCCTGCACCACTCCAGCCTGGGCAACAGAGTGAAACTCTCTCAAAAAAAGAAAGAAAAAAAAAACCAGGCACAGTGGCTCAACCCCTGTAGTCTCAGCACTTTGGGAGGCCAAGGCAGGGAGATCGTTTGAGGTCAGGAGTTCAAGACTAGTTTGGCCAACATGGCGAAACCCCATCTCTACTAAAAATTTAAAAATCAGACTGGGCGCGGTGGCTCATGCCTGTAATCCCAGCACTTTGGGAGGTTGAGGTGGGAGGATTCCTTGAGGCTGGCTAGGAGTTCAAGACTAGTTTGGCCAACATGGCGAAACCCCGTCTCTACTAAAAATTTAAAAATCAGACTGGGCGCGGTGGCTCATGCCTGTAATCCCAGCACTTTGGAAGGCTGAGGCAGGTGGATCACCTGAGGTCAGGAGGAGTTCAAGACTAGTTTGGCCAACATGGCGAAACCCCGTCTCTACTAAAAATTCAAAAATTAGCTGGGCGTGGTGGTGAGCACCTGTAATCCCAGCTACTTGGGAGACTGAAGCAGGAGAATTGCTTGAACCCGGGGGGCGGAGGTTGCAGTGAGCTGAGATGGCACCCCTGCACCACTCCAGCCTGGGCAACAGAGTGAAACTCTCTCAAAAAAAGAAAGAAAAAAAAAACAGGCACAGTGGCTCAACCCCTGTAGTCTCAGCACTTTGGGAGGCCAAGGCAGGGAGATCGTTTGAGGTCAGGAGTTCAAGACTAGTTTGGCCAACATGGCGAAACCCCGTCTCTACTAAAAATTTAAAAATCAGACTGGGCGCGGTGGCTCACGCCTGTAATCCCAGCACTTTGGGAGGCCGAGGAGGGTGGATCACTTGAGGTCAGGAGGTAGAGACAAGACTGACCAACATGGCAAAACCCCGTCTCTACTAATAATACAAAAATTAGCGGGGTGTGGTAGTGTGTGCCCGTAGTCCCAGCTACTCGGGAGGCTGAGGCAGGAGAATTGCTTGAACCTGTGAGGTAGAGGTTAGAGTGAGCTGAGATGGCACCCCTGCACCACTCCAGCCTGGGCAACAGAGTGAAACTCTCTCAAAAAAAGAAAGAAAAAAAAAACAGGCACAGTGGCTCAACCCCTGTAGTCTCAGCACTTTGGGAGGCCAAGGCAGGGAGATCGTTTGAGGTCAGGAGTTCAAGACTAGTTTGGCCAACATGGCGAAACCCATCTCTACAAAAAATTTAAAAAGAATTAGTTGGTTGTGGTAGTGTGTGCCTATAGTCCTAGCTCCTCTGGAGGTTGAGGTGGGAGGATTCCTTGAGTCCAGGAGTTCGAGACCAGCCTGGGCAACATAATAAGACCCCGTCTCTACATAAAGTAAAAAAAAAAAAAAGCCAGGTGTGGTGGCACATGCCTGTGGTACCAGCTACTCAGGAGTCTGAGGTGGGAGGATCATGAGAGCCTGGGAGACTAAGGCTGTGTAATTTGTGATTGTTCTACTGCATTCCAGCCCGGGCTACAGAGCCAGACCC
>NW_012114833.1:797673-799093 GCF_000951035.1 Colobus angolensis palliatus | reverse complement strand
AGCTTTTAAGCTTGAGATTATGCTATTTGTTTATTTTTGGTTTTGTTGCCTGTGCTTTTGATGTTTTATTCATAAAATATTTTCCTAGACTTTTGAAGTATTTCTTCTCGTAGCTTTCTAGTTTTGGGTCTTACATTTAGGTCTTTGATCCATTTTGAGTTGATATTGTATAGGGTGAGAGGTGGAGGGTCTAGTTTCATTTTTCTGTATGTAGATACTCACTTTTCCCAGCACGATTTATTAAAGAGGGTGTCCTTTCCCCAGTGTTCTTGGACCCTTTGTCCAAAATAAATTGGCACTGGGTGTGATGGCTCACACCTGTAATCTCAGCACTTTGGGACTCCAGGACAGGTGGATCACTTGAGCCTAGGAGTTCAAGACCATCCTGCGCAATGTGGCAAAACCCCATCTCTACAAAAGCTTAGCCAGGTGGTAGCGTGCCCTTGTAGTTGCAGCTCCTCAGGAGGCTGAGGTGGGAAGGAAGATCACCTGAATCAGGATGCAGTGAGCTGTGATTACATCACTATACTCCAGTGGGGCAACAGAATGAGACTGTGTCTTAGGTAGGTAGGTAGGTAGGTAGGTAGGTAGATAGGTAGATAAAATAGCTTAATAATTTAATACTCTGTTCTGTTCCATTGGCCTGTGTGTCTGTCTTTATGCCAGTACCATGCTGTTTTGGTTACTACAGCTTTGTGGTTTATTTTGAAGTCTGGTGATGTGATGCCTCCAGCTTTATTCTTTTTGCTCAGGATCGCTTTGGCTAGTTGGAGTCTTTTGTGGTCCTATACAATTTTTAAGATATTTTTCCTATTTATGTGAATAATGTCACTGGTATTTTGATAGGGCCTGTGTGCATTTTAGCATGTTCTTCTGTCCTCTGTTCTCAGTCTTTTTCTGCAAATTGGTAACTGGATTTAGAGACTTAATCAGATTTAAGTTTTATTTTTTGGGAGTAGTACAAGATAATTTTATAGAAGCGAAGCAGTGAATGGTACCATAATCAAATATGATACCTGTATTAGATCGTTCTCATGCTGCCATGAAGAAATATCTGAGATAACTAATTTATAAAGGTGGGAGGTTTAATTGACTCACAGTTCCACATTTCCAGAGAGGCCTCAAGAAACTTGCAATCATGGTGGAAGGGGAAGCAAACATGTGCTTTCTCACATGGCGGCAGGAAAGAAAGTGCAAAGTGAAGTGGGGGAAAGCCCCACGTAAAACCATGAGATCTCTTGGGAACTCATTCACTATCATGAGAACAGCATGGGGGAACTACCCCCCTAATCTAATCACTTTCCGTGAGGTCCCTCCCACAACACGTGGGTCTTACGGGACCTACAATTGAAGATGCGATTTAGGTGGGGGCACAGCTAAACTGTATCAATACCTATGTTTTGTCGTTCTTATTGTTGTT
>NW_012114833.1:794940-797248 GCF_000951035.1 Colobus angolensis palliatus | reverse complement strand
GGCTGATTTTTATATTTTTAGTAGAGATGGCATTTCGCTGTGTTGGCCATGCTGGTCTGAAACTCCTGACCCCAGATGATCCTCCTGCCGCAGCCTCCCAAAGTGCTGGGATTATAGACGTGAGCCATTGTACCCGGCCGAGAGCCTGTCTTTAAAAAGAAAAAATTAGATTGCTTCTACCTTTTGGCTGTTGTGATTAATGCTTCTACCTTACTTTTTATAGTTACCCCATGCCCTGCAAATATGTTTACACTTGACTTTCATTTCTTTAAACATATTCTTTTTAGCATATACAGCTGTGTGTGTGTAAAGAAAAAGGAGTATGTGGGAACAGTCTGTTCGTTCTTCACAATTTTGCAGTAAACTTCAAATTGTTCTAAAAAAATAAAATCCAGGAGTCTGAGTGTGGTAGCTTACACCTGTAATCCCAGCATTTTGGGAGGCTTAGTTGAGAGGATTGCTTAAGCCCAGGAGTTCAAGACAGCCTAGGCAACATAGCAAGACCCTATTTCAAGAAAACAAAAAATAAAAATTTTTTAAAAGTATGTTAAAATGTGTGTGTGTTTATGTATATATGTGTGTGTGTGTGCGCGCGCGCGCTTTAGCCTCAGTGCAGATATTCTGAAGCAAGAGATCAAGAATGTAATCAGGCCAGCAGGCCAGATACAGTGGTGCATGTCTGTAATACCACCACTTTGGGGGACTGAGGCAGGAGGATTACTTGAGCCCAGGAGTTTGAGACTAGCCTGGGCAATATAGTGAGACCCTGTCTCTAAAAAATTAAAAATTGGCCGAGCACAGTGGCTCAAGCCTGTAATCCCAGCACTTTGGGAGGACGAGGTGGGTAGATCACCTGAGGTCAGGAGTTCAAGACCAGCCTGGCCAACATGGTGAAACCCATCTCTACTAAAAATACAAAACTTAGCCAGGTGCAGTGGTGGGTGCCTGTAATCCCAGCTACTAGGGAGGCTGAGGCAGGAGCATCGCTTGAACCCGGGAGGTGGGGGTTGAGTGAGCTGAGATCACGCCACTGCACTCCAGCCTGGGCGACAGAGTAAGACCTTGTCTCAAAAAAATAATAATAATAAAAATAAAAAATTAGCCGACCATGGTGGTGCACGCCTGTAGTCTCAGCTACTCAGGAGGATGTGGTGGGAGGATTCCTTAAGCCCGGGAGTTCAAGACCAGCCTGGGCAACACAGTGAGACCTCATCTCTTTAAAAAAAAAAAAAAATTATCAGGACACACTGGCAAGCACCTGTGGTCCTAGTTGCCTAGTTGCTTGGGAGGCTGAAATGAGAGGATCACTGGAGCCTGGGAGGTCAAGGCTGCAGTGAGCTGTGGTCATGCCACAGCATTCCAGCCTGGGCAACAGAGTGAGAACCTGTCTCAAACAAAAGAAAACTGTGTTAGGCCTAATGACTCCAGGGGGTACTGTACTTCCTGCCTAGAGCTGACCCAGCAGTACCCACCTCCAGTGGTTGGCCAATATTTCTGTCAGATTGAGCTGCTTATTATCTTTGAAGCATAGGTATTGTCAGTCTTTATGAGCTTATCTGTTTAATTTTGCTTGTATGTTAAAAGTATTTGCATCACATGCAGAGATAACTTTATTCTCTCCTTGCCTCCTTCCTCCTCACATTTAAGGTATTTTAGGGATGGTGCAGTTAAGAAACCTTATTCTGCAAAGACACTGTCCAACAAGAAGTCTTCTGCATCCTTTGGGATCCGGAGGGAGTTACCTAGTACCAGTCACCTAGTGCAGTATCGTGGCACACATACTTGTACCCGACAGGGCCGGTTAAGAGAACTTCACATCAGGTGAGCTTATGAGTGGCCACCAGTCTACGGATACTTTTCTCTTGTTCTCCCTTCTTGGTTAAAATGAGAGAATGATTCTTATTCTCCCATCACAATTAGTTGGAGATCTTGATGCCTGTTCTTTATAGTAGAATGTTCAGATGAAAAGGATATTCAGGAATCTGCAGACATAAAATCTGTCATTGAGTGTTTTCATTTCTCCACTTGTGCCTCGCAATATGACGCTATCAAGATTCTTCCAGAAAAAGTCTAAACGTGTAAACGTGGTCCAAGAAAGAACGAACTACTCTTTTTTGCTACTCTTTTTTTCCCCCTGGATTTTCTGGTGAATTCTAGAAGAGCTGTAACCCTTCTGCTACTCTTGATTAGGTATATTAAAGACATCCATTTCTTAGGCCGGGCGTGGTGGCTCACGCCTGTAATCCCAGCACTTTGGGAGGCCGAGACGGGCGGATCACGAGGTCAGGAGATCGAGACCATCCTGGCT
>NW_012114833.1:791893-793195 GCF_000951035.1 Colobus angolensis palliatus | reverse complement strand
GAGTAGTCCCAGCTACTCGGGAGGCTGAGGCAGGAGAATGGCGTGAACCCGGTAGGCGGAGCTTGCAGTGAGCAGAGATTGCGTCACTGCACTCTAACCTGGGCGGCAGAGCAAAACTCTGTCTCAAAATAAAAAAAAGACAAGCCACCTTTGTGTGTATACCAGGCACTGTGCTAGGTACTGGAGGTGCTATAAAGCACCAATTTCTGCTTTCAGGGGCTCACAGTGCAGAGGGAATGACAGACACCCTGTGAGCTGATCACTGATATGGCATCACAACATTACAGGAGGGATTTGAACAGAGTACTGAGAGTACACAGCTACTCACTCTGTTTACATTGGAGAAGGTTCAGGATTAGTGGGCATTTGCCGGGCATTTTAGGTAGGAAGAATAATAATATGAAGAAAAGAATTATGATGTACTTCCTGTACCTCAGTTCTGAAGTTTGTATCTCTTCATTGACAATTTATATTGAAAATATTTTTAAAAAATAATCTGCTTGATTTTAGCTTTATAAATCTGCCCCATCCTATGCCCTGTTTGATGCAAGATTAGCTGTGATACCACCTTTTGACTCATACTAACATCCCTCCCTCTGAGACCTTAAAGGCTTCCTTTCCTTTCCAGAAAACTGATGATGTAAGCCAAATGGAATTTTAAAATACGTGTATCCTTTTTTTCCTTCTTTCAGATGCGTGGCCAGAAAGTTCTTATATTTATGGATTCGAATGACTTTTGGAAGAGTATTTCCCTCTAAAGCCAGGTAGTATTAGCTCAGAACACCATAATTTTGTTGAGTTCATTCTAGGGTTTTCTTTTGTTTTAAGCCTGTATATAAACTTCATTATGGCTTGTGCTGTTACATTCCTCCCTTGTTCCTCCTCAGAATCCAGTAGGCAGAAACAGTCCCTAATATAACCATGTACTAAGTGGTAACTTCATACCTGTTAGTTGACTGCAGCTGCATTCATGGGGAGCTGTGCATGTTATCTACAAAGTAGCCAGTGAAGGTTAAGTTTTAGTGTTCAATGTCGTGGCCTTTAGCTACTGTGGCCTTCAGCTTCAAAGAAAAAGAAAGAAAGAAAAAAAATCACAAGCAAGTGACCAAGTGAAAGAATCAGGCAGGGCACGGTGGCTCATGCCTGTAAACCCAGTACTTTGGGAGGCTGAGGCGGGCAAATTACCTGAGGTTAGGAGTTTGAGACCAGCCTGGCCAACCTGGTGAAACCCTGTCTCTACAAAAATTAGCTGTGCAGTGAGGCATGGTGGCTCATGCCTGTAATCCCAGCACTTTGGGAGGC
>NW_012114833.1:789553-790998 GCF_000951035.1 Colobus angolensis palliatus | reverse complement strand
ATTGTGCCATTGCACGCTAGCCTGGGCAACAGAGTGAGACTGTCTCAAATAAATAAATAAATAAATAAAAATAAGAATAAAAAAGAACCATACTTAAGTAAACCAGGATAGATAAGATCTCTTTGGGAAAAGTGTTTACCCAAAAGAAGTAATTGAGCTCTTTCAGGGCACTGGTCAGACTGACAGATTGGCTTGATCAAGTGCAGAACCTGGGGAAAAAAATTGGCTTTAGCAAAGGAAGTGAAACTTTAGCAGCAAATCCCTTTGTCATAGCCTGATTTTGTATAGACCAAGGCTGCCCATTGCTGTGGTTTTGGGTTATAATTGCTTTAGCTGCAGTGCTGAGAGTGGACTGCAACAGAGAGTCACAGCAGTCCCCATACAGAAGGCAGGGGAGCTGGAGAGAAGGGACCAGTGCAAGGTATGTTTCAAAAGGAGAATTGGCAGCCTTCGAGAGTGTACGCACTTAAAAACTGAAATGTCTTGGGTTCCCTCCTGCTCCCCTCTTCCCCTTTTCTTTCCCTTACTATAATCTTTCCTGTTTCATTTTTTGAGTCTGACTCCTTCATTCAATGTCTCTCAAGCAAACCTGGCCTGTGTGTGTTTTCTGAAATCTTTTCTTTGTATACTTTATTAGGGGCTCTGCTGTTCCATCTTCTCCTTTTTGTATGTTTACAGTGAAGCTCCTGATGTGGCTATGTTACCGGCCAGGTCTAGGTCCATTCTGCCCATGCGTGGTAAATCAATCACTGTGACACAGGTTTTGCAAAAGAGAAAAAACTTACTTGCAAGGCCACTGAGTGAGGAGGTGGGAGAACGGGTCTCAAACCGGCCTCCGCAAAGATAAGCCTTAGGGATATTTGTGGGCTAGGGAAGTGGGGTGGTTTAAGGTGTGGGGTGGATTGGCAGTGGGGATAATGAAGTAACATTCATTGTGTACAAGTGTAGTCAGGGTTCATGGCATGTCATAGAACACATGTACAGAAAATAGAGGCATTAACATGATCCGAGGGTGGAGTTTTTGGCCCTCAAGCATCAAAAGACCCTCTTGGGCCCCTTCACAGACCCAGTTGAAGGGTTGGTGGTCTCCATCAGTTTGAACTGGGCAGGAGCTAGCCCAGGTTCCTGAAAAATAACTGAAGTGACCATTGCCATGGTGACCTGTGAATGTGATCTACAAAGTAGCCAATGAAAGTTAAGTTTTAGTGTTCAGGCTGGACATGGTGGCTCCCACCTGTAATCCTAGCACTTTGGGAGGCCAAGGCAGGCGGATTACTTGAGGTCAGGAGTTTGAAACCAACCTGGCCAACGTGGTGAAACTTTGTCTCTACTAAAAATACAAAGAAATCAGCTGGGCATGGTGGCGGGTGCCTGTAATCCCAGCTACTTGGGAGGCTGGAGCAGGAGAATTGCTTGAACCCAGGAGGCGGAAGTTGCATTGAGCC
>NW_012114833.1:787492-789503 GCF_000951035.1 Colobus angolensis palliatus | reverse complement strand
GTGCCACTGCACTCCAGCCTGAGCAACAGAAAGAAAATCTGTCTCAAAAAAAAAAAAAAAATAGTTGTAGTGTTCAGTGGTGTGGCCTTTAGCTTCAAAGAAAAGGAAAAAAAAAAAAAAACAAGCAAGTGACCAAAAGCAAGCAGGGCAGCAGAGCTGATCATGTTAACCCCTTGTTTTCAGCTGTAGCCCGTCCCAGCTGCAAGTGCTAGGCATCGTTCACCTCTATTTTACCTTCTTTTCCTGGATCTTGGGCATGTTGTCCTTCACTGCCTTGGTAGCTCTTTGGTGCATTAAATAAATTTTTTTTGCTCTGCTTTTTTTGTTGTTCATTGGGAAAATTGATCTAAATTGCTATTGTCAGAATTCTCTCTTTTTTGTTTAATTCATTGCATATTTATTGACCTCTCCGTTGTTAGCTTAGAAGTTATATTCTCTTTTACTCTTCCTTTACTGACTGCCCTGATAAGTTACAAATGTGAATGTGTATTTTCATTCAAATATGAATGTATATTTGTAACTTACCAGAATCTAATGTTAATTGGTTTTTTACCCTCTTCCTAGATAAGACAGGGTCCTTAGAATACTTTAGCTCTGCCCATCTCCCTCTCTTTGTGTATATTTTTAAATCTATAAAGCATTATTACTCTCATTTTATTTTTTGAGTCTCACTCTGTTGCTCAGGCTGCAGTGCAGTGGCGCAATCTCAGCTCACTGCAACCTCCGCCTCCTGGATTCAAGCCTCGGCCTCCTGAGTAGTTGAGATTACAGGTGCGAGCCACCACACCCAGCTAATTTTTGTAGAGACAAGGTTTTATCATGTTGGCCAGACTGGTCTCAAATTCCTGACCTCAGGTGATCTACCTACCTTAGCCTCCCAAAGTGCTGGGATTACAGGTGTGAGCCACTGTGCCCAGCCTATTATTTTCATTTTATATAGCCAATATTTATTTAGATTTATTCACATATTTATCCTATTTACCCTTCCTTTTTCATTTATTTTTCTTTTTTTGCCCCAACATTACAACAAATATTTACCCTTTCTTTTGCCCTTTTTCTTCTCACATCTCCAGGTTTCTATCTGTGATAATTTTCCTTCTCCTGTCATTAGAAGGTCCCAGAGTATTTTCTTTCGGGTAGGTCTGCTGGTGAGAAATTCTCTCAGATTTTGTCTGTCTAAAAATATTTTATTCCATCGTCACCTTTGAAGGATATTTTCACTGGGTATGGAAGCCTGGGCTGCTGGTTTTTTCCCAGCACCTGGAAGATACTCCATCACTGTCTTATGGCTTCCATTTTTAAGCTGTTAGTCTAATTTTTGCTCTTTTGAAGATTCTTTGCTTGCCTTAGTTTTCAGAAGCTTTGAATTTATTTTCTTATAATCTTTTATCTCATTTTGAGATTGTAAACAAGGTTTTTTTTTCTTTTTTGTGGACAAATCTTTCTGGCATACTTGTGTTTATATGCATGTTATTCTGCTCCTTATCTTCTTTCCTCATGTAACTTCAAATGCCTTTTTTTTTTCTCTTTCCTGAGACTGCATCTCACCCTGTCGCCCGGACTAGAGTGCAGTGGCATGATCTCAGCTCAGTGCAACCTCCGCCTCCTGGTTTCAAGCGATTCTCCTGCCTCAGCCTCCCACATAGCTGGGACTACAGGCACGCGCCACCATACCCAGCTAACCTTTTTATTTTTAGTAGAGACCATGTTGGCCAGGCTGGTCTCAAACTCCTGACCGCAGGTGATCTGCCCAACTCAGCCTCCTAAAGTGCCAGGATTACAGGCATGAGCCACTGGGCCCAGCCTCAAATGCTTTTTATTGTTTTTTTTTGTTTTGTTTTGTTTTTTTCAGTTTTGCTCGCTCTGTTGCCCACGCTGGAGTGCAATGGTGTGATCTTGGCTCACTGCAACCTCTGCCTCCCAGGTTCAAGCGATTTTCCTGTCTCACCCTCCCTTGTAGCTGGGATTACAGATGGGCGCTACCACACTCAGCTAATTTTTGTATTTTTAG
>NW_012114833.1:786131-786542 GCF_000951035.1 Colobus angolensis palliatus | reverse complement strand
TTGCTGTATTGCCCTGCAGTAGTGTGATCATAGCTCACTGCAGCCTTGAACTCGTGGGCTCAAGTAATCCTTCTGCCTCAGCCTCCCAAGTAGCTGAGACTGTAGGCACAAGCCACCACACCTGCCTTATTATCCTGAACTTTTAGAGTAAGTCAAGGTTCAGTTAATTTTTACTAATTTCATAGAACTCCTGTTGTTTTTGTTTAGGGTTCAGAAATATAGTGGCTTTTTTTGTGAGGTATCCTGGTTTTGTTCCCTTATCACACTTGGTATGGATCTTTTTCCTTGTCTCTTTTGACCCTCCCCTGCTCAAATTTTTTTCTACCTGTGGCTATTTCTCCTCCATATGAAGCCCTGTCCTAGAAGGGTAGCCTGGCAGGTCAGTTTTGAGATTCCCTAGGGGCTGGACTG
>NW_012114833.1:781998-785381 GCF_000951035.1 Colobus angolensis palliatus | reverse complement strand
TTGTTAACTTTTTTTTACTTTTAGAGACTATGTTTTCCAGGCTGGTCTTGAACTCCTGTGCTTAAGCGATCCTCCCTGCCTCAGCCTCCCAAAGTATTAGGATTACAGGCATGAGGGGATTTACTTTTTTTTTTTAAACAAGCCATCTGGAGGTTGGCAGTTACTGGTATTGCTTCAATTACTCAGTCATGTAGTTTCAGGCTCAGACTTCTGGTACCTTTCTAGTTCAGCATCCTTAGCACATTGGCCCTTTGTCCTCATAGGTGACACTTCCTAGTTGCAAGATGACTGTTCTAGCTTTACACAGGAAGGTGGGGGTAAGGGAGGTGTCCTTTTGATCTCTTTATCAGGAAAGAAAACTTCCCTGGAAGTTCCCCACCACATTCTGCTTCTGCCTCATTGGCCAGAGCTTTGGCCACCTTTAGCTACAGAGGAGGTTGGGAAAGAAATCTTTCTGGCCTCTGTAGTGGATACTGATGAGAAAAATGGCTTGGCCGTGGGTGTTGGGTTAGCCAGTGACTGCTAGCTAACACTGCTACACTGCTTTAAAACATTTGCATTATGCTGTTTTTCATGTCTTTGCTCTTCAGTGGTAGCTGGGTGTAGAGGAAAGAATACTGGACTAGAATTAAGGAGACCTGAGCTTTGGTTGTAACCCAGGCCCTAGCTAATTATTTGATCTGAGGATAGTTATGCCTGTGGGCCTCAATTTTGCAAATTACAGAATGATAGAGTGAGAATATTTGTTTTCTAAGCAGCTACCGAAATTAGAATTTTGATACTGTGTTTCCATTGACTTAGAAACTTGTGAAGGGATAGTTATTTTCCAATATCTATATATCAATATCAAATATCAATCTGTTAAAATCAAGTAGGTTCTTTGTTACTTGGGGGAACACTGGGCATCCTGATCTTTGTTTTTAGTCTTTTTCCATACTGAGTTATTTATTTCTCAATTTTAGGTGTGTTAGGCGGGAATAATATCATGCCACAAACTGCAGAATAATGCCTTTATGTGCTTAATGTTTTAGCATTGTTTTGTTGTTGTTGTTGTTGTTGTTGTCTTTTGAGACAGAGTTTCGCTCTTGTTGCCTAGGCTGTAGTGCAAAGGTGGAATCTTGGCTCACTGCAACTTTCACCTCCTGGGTTCAAGCAATTCTCCAGTCTCAGCCTCCCAAATAGCTGGGACTACAGGCATGCGCCACCACGCCTGGCTATTTTTTGTATTTTTAGTAGATACGGGGTTTTACCATGTTGGTTAGGTTGGTCTTGAACTCCTAACCTCAGATGGTCCACCTGCCTCAGCCTCCCAAAGTGCTGGGATTACAGCATGAGCCTCTGCACCCAGCCTTAACCATTTTTTTTTTTAAGTACAGTTTCCATTTTATTTTTCTCCAGAGTATAATTTTTCTTCAGTCCTTAAGGACACAGCTTCTTAATAGGTTTTGGTGGGAGTCATGGGGCAACGCCCACAGGTCAAAATTGTGGTGTGGGTATTCAGTCTTAGTGGGCTTCACGAGATTGATTTCTAACTACTTAGCTGTGAATGGCACAACTCACGTATTAAGGCAGCTTCATATATGGCTTGGGTAGCACCTAGACATCAAAGACCCTCACTTCAGAAGTGTCCCTGACTGCTGCAGCCTCTACTGTGTTTCACATGATGAATTTCTCCTGTTTTTGTTAAAGTCACTAAATTTACTACAGTCAGTGATGAATTCCTAAACTTTGTTTAACTTGACCTACCAGGTAGCATTAGAGAGTCCATCATTTCCTTCTTCTAGAATCCCTTTCTTCTCCCAGCTTCTAGTTACCATCCTCTTGTGTTTTTTCTCCTACCTGTTTGACTGCCCACTTCTAACTCTCCTTTGTTTTCTTCCTCATCTAAATACCCCAACACATAGTCTTTGCACTGCTTCTCTAGCTGCCCCACAACTGAAATCTCGTCAAATCTCATCAAATCTCACAGTGATTCTCAGATGTGTATGCCCAGCCAAGACCTCTGCCTTGAAACTCTGTACTTTTACATACGTGACAACTCCACTGGGTGTCACACCATAGTATGTCCAAAACTGAAATCGTCATCTTCCCCCTCTCAGGGGAAACTCCATCCTTCCAAGTGCTCAGGTCGGAAACGGTGAAGTCATCCTTCACACCTCTTGTTCTTTCACACCCCAATTTAAAATGTCAAATGCCAAAATCATGTTGCTTCAACCTTCAAAATGCGTTCAGAATCCAGCCACTTTTCAGACCTCTAGTAGCTACCACCTGGTCCAAGCCATCAGCATCTCTCCCTCAGGTGACTCCAGTGACTCCTCATTGGTCTCCTGCTTCCTGTCTTGCCCCTAGTCAGTATCTTCCCAGTAGGTAGTCTGAGTAAATCAAGTCACATCATTCTGTCAAACTTCCGGTGGCTTCCTGCTGAAAGTAAAAGCCCATAGTCCTTACCGTGGCCTACAAGACCAACCAACTTTTTGTGCGACCTATAGGTTTTTTTTTCATTTCTGCTGTCATATTTTTAATTTCCAAGAGCTTGTTTTTGTTCTCTGCATGTTCCCTTTTTAATTTCTAAAAGCTTCTTTTGTTCTCTGCGTGTTTCCTTTCTTTTTAATAGTATCCTGGAGGCTCAAAATTTTTTGAGGATAATGTGGTTTGTTTTTAAGATGTTTATCTGCTTACACTGTGTGTCTTCTAAGATCCTTTTTTCTTTGTGTTTTTGGTCACTGTGTCATGCTGGAGCCTTTCCTCAAATGTCAAGAGATTCTTATATTGTCTGTTTATATTTAACAGCAGGGCCCTAAAAAGCTAATTTTAGAAGCTTTTTTCTTTTCTTTTCTTTTTTAAGACAGGGTCTCACTCTGTTGCCTAGACTAGAGTGCAATGGCGCAATCTCAGCTCACTGCAACCTCCGCCTCCTGGGTTCAAGTGATTCTCCTGCCTCAGCCTCCCGAGTAGCTGGGATTACAGGCATGCAATGCACCACCATGCCTGGCTACTTTTTGAATTTTTAGTAGAGAGAGGGTTTCACCACGTTGGTCAGGCTGGTCTCAAACTCCTGACTTCAGGTGATCTGCCTTACCTCAGCCTCCCAAAGTGCTGGGATTAACAGGTGTGAGCCACCACACCCAGCCAGAAGCTTTTATATGTAAGCATGAGGACTTACAACTTGAAGGCTTCACTGTAGGCTTTGGGGTAGATTTCACCGGGGAATCTAGCTGTCTGTGTCTCTGACGGCCTTTTCCCTTAGGTTGATCAGTTTTCCCCAGACAAAAGAGATACCCTCCAACTCCTTCTGGCATGGGGTAGGATGGAGATGAAGGTGGTAATTTTAAAAAGTTTTTAATTTGTATTTATTAATTTAATTTTTTTTTTTTTTTTTTGAG
>NW_012114833.1:781034-781419 GCF_000951035.1 Colobus angolensis palliatus | reverse complement strand
CTTTTTGAATTTTTAGTAGAGAGAGGGTTTCACCACGTTGGTCAGGCTGGTCTCAAACTCCTGACTTCAGGTGATCTGCCTTACCTCAGCCTCCCGAAGTGCTGGGATTAACAGGTGTGAGCCACCACACCCAGCCAGAAGCTTTTATATGTAAGCATGAGGACTTACAACTTGAAGTCTTCACTGTAGGCTTTGGGGTAGATTTCACCAGGGAATCTAGCTGTCTGTGTCTCTGACGGCCTTTTCCCTTAGGTTGATCAGTTTTCCCCAGACAAAAGAGATACCCTCCAACTCCTTCTCCTTCTGGCATGGGGTAGGATGGAGATGAAGGTGGTAATTTTAAAAAGTTTTTAATTTGTATTTATTAATTTAATTTTTTTTTTTT
>NW_012114833.1:780510-780931 GCF_000951035.1 Colobus angolensis palliatus | reverse complement strand
AGAGGTCTTGCCATGTTGGCCAGGCTGGTCTCGGACTGCCCTCAAGTGATCCACCCACCTTGGCCTCCCAAAGTGCTGGGATTACGAACATGACACTGCGCCCAGCCGAAGGTGTTAATTATAAGCTTGGCTGCAAGCAGGAAAAGGGATGGTAGGTCTCATTGTTCAGTATGTAGACTTTTGGTCTAGGACCATCTCCCAAGCTTTGCCTAGTATTCTGGAGTCCAGTTCTCCTGTGGCTCACCTCTTCAGAGATATACCTGAGTCTCTGCTTGAGTGACTAATGGGATCCAGGGGCCTAACCGCTTCTGACACACAGGCTTGCAAACAATCCTGTGTTTTCATCTCAGTCCACAGCTCCTCCTCTCCTGATACTTCTCATTTCCACCCCTTTCTGGGGGGCCTGTGCCACCAGGTGGGT
>NW_012114833.1:779071-779716 GCF_000951035.1 Colobus angolensis palliatus | reverse complement strand
AAAAAAAAAAAAAAAAAATTAAAAATAGTAATTTTCAATTCACTTTATGGTATTTGAAAAGTCAGATTTTGGGAGACCAAGGGAGGAGGATCACCTGAGCTCAGGAGTTCAAGACTAGCTAGGGTAGCATAGTGAAATCCTGCCTCTACAAAAAATAAAAAATTAACCAGGCGTAGTAGTGGAGCATGTCTGTAGTCACAGCTACTTGGGAGGCTGAGGTGAAAGGATCACTTGAGCCTAGGATGTCAAGGCTGCAGTGAGCCGGGACTGCACCACTGCATTCCAGCCAGGGCAACAGAGCAAGACCCTGTCTCCAAAAAAAAGTCAGATTTTTATTTTACTTTAACATCTTTAATCAGTAAAATCAATATTAGAAAATTTTTAACCTCATTTCTAGTTTAAGTAGCTCTGAGATTCTGACCTGAAAAAGCCAAATATGTCTATTTTCCTTCTTTTTAAGTTTTTTTGATTGTTTAAGAGATAGGGTCTCACTCTGTTGCCCAGACCAGAGTGCAGTGACACATTCACAGCTCACTGCAGCCTTGACCTCTGGGGCTCAAGCTATCCTCCCACCTAAGCCTCTGGAATAGCTGGGACCACAGGTGCATGCCTCCATACTTGGCTAACTAAAAAAATTTTAGGGGG
>NW_012114833.1:773210-774326 GCF_000951035.1 Colobus angolensis palliatus | reverse complement strand
CCAACATAATCATATATATATATGATTTTTTTGTATTGCCCTAGATTTTACTATGAGCAGCGATTACTACAGAAGGTCTTCGAAGAATGGAAAGAAAAGTGGTGGGTTTTCCATCATGAGTGGAAACTCTGTGTTCGAGCTGACTGTCACTACAGGTCAGGTTTCATGTTATACTCCTTCAGTTTTACTGATGCACATTATCAGATAATTATGTGTTGGCATGTTTATGGTCAAAAGAAGCAAACTTTGGATCACTTTTGGTTTTTCTTCAAATCATTTTTAGAGTTAGCAAGATCAGAGTTCCAAATTAAACCCAAGCATGTATGCACATGCTGGGCACGTGCACACAGACACATACACACACACCTCTCACACCTCTAATTCAGGTAACTAGTATGTGTTGGTTATGCTAATAGTTTGAATGGGATTTTCCCACCGATTTTCATTTCTATATAATTTCTAATTCTGAAAATATTCTGGGTTTTTTTTTGTTTGTTTTAAGACAGAATCTCACTCTATTGCCCAGGCTGGAGAGCTGTGGCACGATCTTGGCCCACTGCAACCTCCACCTCCTAGGTTCAAGCAATTCTCCTGCCTCAGTCTCCCGAATAGTTGGGATTACTGGCATGCACCACCATGCCCAGCTAATTTTTGTAGTTTTAGTAGAGACAGGGTTACATCATGTTGACTGGGCTGGTCTCGAACTCCTGACCTCAGGTGATCTGCCCGCCTTGGCCTCCCAAAGTGCTGGGATTACAGGCGTGAGCCACTGCGCCTGGCCTATTTTTTTTGTGTGTGTTTTTGAGATGGAATCTCACTCTTGTTGCCCAGGCTGGAGTGCAGTGGTGCACTGCAACCTCCGCCCCCTGTGTTCAAGTGATTCTCCTGCCTCAGCCTGCCTAGTAGCTGAGATTACAGGCGTGCGCCACCATGCCCAGCTAATTTTGTATTTTTAGTAGAGATGAGGTTTCTCCATGTTGGTCAGTCTGCTCTCAATCTCCTGACCTCAGGTGATCCTCCCGCCTTGGCCTCCCAAAGTGCTGGGATTACAGGCATGAACCACCATACCTGGCCCTGTTTTAAAAATAGTAAGTTGTTCTAATTTACATTGATTGT
>NW_012114833.1:772385-772842 GCF_000951035.1 Colobus angolensis palliatus | reverse complement strand
GAGATCGCACCATTGCACTCCAGCCTGGGCAACAAAGCAAGACTCTGTCTCCAAAAAATAAAAATAAAAAAATAAAAAAATTAGCTGGGCATGGTGACATGTGCCTGTAGTCCCCAGCCACTCGGGAGGCTGAGGCAGAAGAATTGCTTGAACCCAGGAGTCGGAGGTTGCAGTGAGCTGAGATCATGCCACTGCACTCCAGCCTGGGCGACAGAGGGAGACTCTGTCTCAAAAAAAGAAAAAACTTTTAAATGAATGTTAATAAAATATTTAAAACTAGGAAAATATGAAGAGATGAAAGTCTTAATGTATGGTGTATGTATCAAGAAGAAGGAAAAGGCATCAATGACCATGTGGTAGTGCAAACCAGAAGTGATGTTTTTTATAGTGTGGATAGTTAAGATAATTAAGATGGGACTGTCGGCCAGGCATCGTAGCTAACACCTGTAATCCTAGC
>NW_012114833.1:766129-768275 GCF_000951035.1 Colobus angolensis palliatus | reverse complement strand
GTTGTTTGTTTTTTGAGACAGAGTCTTGCTCTGTTGTTCAGGCTGAGTGCAGTGGCGCAATCTCGGCTCACTGCAGCCTCTACCTCCTGAGTTCAAGTGATTCTCCTGCCTCAGCCTCCGGAATAGCTGGGATCACAGGCGTGTACCATCACACCCGGCTAATTTTTGTATTTTTAGTAGAGATGGGGTTTCACATATTGGCCAGGCTGGTCTTGACCTCCTTGCCTCGGCCTCTGAAAGTGCTAGGATTGTAAGTGTGAGCCACTGCGCCCGGCCTGTTGTTTTATTTTAAAGAAATGCCATTTGCTTTTTTTGGGTCCTCAGGTATTACCTGTATAACCTGATGTTCCAGACCTGGAAGACCTACGTGCGTCAGCAGCAAGAGATGAGGAACAAGTACATCAGAGCCCAGGTTCATGGTGAGAAAAAGAAGTCCATGTATGAAGAAGATGCCCACATTTACTGTGCAGAACGTCATAGGAAGGACAAGCACATTGTCTCAGAGAGAAAATAACTCTAGGTCAAAGGAAGATTTGTTTGATTCTCTTTCATATTTTTCAGAAAGTGTGATCTCTTGAGTGGGCACATGTACGATTGGATCCCTGTGGTTTTCTCCATATGGCATGGTTTGAGCACTTAAAGCTCACTTAATCAGAATTTGTGTGAACTGGCTGTTCCTGGCCTGCTGGTTCAGTGTGCTGGCTGGGACTCTCCTGTGGCGCTTGGGGCTGCCGTCTATCTTGCTGTGTCAAGTTGCACAGAGACTCTGGAGCAGAGCTGCAGTGCTCTTTGTTGATCTGCTTTGCTCAAGTTGTCCCTTAATGACACTGTGGCCACTTTAGCTCTGGTCAGAGTCTGGTTTCTCTGTGAAACATGTGGAGAGTCTAAGGGAAAAGACATGGAGTTTCAAAATGATAATACAGACTGCATTAGCAGCAGCATGTCCTAAAGGTACCTCAAACTCTGCAAGTCACAAGTACAACCTGTCAATTCCCCTTCCACTTACACCTGCAGTTCCTTTGACTTTTCCTGTCTAAGAAGACTTACTTAGGAATGGTGTCCATTCCTCATGCCTCAGGTCATCACTGACCTAATCTTTTAAGATGGCCCTCTGAGGCATCGCTTGCAGTCATATTTGCGTTGCTACTTCCTAAGAGTAATCCTCATCATTTTCCCAGAGTCTTATAAGTACCTCTTCATTAATCTCCCTCATTTATTTTTTCCTACTTCTCATTGTACACATAGCTACAAGAGTGGTAAGACTTAGATAAGATCATGTCACTCCTTTACGTAAAGTCAGCCCTGCTTGGTGTGTCATACAAGGTCTTCATCTCTTCTGTTCTACACCTTCTGCCCTTGACACACTGAATGTGCACTTCCTTCTTTTTCTATCTTTGTCCCTGTAGTTCTTCCTTCAGGCCCATTTAAATGTGTAGCTTTCCTTGATCTCCCCTAGCCCAGTGGTCTTTCCCCTGTCTGTATTCCCAAAGTATGAGAAGCTCTTACCCAGGCCTCACAGTTACTGCACCAAATGCACTGTTTCATTGGTAAGTAACTTATGCTGTTTGGTTGTTGTTTGTTTTTTTAATTACATACAGTAATATTCATTCTTTTTGATGTTCAGTTCTAAGACTTTGGTACACATTACCACATACAGCTAATTTTTTGGATTTTTGGTAGAGATGGGCTTTCTCTATGTTGCCCAGGCTGGTTTCAAACTCCTGGACTAAAGCAATCCACCTGCCTCAGTCTCCCAAAGTTCCGGCAGTACAGGTGTGAGCCACCGTGCCTGGCCTTAAGTTTAACTCTGTAAGAAACTGGCAATCTTTTTTATTGTGGCTGTACCATTTTGCATTCCCACCAGTAATTCATGAGCATTCTACTTGCTCTACATCCTGTTGACCTCTTTGTATTGTCATTAAAATTTTTTCTTCAATGATACTAATGGATGTATACAGGCATTTAATTGTGGGTTTTTAAAAATTACTGTTAAACATGGGTATACTGTATAATGGTGGAGATTTGAGTATCCACTACCCAAATAGTGAACATTGTACATGATAGGTAATTTTTCAACCCTTGTCCCTCTTCCACCCTCCCTTACCCTCTTTTGGAGTCCCCGGTGTTTATTATCTCCGCTATTATG
>NW_012114833.1:758968-759344 GCF_000951035.1 Colobus angolensis palliatus | reverse complement strand
GTCTTGCTTTGTTGCCCAGGCTGGTCTCAAACTCCTGGCCTCAAGCAGTTCTCCCACTTCAGCTTTGCAAAGCCCTGGGATTATAGTCATGAGCAACTGTGCCCAGCTGGATTATATTTTTTGATATCATATCTTAGCTGTCATCTCTAAGAAATTTGCCTTAACCCAAGGTCACAAAGATTTCTTCCTACGTTTTCTTTTTTTTTTTGAGACGGAGTCTCGCTGTGTTGCCTGGGCTGGAGTGCAGTGGCCGGATCTCAGCTCACTGCAAGCTCCGATGCCTTCCGGGTTCACGCCATTCTCTCGCCTCAGCCTCCCAAGTCGCTGGGACTACAGGCGCCCACCACCTCGCCCGGCTAGTTTTTTTTTTGTATTT
>NW_012114833.1:753789-755930 GCF_000951035.1 Colobus angolensis palliatus | reverse complement strand
TTTTTTTTTTTGAAGATGAGATCTTGCTTTGTTGCCTAGGCCGGAGTGCAGTGGTACAATCATAGTTTACTGTAGCCTCCATCTAACTGCTGGGCTCAGGTGATCCTCCTACCTCAACCTCCTTATTAGCTGGAACTACAGGCGTGTGCCGCCACACTTGGATAGTTTTTTTATTTTTTTTCATGCCAGGGTCTTGCTTTGTTGCCCAGGCTGGTTTCAAACACCTGACCTCAAGTGATCCTGCCACCTTGGCCTCCCCAAGTGCTGGGATTATAGGCATGAGCCACTGCGCTCATTCTTAAGTGAGTTTTGGCAGTTTGTATCTTTCAGGGAATTGGCTTATTTCAAATATGTTGTCAAATTTATGTGCATAGAGTGTTGCTTTTTTTTTTTTTCTGAGATAGAGTTTCACTGTTGTTGCTCAGACTGGAGTGCAATGGCACAATCCCGGCTCACTGCAACCTCCGCCTCCCTAGTTCAAGTAATTCTTCTACCTCAGCCTCCCAAGCAGCTGGGATTACAGGTGCCCGCCACCATGCCTGGCTAATTTTTATATTTTTAATAGAGACGGAGTTTCACCATGCTGGCCAAGCTGCTCTGGAACTCCTGGCCTCAGGTCATCCACCCACCTCAGCCTCCCAAAGTACTGGGATTATAGGCGTGAGCCACCGCACCCAGCTGAGTATTTCATAACTGTAATTTTAATGTCTTCAGGATCTGTAGCTGTCACCCCCTTTCATTCCTGATGTTGGTGATTTATGTCTTTGATCTTTTATTCTTGGTTAATCTGGCTAGAGGTTTATCACTTTTATTGATCTTTACAAATAATCAACTTTGCATTCATTAATACTCTGTTTTTGTATTTGTTTTTTATTTTTTCTGTTTTCAAATTTTTTGATTTTTCCTCTTTTTTTTTTTTTCCCAGATGGAGTCTCGCTCTGTTGCCCAGGCTGCAGTGCAGTGGTGCAATCTCGGCTCACTGCAGTCTCCACATCGCAGGTTCAAAGTATTCTCCTGCCTCAGCCTCCTGCGTAGCTGAAATTACAGGTGCCTGCCGCTACGCCCGGCTAATTTTTTATATTGTCAGTAGAGATGGGGTTGCACCATGTTTGCCAGGCTGGTCTCGAACTCCTGACCTTGTGATTTGCCTGCCTCAGCCTCCCAAAGGCGTGAGTCACTGTGCCCAACTTCTGCTGTCTTATATTATTTATAGTTACAGTGAATCTAGCTAGATATTATGGAATAGAAGGAAAGTCACTTGTATGTTTAAGATAAAAAGAGTTGTCCAGGTGTGGTGGCTCACGCCTATAATCCAGCACTTTGGGAGGCCGAGATGGGCGGATTGCTTGAGTGCAGGAGTTTGAGACCAGCCCAGGAAACATGGCAAAACCTCATCTCTACAAAAAAATACAAAAATTAGCCAGGTGTGGTGGTGCATGCCTGTAGTCCCAGCTACTCAAGAGGCAAGAGTTATTTCTAACATTTGACAAGTTATTTCAGGCCATTCCCGTAGACCTCAGGGAGTGTCCATTCACTCTTGAACTGTTAAATAAAAAGTTTGCAAGTACTTTTAGGCCTTAAGGAAGCATGGTTCTCAAATTGTCAATGTGCATCATCAGAATCATGGCAGAGACAGTTAATGAGATTCCTGCATTCCATACTCTGGAAAGAGCAGTTAGTGTTTATTTTAGATATTCTTCATAGATAAATGATCTCATTTACACTTTCCAAACATACCTCTGAGAGAGGCACCATTTTACAGATGAGGAACTTGTATGAGATTACGTCTGTAATAAATGAAAGGGCCGGTAAGCCTGGCTTGTCTTACTCAGGATCCCAAACTCTAAACCACAGCACTACACTAGTCCTCATTACCTGAAGCGTGCTGATTCCTGAGGTCCACGGTGAAACCAAGGAAGATACATGTTAAATTATCCTTCGTATTTTGATTTGTCTTGTCAACAACTGTGAAATACATAGTTATAGTCCTATTGACTACATCTTGGAGGCTGTCCTAAAAATGATTTATATAATTTTATTTTCTCCTTTGTCTTCTAAAAAGAAGAGAAATTTACTTCATTAGTGGTGACTTTCATAATGAAAATACAGTTTACTACAAAGGGAGACCTGTGGGCCATTGC
>NW_012114833.1:744188-746320 GCF_000951035.1 Colobus angolensis palliatus | reverse complement strand
TGAGCCACCGCGCCCGGCCTAAAAATTTTTTTTTTTAAACCAGGTCTCACTTAGTCGCCCAGGCTGGAGTGCAGTGGGCGACCTCACTGCAACCTCTCCCTCCCAGGTTTGAGCAGTTCTCCTGCCTCACCCTCCCTAGTAGCTGGGACTACAGGCGCACGCCACCACACACGGCTAATTTTTGTACTTCTAGTAGAGATGGTGTTTCACCATGTTGGTCAGGCTGGTCTGGAACTCCTGACCTCAGGTGATCCGCCTGTTTTGGCCTTCCAGAGTGCTGGGATTACAGGCGTAAGCCACCGCGCCCGCCTGAAAGATGTTTAATAGAGTAATGAACCTCTATGTATCCATTACCCAGCTTTGATTATCCACTCATGCCATTATTGTTAAGATCCATCTCTCCACTTCTTTGCTGCCTGTTTATTCACATCATTTCATCTAAAAGTTGCAGAGTATATCTATAAAAATAAACGCTTTTAAAGCAGAGAGTTTTTGAGCAGTTCAGTACATGGATTTTCCTTTAAATGCTTTGTAAATGTCATTACTTGCACAAAGCCTTCGTGTGTTCTTGCACTCTAATTAATTTTGTAGTGCATCACAACTTTTCCAGCAGGGGGCACTTGGAGGCTGGAGGGATTTAGGTATTCAAAGGAGAGCCCTTGAGCTTTTATCATAACCCAGAGTAATCCATCTCTTCCCATGCTTTTTGAAAAATCTCTTTGGTGAATCTAGATGCAAAGCAAAAGATGCGACAGGCCTGGAAGTCCTGGTTGATCTACGTGGTTGTTCGTAGGACCAAACTTCAGATGCAGACTACGGCTCTGGAGTTTAGGCAACGGAGTATCTTATGGTGAGTCTGCTCAACCGCCCTACAAAGTATCAGCCATCATTTTACCTCATCAGCTTTATGGTGCTGGTAAACAGCATAAAACCCCACCTTAAAACAATGGTTTGTGTTTGGTTTTATTTTTATTTATTTGTTTTTTTTCGAGATAGGGTCTTACTCTGTCACCCAGGTTGGAGTGCAGTGGCACAATCTCAGCTTACTGCAACTTCCACCTCCTAGGCTCAAGCAGTCCTTCCACCTCAGCCTCCCGAGCAGCTGGGACTACAGGCATGCACCACTATGCCCAGCTAATTTTTTTCTGTTGTTTTTGTTTCATTTTTGTGTAGAGGTGAGGTTTTATCATGTTTCCAGGCTGGTTTGAATTCATGGGCTCAAGCGATCTGCCCACCTCAGCCTCCCTAAGTGCTGGGATTATAGGCATGAGCCACCATGACCCATTCTCACCTTGAAACAATGTTTTGAATGTAGTTGATGCCTAATAAAGATTTATTGATAACTTGTTTATAAGATCAGAGTTTCACATAATCACAATTAACACGAATTGAGTGCTTACTATGTTCTAAACTCTGTTAAGTTTGTGTGTGCATGTGATAATTTTGTAATGTAAAGTATCTAACTCTTACCATGAACTGTAAGTACCATTATTGTACAGATTAAGTTGTACAATAAGGCTCAGAGAGGTCGAGTAACTTGCCTAGCACATACAGGTTGTAACTGGCAAAACTAAGGCTCACCCACCCATGTCTTAACTGCTGTTCTGCATTGCAGCCCATCAGCATTGTAGACACACTGGAAGAACATGAATTAGTCCACTTTTGTAGCCAGATGTGTAACAATGAGCTGCTTTATAATGGGACAGATTTCACTCTCTGTAGTCTGTAGTGATCCACTGGTGTCCTGAATGGTAGTATATTAAGAGCTCACTTCCTGCCTGAAAGATTTGGGTATTGAACAAAGTATGAATAATAGGAGAGGTTTTCAGCTGCACTTACTTGGGTTTGAATCCCTCTTCCAGCCTGTATTATTGGGCCATTTCATCTCTTCAGCTCTTATTTTCTTCATCATTGAAATTGTTACACCATACTTACAGGTTTGTCATCAGAAATAAATAAAGTAATATCTGTAAAGTGTTTAACAGTGTCCAGAACATCAGTGGGCATAAAGAAGTTATTTATTTAAGTAGTAATAAGATAGGCAGAGTGCAGTAGCTCAGATCTGTAATCCCAACACTTTAGGAGGCTAAGGTGGGAGGATTGCTTGAGGCCAGGAGTTTGAGACCAGCCTG
>NW_012114833.1:741603-743103 GCF_000951035.1 Colobus angolensis palliatus | reverse complement strand
GGAACCATAAGTTTCCAACTATTAATTGGCAGATCTGGGACTTTTTCTCGATTGTTTTGTTTTCTTTTTTTCCCCAGCAGTGAATCTAGAGATGGTGCTATGAAGGAGAGGGCTAGAGCTGAGGGTCTGAGACCCCACACTAACTGCTCCTCTCTTTTCTGAGTGGCTTTTTTCTGATGGATTCCATCTTTGATTTGCTCTTTCACAGGTTGTGGTGGAGCATGTGGAGGCAGCAACTAGGACAGGTCCGTGTGAGCCGTGCCCTCCATGCCTCTGCTGGGAAGCACAGGGCCCTGAGCCTCCAGCTGCAGGTGAGTCCAGTAAACATGGGTTTTGGCACCCTCTGTCCCTGTTGTCAAGTCTCTCACCCACAGAGGGAAGTGCTGGGCCTTCCCTGCAGCTCAGGGCCTGAGCCGGGGTTGGGGCAGAGGTAATCTGGAAGGCTGGGCTCTTCCAGAGGGAGGCTGCTGTTAGGAATAAAGCAGAGGCTTGTCCTAGATGAGCCTAGATCAGTGGCTTCCAGAGTGCTTCTGGTAATTGTGGAGCTGGAGAGGGATTTATGAATTAGTTATAAACATGTTTAGAGAAACAGCAATATACTCTGATTTCCTCATTACTGTTTTCCTACAGCAAATCAGAAAATAATTGGGGCAGAAAAGAAACTAAGACTGAACAGAAAACCTGGCTGCTGCTGCTTTATAGTTTTGATTGTCTTAGAGTGTTCTTTTAGGCAAGCCCTTAGCTTTTTTTGTCAATCATAAAGGACTAAGGCCTGTACTAAAACTTTCTTATCCTTTGATATATTCTCTGAATTCTTGTCATGTTTTTATGTCTGCTGGGTACTTACAAAGCTGCCAAGTAAGTTATAGGAAATAGAACCGGGAAGAGGAAAAAAAATTAGTGCCTGTTTCCAATGGTAGGAATAGTATCTTCTTATTCTAACAACAAATTGCATAGTCCATGCGAATATGTGCAAATCACATGCAAATAACATATATAGTCATCTTGATCAGTGATCAGCAAACTGGCTCACAGGCCAAATTTGGGCTGCTTTCTGTTTTTGTAAATAAAGTTTTATTGGGATGCTGTTACATGCATTCGTTTATGTATCATCTGTGGCTGCTTTCCGATTACAAGGGCAGTGTACAGTAGTTGCAAAAGAGACCTTATGGCCTACAAAAACTAAACTATTTGTTTTCTGACCCTTTAAGAAAAAGTTTGCTGACCTCTGAACTTGTAAGGTCTTCTGAGGCAATAGCAAGGAAATAAGAGACACAGCCAATAATAATAACAGTACCAATAGCAGCAGCAACTGCAGCCTGAGTGACAGAATGGGACCCTGTCTGAAAAACAAAAAAGAAGAAGAGGTAGCTTTTATCGTTGTCTACTTGCGTTAGGTGCTGGACTAAGTTACTTTACGTGCATTATCTAATTTTCACAAACGTTTTTAAAAAGTCCCATGTTATTGTTAAGAAAACCGGGAAAGTTAAATAACTTGAA
>NW_012114833.1:740711-741131 GCF_000951035.1 Colobus angolensis palliatus | reverse complement strand
TGTTGCCCAGGCTGGTCGCTAACTCCTGAGCTCAGGCAATCTGCCTGCCTCAGCCTCCCAAAGTGCTGGGATTACAACAGTGAGCCACCGTGCCTGGCCCAGAATTTTTTAAAGTAACAAAATTTAATGGAATGGACACTGCCAAAGCTCTACCCTCCCTCCCTCCCTTCTACTACCTCTCCTCCTTAGAGATAGCCACTCTTGATTCTGGTATGATTGTTCTCCTATATTCTTTTTTCTTGTGAAAATATGTACACATATCCTTAAAGAATAAATGCATGGTGCACTCCTGTAGTCCTGTCTACTTGGGAGGCTGTGGCAGGACGATCCCTTCAGGTCAAGTGTTTGAGGCTAGCCTGGGCAATATAATGAGACCCTATCACTTTAAAAGAGGTGGGAGAGGCCACGGTGGCCTACGCC
>NW_012114833.1:732275-739754 GCF_000951035.1 Colobus angolensis palliatus | reverse complement strand
TTTTTTTGAGACTCCATGCGATGGTGCAATCTCAGCTCACTGCAACCTCCGCCTCCCAGGTTCAGGCGATTCTCCTGCCTTAGCCTCCCAAGTAGCTGGGACTACAAGTGTGCGCCACCACATCCGGCTAATTTTTGTATTTTTAGTAGAGATGGGGTTTCACCATGTTGACCAGGCTGGTCTTGAACTCCTGATCCACCTGTCTTTGTCTCCCAGAGTGCTGGGATTACAGGCATGAGCCACCATGCCTGGCGCCCAGTTTCTTTTAATTATTCACAGATCTGTTTTTCGGCTCTCTTCCATTCATGTATTTGTCTATCCATACCATACAAATACCATGCTCTTTTAGTTACGATTTGATGAAGCAGGTAAGCAAGAGTGTAGGTTCTTACGACTGTCCAGTGGAATTCTGCCTCTATCACCTATTAGCTTTGTGCCTTTGAATGAGTTATTTCACCTTGTTGGTACCTCAGAATTCTTATCTGTAAGTAGATCATAATAGTACCTACCTCATGAGATTGTTGAGGCTTTAGTAGGATGATCCAGTTCTTAATAATATACTCAGAGCAATGCTTGGAATATGGAAATGCTTGATAAATGCTAGCTGTTTATTACTATTCCTACTTGACATGTAGCTCTTAAGGCTCTATATTTGAGAGAGAATCCCCTTTATTCTTGTTTTGTTTTTAAACTTGTCTTAATTGTTCTTCTGTACTCTTTGTTATTAATTTTAGGATCAACTTGTCAAGTTCTATAGCAAAGCCTATTAGGATTTTTTTTTTTCTTTTTTTTTTGGGACAGAGTCTTGCTCTGTCACCTACCCACTGGAGTGCAGTGGTGTGATCTTGGCTCGCTGCAAGCTCTGCCTCCCAGGTTCACACCATTCTCCTGCCTCAGCCTCCCAAGTAAATGGGACTACAGGTGCCCGCCATCTCACCCGGCTAATTTTTTGTAGTTTTAGTAGAGATGGGGTTTCACCGTGTTAGGAGGGTCTTGATCTCCTGACCTCGTGATCTGCCTGCCTTGGCCTCCCAAAGTGCTGGAATTAACAGTCGTGAGCTACCGCACCTGGCTAAGCCTATTAGGATTTGTATTGCAATATACTGACAGCTTATTAGGTTAGAAAAATTGTCATATTGAGTCATTTCATCTATGAATTTGATATATCTCATATTGCTGAGCTTGAGAAGGAGAGTAGGAAGGATGAGCTCATGAGGTAACAGCCAGAACGTAGGGCCTTGCAGGCAGCATCTGAGAAAAAAGGCTTTGACTTTTATTCCTGGGAAGGTGAAGAGCTGCTGGCTCTGAGCAGAGGAGTAACATGATTGTACCTACCTCTTAACAGGATTCTCTGATTCATAGTGTACTGCTTTTGGGGTAAGAAAGGGAAGGATATATATGAATGTGTTTGTGGTGTATGTGTGTGTCTGTGTTTGCTTATATTTTCAAGAAGGAATAATGGAAAAATAAATGAAAAACTTACAAAAAATGGTTACCTATAGGAGGAGGGAGGGAAGAGTATAGGAAGAGAGTACTTCTGTGAATTTACTTTGTTACATAGTTTTAACTTTGGAACTATGCAAATATTTTATATAATTACAAAGCAAGAGTAAATAAAAAAGCAATTGATATATTTTCAAAACAAATTGAAATATCAAGTTTGTGGCAATGACTACACAGAAAATAATTACTTTAAGTAACTTTAAAATACAATATTTTGACTGTTCACCCTGGTGGAATGTGTTAAAAGGACATAATGAACTGCTAAGAAATCTAAAACCACATTCTTATTAAACAAGTGTTATTGTTACTAGGAGGTTTGAAATTGTTGTATTGAAAGTATTATAGTTACATTGTAAGATAAAGCAAATAATTATGGCAGTGTTGTTAGGAATAAAGATCTTCAATAGAAAAGATTACAAGTATAAAAATTAAATCTGCAGTTGGAACTGTAAATATCAATATGGAATCAATTATATATGTATGTGTATATATATGTGTATGTATGTGTGTGTATATGTGTATGTGTATATATATGTGTGTGTGTGTGTATATATGTGTATATATAACCATAAATACATTTCTGGCCTGGCACGGTGGCTCCCAGCACTTTGGGAGGCAGAGGGAGGTGGATCACCCGAGGTCAGGAGTCCGAGAACATCCTGGCCAACATGGTGATACCCCATCTCTACTAAACATATAAAAAAAATTAGCCGGGAGTGGTGGTGGTGGGCACCTGTAATCCCAGCTACTCGGGAGGCTGAGGCACAAGAATCACTCAAATCCAGGAGGCAGAGGTTGCAGTGAGCCGAGATTGTGCCAACTGCACTCCAGCCTGGGTGAGAGTGAGACCCTGTCTCAAAAAAAAAAAAAAAAAAAGCATTTCTAACTATTTACTGAAAAGACTTAGAAGCAGTGACCAGTAGTGTAGCATTTAGTATCCCCAGTGCCCAAGTTGTGGTCTTAACTATTTCCCACTAATAAGAAGCAGGGCTTTTTAGAGAAATGGCTGATTATAGGTCTGGGGCAGGAAATAGACAAGATACACCTAGGACATAGTGTGCTGAAGACTGAGGAACTTAACAAAAGCTAATGGAATTGTGTCAGAAGGACTCAGGGACCAATTTGGAAGGGTTCCCGGGGCTTAAGATAGAAAAGTTTGAGCATCAAAAAACAATAAGCTAGGCACGGTGGTGCCTGTAGTCCCAGCTACTCAGGAAGCTGAGGCAGGAGGATCACTTGAGCACAGTAGATTGAAAACATCAAGTACATAAAATTCATGCATTTGAAATAACTTTAAAAGAAAGTGGAACTTGTCGGTCATGATTTTGGTTTGTTAGGGGAGTAACTCAATTCTTTAAAAATTAATGAAGGCAAAAAATGAAGCATTTATCCCACCTTTCCTGTATAAACTGTTAACTCCAAGAAACCAGAGGGTTAATGAGAGAGAAGGCTTCTTTATAGAATTCCAGTTGATAAATGCAGAAGGAATACTAGAATAGAAAATTGCTGTTTTGCCACCTCTAATGAGGACACAGATCTAGGCAGCCATCACTAGGTGAGAGGATGGTGGGAAAATACGGGAGAAATCTGGCTACCTGCCATCTGAATCCACCAAACAATCTTGGCTTTGCTACAACTATGGCAGCCAGACATGATGCGCCTCATGATATTATGTAAATGGAAGTACCCAGCCACATTCATGAACTGTTCTTGCCTAAAAAATTGAACATGACTCCAAGCCTAATGTGAATCTCTCAGATTATAGGAAATACAGGGGTCAGAGTAACAAGTTAAAGACACCTCGAGATTACAGTCAGCCACATCCAAAATGTAGGACATTTTATAGGATAGATGACTTGATTTCTCTAGTAGATTGATGGCATGAAAGAAAAAAAAGCAGGAAGGGAAATTGTCATATAAAACAGAGAGATTTAAGTGACCTAACAATTAAAGCAAACCGAAAAGGACCACTCTGGCTGTTGTGTTAGGAATACATCAGAGCCAGGCATGGTGGCAGATGTCTGTAATCCCAGCACTTTGGGAAGCCGAGGCGGGTGGACAGCTTGAGCCCCAGCATTTGAGTCCAGCCTGGACAACAAGGTAAAACCCTGTCTCTACAAAAAATACAAAAAATGTTCCTGGTATGGTGGCACGTGTCTGTAGTCCCAGCTACTCAGGAGACTAAGTGGGAGGATCACCTGAGTCCGGGAAGTTGAGGCTGTAGTGAGCTGTGATTGCTCCACTGCCCTCTAGCCTGGGCAATGGAACAAGACCCTGTCTCAAAAAAAAAAAGAAAAAATTAGCTGGGCATGGTGGTGCATTCCTGTGGTCCCAGCTGCTCAGGAGGCTGAGGCAGGAAGATTGCTTAAGCCCAGGAGGTTGAGGCTGCAGTGAGCAGTATTCTTGCCCCTGCACTTCAGTCTGGCAGTCTGGGTGACAGAGTGAGACCTTGTCTCTAAATAAATAAATAAATAACCAGAGATGATCAAGGATATAAACAGGGAGAACAGGTAAGAAGCTATTACGAAATTCCAGGTGAGATTTTGCACAAAGATGATAAGAAGACGGTAGTTGGATTCTGGATATCTTTTAAAGATGTAACCGACATCTTTAAAAGATGTATGGATGAGATACGAAGTTTTAGAGTCCAAGATGACTTCCAAGTTTTGGCCTAGGGAATTGTAACAGTGGAGTGCCATTTACTGAAATAGGAAAGACTGCAGGAGAAGCAGGTTGGTGGGAAGAGATTAGGAGGAGCCCAATTCTGGCCTGTGTATCTTCAGCCTATAGGCCTTTTGAATATCCACAAGAAGATATGTTAAGGAAGCAGTGGGATATTGGGATATATGTGTGGAATATTGAGGATGGGGCTAGGATAGGAGGTACGTTTGGGAAATTCAGGAGTTCTCAGTAGGCAGATGGTATGTAAAGTTACTAGAGTGGGCAGAGTGCGGTGGCTCATGCCTGTAAATCCCAGCACTTTGGGAGGCTGAGGCGGGAGGATTGCTTGAATCCAGGAGTTCAAGACCAGCCTGGACAACATAGACCCCATCTCTTTTTTAAAAAAAACCTACTAGGGTGTGTGAAAAAATAAAGGGAGTGAGTGTAGCTAGAGGAGAGGTTCTAGGGCTGAGCCTGCGAGGTGCACAGAGGTGGGAGTCAGCAACAGAAACAAAGCAGGGACCCGGACACATCCCAAAAGCCAGGTGAAGGAAGGAGGAGGCTTTGTCAGACACTTCTGGCAGATCAAGGGAGGTGAGGACTGAAATCTGACTTTCGGATTGAGCAACGTGGAGATTGCTGATGCACTTGATAAGAGCAGTTTCATTCAGTAAGCCATGGGAGTGGGCTCAAGAAGGCTTGCCTGGGAGACAGAGAGATTAGAAAATAGCTCTTTTGAGGAGCTTGAAACAGAAAGAACCAAAGTGTTAGCTGGGTGGTACAGTGTGGTCTAGTCTAGAGAGGGGTGTTGCTTTCTTTGAGAATCACTGGTTTATTCCTTTCAGAAAGTATTTTTGTGATGGCAATCTTCCCCCCACAACTTTTTATTTTTGACAAACACCAAATCATAGAAAAGGTGGATACTGTATGTGTTTCACCCAGTTTAACCCATTGTGGTTTTTTGGTTTGGTTTGGTTTGATTTTTTTGAGACGGGATCTCACTCTGTCGCCCAGACTAGAGTGCAGTGGTGTGATCACTGCTCACTGCAGCCTCAACCTGTTCTAAAATTATAGACACAAAGTTTATCTTAAAGCTTGTATCTCCTAAAAAGGGCAGTCTCCCACATAGCCATAATATCATTATTGTATTCCAAGAAATTTAATGTTGATATGATAATATGTAACATGCAGTTTATATTAAAACTGTTTATTATTGCTATTTTCATTTCCATAGTCTAATCAAAGGTCACCCATTGCTTTTAGTTGTTACATCCTGAAGAAATTTTTTTAGGATGGGGAAAATAATAACACATCGATATGCTGATTTCAAAAATCTATAGAGAGTGAAAACTGGTGATTTATAAGAGGGCAACTGCCAAGGCGGTAAACTTAGGAAGATGCGATGTAGCCAGAGCGGGACAGGGTTGGGAGGGGACTGACTTTGGTGGGAGGATGGACGGTTTATCCAGAGTAGCAGAGTAGCAGGAGAGAGAGAAGACAGAGCCCGTGGGCAGGTAGGTGGTTAAACATGGTGGACCTTGAGGAAATTTTCTTCTGATTGCTTTTATTTCTTAGTGAAATGGGAACGATGGTATTCAGTTGTGAGGAGGGAGAGGAGAGGTGTGACAGGTTGAAGAAAAGATATGAAATCTTTGTCTAAGTCATCTTCAGATTAGGACATGCATTATCACTGATCTAAGGGTGTGCATTTATAGACCCTTGTAGACTCTTAGCTTCTATAGATAGGCATCCCTGGAACTAATCTGCCTGAAAAAGGACCACTTTACAGTAAGCGTCCTCTGACTTTGGAAGAAAAGGCAGACCCTCCCCTATCCCAAATCTGAATGAATTATGTCACCCCTCGGATTGTTTCTGCTCCTTGTCTGCTTGTTTTTGTTTTTGTTTTGAGTTGGTTACTCTTGTCGCCTAGGCCGGAGTGCAGTGGTGTGATCTCAGCTCCCTGCAACCTCCGCCTCCTGCGTTCAAGCAGTTCTCCTGCCTCAACCTCCTGAGTAGCTGGGATTACAGGCACCCACCATTACGCCTAGCTAAGTTTTTGTATTTTTAGTAGAGATGGGGTTTTGCCATGTTGGGCAGGCTGGTCTCAAACTCCTGACCTCTGGTGATCAGCCTGCCTCAGCCTCCCAAAGTGCTGGGATTACAGGCGTGAGCCACTGCACCTGGCATCTGCTTGCTGATTTTCTTCTGCTGCTGCTTTTTTTTTTTAATCCAGAAAAAAATTACTTTTGAAAGCAGAATGTCCCTCTTAAAGACCCTTGTACCCCACAATCCCATAGCTTATGATCGCGCTAGGGGATTGCCACTTCCTTGTTTCTAATTTCAGCCTTTCCAGTGTGTGTGTCTTTCTCTTTTCCCTTTCCACCTGTTCTTCACCCTGTTTTCCTACCTCTCCTTTGACTATTGCCTCTTCTCTGGTTTTCAGGCTTGGTCACAGTGGCGGAAACAGCTCCTGTATGTCCAGAAGGAGAAACAGAAGGTTGTCTCCGCGGTGAAACACCATCGGCACTGGCAAAAACAGAGATTTCTGAAGGCCTGGCTTGAATACCTGCAAGTTCGCAGAGTGAAGAGACAGCAGAATGGTGAGTAGGAAGCTCCAGGCTCTCGAGACAGAGGATCTGGTCACAATTTCCACTCTCCTGCTGCCGTTGCTACTGTACTAAGTAGTAATATAATGATGTTACTCCAGAAATGTTGGTAAAAGGAGATTAAGGAGGAAAATACATCATCCTTGAGTCACATTTATTTCCCTTTGGCCTTTTCTTTCATTTATATATCTTTATCTATCTATCTATAGATAGAGACAGAGTTTTGCTCTTGTTGCTCAGGCTGGAGTGCAGTGGCGCAATCTCAGCTCACTGCAACCTCCGCCTCCCAGGTCCAAGCGATTCTCCTGCCTCAGCCTCCTGAGTAGCTGGAACTACAGATGCCCACCACTTCGCCCAGCTAAGTTTTGTATTTTTAGTAAAGATGGGGTTTCACCACGTTGGCCAGGCTGGTTTTGAACTCCTGACCTCAGGTGATCCCCCTGCCTTGGCCTCCCAAAGTGCTGGGATTACAGGCGTGAGCCACTGTACCCAGCCTCTTCTGTATATTTTTTATCTAAATAGGGTTTTCATTATGCTGTAAGTATTGTAATTATTTTGATTAATATGTTGATAACCTATGGCTTTGTATCTTGCTTTTTTCCACACAGTTAATCAACATTTTCCTACATCTTAAGTATTCATCATAATTTTTTTTTTTTTTTTTTTTTTTGAGATGGAGGCTCGCTCTGTCGCCCAGGCTGGAGTGCAG
>NW_012114833.1:730082-731467 GCF_000951035.1 Colobus angolensis palliatus | reverse complement strand
GCTCTGTCGCCCAGGCTGGAGTGCAGTGGTGTGATCTCCACTCACTGCAAGCTCTGCCTCCCAGGTTCACGCCATTCTCCTGCCTCAGCCTCCTGAGAAGATGGGACTACAGGCACCCATCATGGTGCCCTGCTGATTTTTTTATTTTTAATAGAGATGGGGTTTCACCATGTTATCCAGGAGAATCTTGATCTCCTGATCTTGTGATCCACCTGCCTCGGCCTCCCAAAGTGCTGAGATGACAGGCATGAGCCACCGCGCCCAGCTATGAATGTTATTATTTTTTTAACAACTATTCATATTTTATAGGATGGCTTATCTTAATATACTTAGCCATTCTTCTATTAATAGATATTTGGAGAGTTTCTGTTTGTCTCCAATTATACAAATGCATGTGATTTTGATATCAAGTTTTTTGGATATTGTTTATATGGTTTTGTTTCCCAGTTAGATTCAGAAGTAATAATACACAGAAATGTGAACATTGGTACACTTTTTAAGTTAAGTTTATTGAGTTTATACCCAAGTGAGTCAAGCACTGTGCTAGACACTGGGTTAGGGGTCTCTGGCATTCAGCCAAACCTCGCTGCAGAAATCTCTTAGGCTGCCAACACTGTCTCTTGGGAGAGTTCGAATGTGTTCTTTGGAGGATAGTGACCCCAGACCAGTAGTCCAGTTGCCCAGTCCTGGAATGTGAAGGCATTAAGCTGTTTAGCATGATAAGCTATAGACGAACGCCTGCCTCCAGTTACAGCATTCAAATTCCAGGACTGATTCCCATCCCCTTCCCAGGCCCTAGCTCATCAGACCATTATCTGACTAGCATTAAAAGGAGATGAAGCTGGCAGCCAGGATCAGGTTGGCTGAAAGCTCAAAAAAGCCTATGCCAGCATGGCAGCTGAATTTTATGTCATTAACTCAATCTCTAAGTCCTATCCAGGAGTCATTTGTTTAGAAGCAAAAGTAAAACAGTCCTTTTGAAAGCAACAGTTATCATTCCTGTTTATCAGCATCTAACCAGAAGCCTCAGCCCTTTGATGTAACTGATTTTATAGCACCCTCCTCCCTAAAATCACAGACCTTTTCTCTTTCCTTGGAGAGAGGAGATATAACTCAGGGATTTCCAATGACCTTTCAAGGTTTAAAAAACCTTGTATTTTGGCCGGGCATGGTGGCTCACATCTGGAATCCCAGCACTGTGGGATGCTGAGGGGGGCAGATCACCTGAGGTCAGGAGTTCGAGACCAGCCTGGCCAACATGGTAAAACTCCCGTCTCCACTAAAAATACAGAAAAATCAGCGAGGGGTGGTGGCGCATGCCTGTAATTCCAGCAACTCGGGAGTCAGGCAGGAGAATCGCTTGAACCCAGGAGGCACAGGTTGCA
>NW_012114833.1:723235-724735 GCF_000951035.1 Colobus angolensis palliatus | reverse complement strand
GAGACCAGTTATGGGAGGAGGCTCACTTACCAGTCTACGTAAGGGATGAGTCGGATGAACTGCAGGGTGTTGGGGGTGGGGACAGAAGAGCAGGAGGGGATGGAGAGAGCCAAGAGATTTAGGAAGAGAGCAGATGGACTTGGCAACCGATTAGATGAGAGTGGGAGGAGAAAAGGTTTGAAAATAACTCCAAGGTTTTGAGCTCAAACATCTGACTGGATTGTGATACCAAAACAGTGATTACAGAAACAGGAGCAGATTCTGCTTTAGATATGGTGATTTCTAAATGTTTACTGAAATTGGTAGCAGTTTATCTCAGGTATTTTTTGCCTCTCATCTCATGAGCATTCAAGGGGAGGAGTGCAAGACCAGATGTTTGATCAGTAACTGACGGGGTTTCCCTTTGCCCACTGCTTCCTTGGGTCATCAGGAGTAGACAGAAGTGGACCTCAGCCCACCTGGCACGTGTGTTATCCCCGATAGCCACGGCCCTTCAGGTGGCTTGCTGAGAATGCACTGTTTAGGGGCCAGAACCTTGTTGAGACTGGAGGCCTTCACTTCCTGGCAGACATGCTGCTGTGTGCAGAAGAAGCTGCCCAGTGTGAGATGGCAGAAGAGCACCACAGGCACAGCCAGCTGGTAAGAGCCCTGCATCCTGGCATGGCTCCACTCAGCAGCCTTGCTTGGGTATCCACTCTTGGGGTACCCTGACCCCTATCACCTTCATTAAACACAGTCAGCTGTGGGTGAGTTTTAGTCATGAAACCCTCCTTTCATTGTAGGTGTCCCTGTTTTCATTTTGAATTACAGGTGCTAATGGTGTAGGGTCAGAGGGGTTTGGAGCTATAAAGGAACCTCAGAGATTTAGTCCTGAGCTTTTTTTTTACATGGGAAAAACCCCTTTTGAGTGGCGGAAGCCCCATCTATGAAATAGGTCAGAGTGACCATGCTGTGGTTGAAGCATGTCAGGGAGTCAGTCCCTGTTCTACCTGCTACTGTTCCCTTCCCTTGCTATATGAGGTGGTCTTCGAATGTTTTCAGGAGCCTGTGGAGCTCCACAAAGCACAGTACGAAAACCCCTAATCCAGTCTGATATCTTCACTTCTGTCTCAGAAAATTGAAGCCTAAGGCTTGGGGAAATATGGGCAAATCAGCTTTGCTTAGCCAATTTGTGAGGCATTATTATTTTTTAGGGATGGAATCTCACTATGTTGTCCAGGCTAGATTCAAACTTCTGGGCTCAAGCAATCCTCCCACCTCAGCCTCCTAAGTAGCTGGGACTATAGGCATGTGCCACCATGCCCAGTGTTGAGGCGTTATTATTATTATTAGAGATAGGGTCTCCTTTGTCACCCAGGCTGAAGTGCCATGTTACAGTCGTAGCTTGCTGCAGCCTTGAACTCCTAGACTCAAGTGATCCTTCCACCTCAGCCTCCCAAGTAGCTGGGACCACAGGCACATGCTACCATGCCCAACTAATTTTTTAGATTTTTTTTTTTT
>NW_012114833.1:718670-719685 GCF_000951035.1 Colobus angolensis palliatus | reverse complement strand
GCCTCCCAAAGTGCTGGGATTACAGGCTTGAGCCAGTTTTTTGTATTTTTAGTAGAGACAGGGTTTCACCGTGTTAGCCAAGATGGGCTCGATCTCCTGGCCTCATGATCCACCCACCTCAGCCTCCCAAAGTGCTGGGATTACAGGTGCCAGGCCTAATTTTTTAGTTTTTTGTACAGTCTCCCTCTGTTGGCCAGGCTGGTCTTGAACTCCTGTGTTCAAGCAGTCCTCCTGCCTCAGCATCGTAAAGTGTTGGGATTACAGGTGTGAGCCACTGCACCTGGCCTTTTAGGCTTTATTGATGGAGCTGGATCCAGGTCCATCCTGGCCCAACCCCAGCCCTTCCTTTCACTAAAGATTCCTTCTTCCATTTTAGCAGCACTGCATTTATAATCATGTAAATGTACGCACTGAGCCCATATGGGAAAAAAACAAAAACACAAAACCACCACGGACAAAAAGTCTGTCTTTTTCTGACAGGCAACAGTTGATGTTTACCTTGGTCTGCAGAATTGTCATGTGGATCATGGGGTTCTCTCCTGGTGTGGGTGTGTTTGTTCTTGTGTAGTATAGATAGACAGTAGGGAGGGTTCAGCAAATATTTATTAAGTGCCTGCTGTGCAGGCTGGCCTGTGTTAGACTCCCAGGTGAATCTCAAAGTAGAGAAACACACTCAGGGAAATAACAGCTATGAGAAGCTGTGACCATGCTTCTCTCCCCTCATTTGAGGCGCGGTCTGCCTTCACCTGCTCTTGGTTTACAGACTCTGCTGATTCCAGTCCTTGTAATCAGTTGTGTCCTTTCTTTGCACAGTATTTTTGCTTTAGAGCCCTAAAAGACAATGTGACCCACGCCCATCTCCAGCAAATAAGAAGGAATCTCGCTCACCGGCAGCATGGTGTCACGGTGAGGGTTGTCGTCTGTGTCAAGGGACCTCTCCTGATGGCCATTCTTTCTTGCTCTTTTTTCAGTCTTGCCAAATTAAGCAGAACTCTTTTTTTTTTTTTTTTGACGG
>NW_012114833.1:715114-717840 GCF_000951035.1 Colobus angolensis palliatus | reverse complement strand
ACCATGTTGGCCAGGCTGGTCTCGAACTCCTGACTTCAGATGATCCGCCTGCCTCAGCCTCCCAAAGTGCTGGGATTACAGGCGTGAGCCACTGTGCTCGGCCTCTTTAGTGTGCATTTTCCTTGGTAATCCCTACCTACTGATAGAAAAACTCTTGTTTTTGCCTTGTTTGATCCCATTTTTTTTTTTATCTGTTTGCTAAGAAAATGGGTAGTTGACTCAAAGTTCAGGGACTGTGGATTTTAACCTTTACCTAGGGGATGTAGTGATATAAACACACTTTCTTTCTCTGCTTATTTAGAGGCAGGGTGTTGTTCTGTCACCCAGGCTGTAGTGCAGTGGCTAACTGCAGCCTCAGCCTCCCAGGCTCAGGTGATCCTCCTGCCTCAGCCTCCCAAGTAGTTGGGACTAGAGCTGTAAGCCACCACACCCAGCTAATTTTTGTATTTTTTGTAGAGATGGGGTCCCATTGTGTTGCCTAGGCTGGTCTCAAACTCCTGGGCTCAAGTGATCTGCCCACCTTAGCCTCTCAAAGTGCTGGGATTACAGGTGTGAGCCACTGTACCCAACCCAAATACACTTTATTTATTTATTTAATTTATTTTGAGACAGGATCTTGCTCTGTTGCCCAGGCTGGAGTGCAGCTGCAGTGGTGTGATCTCGACTCACTGCAACCTCTGCCTCCCAAGTTCAAGCAGTTCTCATGTCTCAGCCTCCGAAGTAGCTGGGATCACAGGATCACTTAAACTTTATCATCTTAACCATTTTTAAGTGTACAGTTCAGTGGCATGCACATCCTTATTGTGCAATCATCATCACTATTCATCTCTAGAACTTTTTCATCTTGCAAAACTGAAACTCTGTACCCATTTCCTCTTTCCTCAGCCCCTGGAAACCACCATTCTACTTTCTGTCTCTATAAACTTGATTATTCTAGAGACCTCATAGGTGTAATCGTGCAGTATTTGTCCTTTTGCAACTGGCTTATTTCACTTAGCATAATGTATACTTTTTTAAATGATTGCCTTTTTTAAAAAAAAGGACAGGCCAGTTATTTTGTATATACAATTTATTTTTTATTATAATAATTCTTTTTAGAGACAGGGTCTCGCTCTGTCATCCAGGCTAGAGTGCAGTGGTGCGATCATAGGACATTGTAGCCTCATCCTCCTGGGCTCAAGAGAATATCCTGCCTCAGCCTCCTGAGGAGCTAGGACTACAGGTGCACACCACCATGCCTAGCCTTGTAGAATGTTATTGTGGGGTTTTTGTTTGTTTGTTTTTGTTTTTGTTTGTGGTGGGTTTTTTTGTTTTTTTGTTTTTGGTGGTTGTTTTGAGGTGGAGTTTCACTCTTGTTGCCCAGGCTGGAGTGCAATCGTGCGATCTCGGCTTACTGTAACCTCCACCTCCCGGGTTTAAGCGATTCTCCTGCCTCAGCCTCCCAAGTAGCTGGGATTACAGGCATGTGCCACCACGCCCGGCTAATTTTGTATTTTTAGTAGAGACAGGGTTTCTCCATGTTGGTCAGGCTGGTCTCAAACTCCTGAGAACTCAGTTCCGCCCACCTCGGCCTCCCAAAGTGCTGAGATTACAGGTGTGAGCCACCACACCCGGCCCAATGTTTTATGTTCTTGATTTGTCTGATTGTTTCCTTTTGATATCATTTAATTTTCCTTTAGTCTACATGGTTCCTATAATCGTTACATCTAAGGACTTGTTTAGATTGAAATTAAACATTTATGCAAGACTACTTCATAAGTAGGAATATGCAATAAAATCAGTTTTAATTTCCAAAATGACTTTCCAAAATGTCCTTGTCTTCTGTGAGATTAGGAATAGCTTCTTCATCTAGATTTCCATAGACTGGAAGAACCATCTTTTTGCCTTTTATGTTGGCCCAGAATAGCTCTATAGTTCAGCCATCATTAATTTGTATGCCCAATGTATGTTGGCTGCTCCTAACTGAGGTAATTCCTGCTTTGGGGGAGCTCACAATCTGTTGGAGTAAGGATTCACTGTTTTACCTTTCATCTCAGTAAATTTCCATTTTCTTCCTACCATGCTTTAGCTGCTGCACAGGTTCTGGAACCTCTGGCAGTCTCAGATTGAGGAGAAAAAGGAAAGAGAGCAGCTCCCCTTACTGCGTGCTGCCTGGGACCACTACAGGTAGGGACTCTGGCTTCATCCCTGGCTCTCAGGGACTTTGTGCCTCTGACTTACTGTTTTCCAGGAGTAATCGCTTGCCCTTCTATGAGTTAGTGTGGCAGATTCAGAAAGGCCTGCTGGGGTGGAGGTCCTGCTGTAAACTGTTTGTTCCTGAATTTGGGATTTTGGCTGATCAGATGGGAGATAGAATAAGCATATGTGCATCAGTTCTTGGCCACCATAGTCGGAAGTATGTGCCTGGTCGCTCACTGCCTTGGTCCTACCGGCATCAATATGTTCACAAGTTAGAATTCATGCATTACTAGTGTTAAAGAGAAGGGTCAGGGACATTTGTGACTCGGTCTTAAAGTGTGCAGGGAATGTTGTCAATATTTTAGCGCTAGTCTTTCAGTTAAAATAAATAAAACGCTACATTTCTGTGAGGAAAACTCAGAATGTATAGGGTGGAAAGTATAAAGGGAAAAATAAAAGTTGCCTGGTCCCCTCCCTACAAGTAGGAGTAAGATCTTACTCTGCAGAGCAAGGAAGTATGAACTTTCTTGCTGCCAGAAATGTTCAAC
>NW_012114833.1:711174-715064 GCF_000951035.1 Colobus angolensis palliatus | reverse complement strand
AGACAGAACATTATGAGAATGGTTGGTTTCTGCTCCAAAATCAGTCTCAGCTGAAAAGATTCTAATGGCAAGGGGTTATAATCATCTAGAAGTTTGTTCATACGTCTCTAGATCCTGGACTAGAATGACTCAAAGACTGGACTTAACTGGGAATGTTAGCCAGAGAACCTGTATACGACCTCTTTGTGAGGCTTGGGCTTCCTTGCAGCATGGTGGCCTTGGGGTAGTCAGCCATCAGGGCTTCAAAATGAGTGTTCCAGAACAAGTCAGAAGCTCTGTGGCTCTTTATATAGCCTCAGAACTCACATAGTGTCACTTTTACCATGCCCTATTGGTCAGAGCAGTCACTATCCCAGCCAGATGCAAGGGGAGGGAATATAGATCACTTCTCCGTGAAGGAAGATCAAAGAATTTGTAGCCATGTTTTTAAAACCTCTACACATGTTGGCCGAGCGCGGTGGCTCACACCTGTAATCCCAGCACTTTGGGAGGCCAAGGCAGGCGGATCGTGAGGTCAGGGTATCAGGACAATTCTGGTCAACGTGTTGAAACCCCGTCTCGGCCGGGCGCGGTGGCTCAAGCCTGTAATCCCAGCACTTTGGGAGGCCGAGATGGGTGGATCACGAGGTCAGGAGATCGAGACCATCCTGGCTAACACAGCGAAACCCCGTATCTACTAAAAATACAAAAAACTAGCCGGGCGAGGTGGCGGGCGCCTGTAGTCCCAGCTACTCGGGAGGCTGAGGCAGGAGAATGGCGTAAACCCGGGAGGAGGAGCTTGCAGTGAGCTGAGATCTGGCCACTGTACTCTAGCCTGGGTGACAGAGCGAGACTCCGTCTCAAAAAAAAAAAAAACAAAAAAACAAAACCTAGTGTGAGAGGCAACATGTCATGGACCCCCAGACTTTGGCCATGAAACCAGAAAGTTCAGGATATCTAGGGGACTTCATACATATTTCCTAAACTCCAGAGCTACTGTGCTTTTGGTGGTCTAATTAGGTTTCACAAGAAAGTTGTCAACATTGTAGGCAATCCACAGTCCAGAATCAGAGGTTGACAGATGTTACATTAGATACCAGGTTCTTATTGCCCTCTCTCCTAGAATGAAACTAAGAAGCCCATGGGGTGCCTTTAACTCACAGGAAGTAACTGTACCCCGATTTACCTGCCTTAAAACAAAGTTTTAAAAACGTGATGTTCTTCCTTTTGTTTCAGGATAGCACTGCTGTGCAAGTGTATCAAATTGTGGCTACAGTATACTCAGAAGAGGCGGTACAAGCAGGTATGGAGTACTTTTTAGCAGATTGCTCTCCTGGCTTACATTCTTGGACCCATTTGCTTTGGAAAGATTCTTGGAAAAGACCTATGCCAAGAAGTCTTGTCGTTCTTCTTTGGAAGATAGGGTGTTGAAAAAGCTCAAAGGCATTTCTTCCAGTTTCCACCTCTGATATCAGAAAGTCTGCGTAATTCCCATTTCTTATCTGCTATGAAAATACAAGTTCTCTCTGAAAGTACTGAGCTCTTATCAGCCATTCACATCATTATTCAAATTCATTTAGTCTCTGAGTTAGCCAGCCCATCACCCAGTGGGACCTGCAAGAGATACACGGAGAGGTGCAGAGCGTAAGTGCTGCGTCCCAGTACTAAACAGTGTGAGACGCGTGTCCCCGGAGGTGGAGGATGTGAGGTCAGGACCACAAATAAGTAAAGGCAGATTGAGAAAGATAGATTCATTCAATTTAAGAAATACTTACCGAGCAACTGCTGTGCCTCAGACACTGCGCTAAGCACTGAGGATACAACCGTGATATAAAGTCAACAAAATTCCTGCTCTCCCAGGGCTCATGCGTTAGCACCAGGGTGACAAATAAGTGTGACCTTACAAGCCCATTCTGCCAGTTGGGAGTACCTTCTGGAATGTTGAACTGAGAAGGATTTCAAGGCCATGTTGACACTCACTGGGAAAGGGTCCAACTGATGGTGTCTGCCATTGTGAGAAGTGCCCCCTTTTTGGTCATCTCTGGAGTGTAACAGAGGAAGACACAAACCAAACTCCTCCCGGTTATTTTCATGCTGCCCACCCTGCCCATACCTCCGTCTTCTGCTGGAGTCTAAGAGGCGAATCTTTAAATTCACCTGTTAGCTGGTTCCCTATAGTTTGGGGATAGAACCCAAATTTTTAGCAAGGCCTACAAACTCCTTTGGGAGCTGGTTCCTGTCTGTTTCTCTCCCCTTTCCTGTTGCCACTCTGTTCCTTCACAACTGCACTCTGACGGGTTAAGCTGCCAGTGCTTCCCTAAAGGTCCTCTGTGCTCTCCTGCTTATCTCTCCTGCTTCTGTTTGTACCTCCAGTTCTCAATTTCACACTCCTTTCCAGCTCAGATGTCACCTCCTCCCCCAGGCCAGTCCACCTCCACCCCTACCCCTGAGGCATGGCTTTATCAGAATATTCATCTTGTGGTTGTTCACTGGCTTCTGTTTCCTCACAGGCTGTGAAGTCCTTTAGAGTACAGCCTGTCCCTTTTTCCTCCTTAGCCCGACACAGTGCTTGGCATGGGGTATGTGCTAATATTTGGATGAATGAATGCACAGACCAACAAATGAACTGCCGTTGATTTCTTCAGAGCTTTTTTCCAAGGATGGTATCAATTGGTAGAGCTTGGATGCTGTAGGGCATGGCCTCTTTTTGCATCACTCTTGCCTCCCACACTTAGGAAATGCTAGAGTCACTGCATTCTTTGACATGCCTTTGGATTATGTTACTGGCTTTGAAAAGACATTGCCACTTGTTATCTTAAGTTCAAGTAATGCAAGTTCACCAGAATGTAGGAAAGCCTTTCAGAAAAAGACTGAGTGTCAGAGTTGAAAGGTTGTATTTATTCAAAGTGGAAAGCTGAGGGTCTCTTTTATTTCCTTCCTGGAAAACGAGCACTCCCCTTGACACAGGGGCCCAACACTGGCAGACAGTCTGGGGTCAGCATTTTCATCTCTCACGCTGATCTAGCATGGCCTGCTTTGAAAGGTGTAGCAGGTCTGAAAAATAAGAAGAGCACTGCTTAGTCATTCCTAAACCTTTAGCTAACAATCTGAATATCACCTCTTGGTATAGGTATCCCAGGAGCATGTCACTTCTTTCTATTCTTAGACAAGATAAAAATATTATTTTTTGTGGGTTTCTTCCTTTTGAAAAAGTAACATACAGTCAGCACTCTGTATCTGTGGGTTCCACATCCATGGATTCAACTAACCATGGATAAAAAATATTCAGAGAAAAAAAGAATGGTTGTGTCTGTACTGAACATATACAGACCTTTTTTTCTTGTCCGTAGTCCCTAAACAATATATAAACAATATAGTATAACAGCTATTTACATAGCATTTACATCGTGTTAGGTATTATGAATAATCTAGAGATGTATACAGGAGGATCGCCTAGGTTATATGCAGATGCCACATCAATTTTTTGTTGTTGTTGTTGTTAGTTTTTTGTTTTATTTTGTTTTTGAGACAGGTCTCACTTTGTCACCCAGGCTGGAGTACAGTGGCATGATCTTGGCTCACTGCAGCTTCACTCTCCCCAGGTTCAAGCGATTCTCTTGCCTCAGCCTCCCAAGTAGCTGGGACTACAGGTGCAAGCCACCATGCCCAGCTAATTTTTGTAATTTTTTTGTAGAGGTGGGGTGTCACCATGTTACCCAGGCTGGTCTCAAACTCCTGAGCTCTGCCTGCCTCGGTCTCCCAAAGTGCTGGGAGTACAGGCGTGAGCCACTGCACCTGTCCTGCTATACCATTTTATATAAGAGACTTGAGTATCCATGGATTTTGGTATCTGAGAGGGACCCTGGAACCAGTCCCCCACGAATACCAAAGGATGGTGCTCTGCAGAATGG
>NW_012114833.1:710368-711124 GCF_000951035.1 Colobus angolensis palliatus | reverse complement strand
ATCTTCATTAATAATTTCCTTTTCACAGCCATCCTGAGAGATCATGTTCAAAATGATAAGTGGTAACACAGCTAGTAAGTGGCACAGCCAGGGTTTAAATTCAAATCTCTAGTTCCAAAGTCCAGGTGCTTTCTTCTTGATCAAGAGGAAGAGCTTTTTGATGACTTTGTAGGAGGGTGAAATTTTTGTGAGGAGATAAGATTGACATACAAGAAACAACTGAGAACTAATTCAAGAGAATAGATCCATGTGTCCCCAGTCATGTCAGCCACAAGTTCTTCCAGCGCTCAGAGCTAGTGTCGAGGGAGGCTGAGCATGGAAGTATCTGGGAGAGGCTTCCTGTGAGTGAGAGGGTGAGGATGGTGGCTGGAGTGGGCAAGATGGGGAGGCCCAGACTGAAGGGATTGGGCTGACCCTATAGATAGATATTCAACAGATATTTGAGCAGGTGCATGGAACTAGTAAAGTGACAGTTTTGGAAATTACCTTAAGTTCAGTGTACTTTATCTTAGGACAGAGGGGTGAGATGGAGGGGCATGCATTGGGAGAAGTTGCAGTCATCTTAAATCCAGAGAATTTCAGGCCAGGTGCGGTGGCTTATGCCTGTAATCACAGCACTTTGGGAGGCCGAGGTGGGTGGATCATTTGAGGTCAGGAGTTTCAGACCAGCCTAGCCAACATGGTGAAACCCTGTCTCTACTAAAAATACAAAAATTAGCAGGGTGTGGTGGCACATGCTTGTAATCCCAGCTACTC
>NW_012114833.1:707668-709063 GCF_000951035.1 Colobus angolensis palliatus | reverse complement strand
TGCAGTGAGCTGAGATTGTGCCACTGCACTCCAGCCTGGCAACAGAGTGAGACTGTCTTAAAAAACAAAAACCTCTACACATGCATATATGCTTTTTCCCCCCAAGTTTTGGATCATGGAGGCATATACAGTGTATTCTTACGTCCATTGTCTGTCTTACCCACTGATGTATCAGTAAAATAGTAGACTTTTATAATTACATGAATGTGTATGACAAACACTATAAACAAAATCAAAAGATAAATATTATGGAGTGGGGAAATATTTAGATTTATAACACGTGACAAAGGAGTAATAAATTGTTTAGGTTTGAAAACCCCATACATATCAGTGAGTCGAATGCTAACAGACAGTGAAACAGGTAATGGGTATGAACACCTAAGCCATGGGGAAGAGAGAGAGAGAGAGAGTGTGTGTGTATGTATTTGTAGAAATGTTTAACCACTGTTTAAGTGAAAATTTTTTCACCTCTTTATTTTTCTTCTAGCATATTGGCAAAGATAATAATTTTCATCTTTTTCTCATTTTTATTATATAGGAAGCAATCCTCCCACAAGAGGGTAACCCTGAAAGGTCATATTTAAAAAAAAAAAAAAAAGTTCAGTGCAATGGTCATTCTTTGTTTTACTTCAGCTGCTACAGGCCAGAGCGGATGGTCATTTCCAGCAGAGAACCCTGCCTGCTGCCTTCCACACGTGGAAGAGACTCTGGCGATGGCGCCAGCAGGACAGTGTCCTCAATGCAAGAGCAACACGTTTCCACAGGTATGCTGCTCAGCTCCTGTCTGCACTGGGGCAGGTGTCTCAAATCTAACTCTGCCAATCACGCAGCCCATTTGCTGTGCTTTTCTGCTTCCCAGACCCCAGGCCCTAGTACTTCCTGGATTTTCAATAATGTGGGCTCATTGATTTCATTTAGCAGGAAAAGACAAGATAGTATTTCCCCTGGGAAATCTTTTGTCCATCTTTATTGCAAGGGCTTTCAAAACAGCCTGTTTCATCATTAGCCACTGAGAGCTCCATTAAAGCAGCCCATTAGATTTCCGGATCAGAGCATGGTAGGACCTTGCATCACCTTGGCAGACATTCTTAACTGTCATTTCCCTGAAACACTTCATTCCTATTCTGCTAAACCTGGCTTTTTGAAGTCTTGAAATTATAGTCATCAACAAAACTACAAAGGTCAGGCCGGGTGCGGTGGCTCACGCCTGTAATCCCAGCACTTCAGAAGGCCAGGGCAGGCCAATCACAAGGTCAGGAATTCAAGACCAGCCTGGCCAACATGGTGAAACCCCATCTCTACTAAAGATACAAAAATTAGCCTGGAGTGGTGGCATATGCCTGTAATCTCAGCTACTTAGGAGGCTGAGGCAGTAGAATTGCTTGAACCCAGGAG
>NW_012114833.1:699544-704171 GCF_000951035.1 Colobus angolensis palliatus | reverse complement strand
CAGGCTGGAGTATACTGGCGCTATCTCGGCTCTCTGCAACCTCCAACTCCCGGGTTCAAGTGATTCTCCTGCCTCAGCCTCCTGAGTAACTGGGATTACAAATGCACAGCACCACGCCTGGCTAATTTTTATACAGACAGGATTTCACCATGTTCGTCAGGCTAGTCTTAAACTCCTGACCTCATGATCTGCCCACCTCAGCCTCCCAAAGTGCTAGAATTACCACTGTGACCCACCACGCTTGGCCCAATTTATCCTTTTTTTCCTGCTTGGTGATTTTAGGGTCCTCCCTAAGAAATACTTGCTACTGTAAGATCTGAAAAGATATTTTCCTATATTTTATCTGGAAGCTTTATAGTTTTAGCATTTGCATTTAGGTCAATGATTATCTTGAATTTTTTTCTATGTATGGTATGATGTAGGAGTCAAGGTTTATTTTTTTCTGTGTTTATCAGGTTTTTCCAGCACCATTTGTTGAAGAGCCTTTTTTTTTTGAAATGGAGTCTTGCTGTGTTACCAGGCTGGAGTGCAGTGGCAGTGGTGCGATCTCACCTCACTGCAACATCTGCCTCCCAGGTTTAAGCAGTTCTCCTGCCTCAGCCTCCCAAGTAGCTGGGACTACAGGCACCTGCTACCACGCCTGGCTAATTTTTTCTATTTTTTAGTAGAGACGGGGTTTCACAGTGTTAGCCAGGATGGTCTCAATCTCCTGACCTCGTGATCGACCCACCTCCGCCTCCCAAAGTACTGAAATTATAGGTGTGAGCCACCATGCCTGGCCAAAAAGACTTTATTCTCTCATTGAGTTGTTTGGTTCATTTATATTTGGTGTAATCACTGATATGGTTGGGCTGATGTCTACATCTGTTTTTTGTTTCTCTCTTCCTTTTTTTTTTTTAGATGGAGTCTTACTCTGTCGCCAGGCTGGAGTGCAGTGGCACGATCTTGACTCACTGAGACCTCTGCCTCCCGGGTTCAAGTGATTCCCCTGCCTCAGCCTCCTGAGTAGCTGGGACTACAGGCATGCACCACCACGCCCAGCTATTTTTTTGTATTTTATTAGAGACAGGGTTTCACCATGTTGGCCAGGATGGTCTCAATCTCCTGAGCTCGTGATCCACCCGCCTCAGCCTCCCAAAGTGCTAGGATTACAGGCATGAGCCACTGCGCCCGGCCTTTTTTCTGCCTTTTTAAGGGTTCATTTAAATTTTTTTAATATTTCCTGCATCAACTTTTTAGCTCTGTATTATTTGTAGTTTTTAGATTATTTTAGGAATTACAGTGTGCATCCTTATTACAGTTGTTTGTATGTATGTATCTCTCTGTTTGTCTGTCTATGTATCTATCTGTTTATGTTTTAGAGACAGGAGCTTGTCCTGTCACCCAGGCTGAAGTGCACTGGCACAATTTTGACTCACTGCAGCCTCTTCCTCCTGGGCTAAAGTGATACACTCACCTCAGCCTCCCAAGCAGCTGGGACTACAGATGTGTGCCACCATACCAAACTAATTTTTTTTTTCTAATTTTTGTAGAGAAAGGGTCTCACTATGTCCCCCAGGCTGGTCTCAAACTCCTGGACTCAAGTGATCCTCCTGCCATGGCCTCTTACTGTTCTGGGATTATAGGTGTGAGCCACCATGCCTGGCCCAGTTCTGTTTAGAATTAATATATCATTTCATGTTTAGTGCAAGAACATAAAAACAATAAAATTCTATTTTGTTTCCATCCTTGATGATATTATTATTATTTTTAGAAATAAACATTGTGAGGTCTCACTATGTTGTCCAGGCTGGTCTTGAACTTCTGGGCTCCAGACATCCCCCTGCCTCAGCCTTTCAAAGTGCTGAGATTACAGGAGTGAGCCACCACCCCCAACCAGTGGTACTTTTTGTCGTACATTTTATGTCTAATGGTTGATTGTAGAGACGAGGTCTCACTGTTGCCCAGGCTGGTTTTGAATTCCTGAGTTCAAGCAATCCTCCTGCCTCAGCCTCCTGAAGTGTTAGGATTACAGGCATGAGCCATCATGCACACAGCCTACAACGTTACTATTTTTGCTTTAAATAATCAGTACTCTTTTTATAAATCGAGAAGGAAAAAATGCAGCCTTTTACATTTCCCCACATATTTTCCCTTTCTAGTAGTGTTCCTTGTGTCTTCCTATACATTTGAATGTTCATCTGTATCATTTCCCTTCAGTCTAAAGATGATCTTTTAGTGTTTTTATACTAAGGTCAACTGGGGTCGAACGATCTCAGCTTCTGTGTCTGGTCTCTCAACTCTGGCTAGGCCAGAGCTCCATCTTAAAACCCTGTCTATCTTCTCCTGTCCCTGTTCTCCTCTTGGCCCTGCACAGTCACTCTCTGCTAGGCCTCCAGGAGTCTGCACGTGTGGCCCTCATCTGAGGACCTGGGACAATCTCAGTAAAATTTTGGGTACTTCCTCTGTTCAGCTTTCTCCTTTCTAGTACCCTGTCCCCAAATTCCAGGCCCTCTGGCAGTCATGAACTCCAGTCTTTGCCTCGTCAGCTTACTGAGGCTGAGGGAGGCTCTGCTCAGCCTCCCTTCCTCTCACTGTTTAGAAGGTACCCCCAGGCAGAAAGTCTGGGCAGCCTAGAGGCTCACCTTGCCTGTGTCCTGTCTTTTCAGCATCAAAATCTACCCTTACTGTCCAGCACCTGAAGACAGTTGCCACATATGTTTTGTCTAGTTTTGTCATATATGGCCAGAGGGTAGGTCCAAGACCAGTGACTGTGTTCTGCCTGGAAGTGGAATCTTTGATTTAAGTGACGTGTCTTGTGTGTTAAATGTCAGGGAAGCGAGATCCCGCAGTGCTGAACACGGATCCTGTGGCTCCACCAGCATGGCGCCCCTAGTGGCTGTTGGTCAGTTGTCCCAGCACTGCTGTTAAAGGATTTGATGTTGTTAGTGGTGATCTGGTAGGCCTAGGCAGAGATGACAAAACAGTGGTTCCCAAACCTTTCTACTTTCCTAATTCACCTGGAACACTTGGTTAAAATACAATTTCCTGGGACCCCCCTCAGACTTGCTCAGTCAGCCTTAGGGGTCTGCCCCTTGTTTTTCAACAAGTCCCCAAAGGATTGGTCAGTGTGCACTGGAAAGGCCTCCACGAACAATCCTTTATCAGTGTTGTTAAGTCAGTATAGAATTAATGAAGACCTGGGGTCTCAGGGTCGAACTCTTTTGCGTACGGGGTGAAGGCTTGGCTGATACCAGAAATAACTTGGAAAATGTTGGCCTTTTTAAAAGTTTGTGGTTTTTTGGCTGTCTGCTTTCCTTCCCTTTCTCTTTGTGTTGCTTTCTCCCTCATCTAAGCTTATTCACCTCTTTTCTTTTTTTCAGAGACAGGCTCTCACTCTGTTGCCCAGGCTGGAGTGGAGTGGCGTGATCACAGTTCACCACAGCCTCAAACTCCTGGGCTCAGGCGATCCTCCCACCTCAGCCTCCCAGGTAGTTGGGACTACAGGCACACACTGTCACACCCAGCAATTTTTAAATTTTTTTGTAGAGATGGAGTCTTGCTGTGTTGCCCAGGCTAGTCTTGGCCGCCAGCAGTCCTCCTGCCTTGGCCTCCCAAAGTATTAGGATTACAGACATGGGCCACTGTGCCCAGCCACTTAACTCACCTCTTATACAATAGCATGGTATAAAAAGAAAAATCCAATTATTTGGAACTTCTAGTTCTGTTTGGGTTAATTTTTGGTTTTGTTAAGTGCTTTACATTCTTCCTTGTTTTTTAGGGAGACATTAGAGAAGCAGGTATTTTCTATCTGGAGGCAGAAGACTTTTCAGCATCAAGAAAACCGCCTGGCAGAGAGAATGGTAAGTGGCTGCACCTGAGGAGATGTGTGGATGGGCAGGATCTGATTCAAGCCATTGCACTCATGGTCTCCCCTCCTCAGGAAGTTGCTCGGACCTCACTAGAGGGCTCCTGCCTGTGACTCTTGAGGCAGGGCAGGCTCTGGGGCATCTGTCCTTTCTCAGTGGAGCCTACAGACAGCTTCTGGGCTGTACCACATTCTGACGTCCATTCCTTTTGCCTTAGTCATTATTTGTGGCCTGTAAATTCTTTCCTGGCTTCTGTGCCTCTCTCCTACTTGACTTATTCTGTTCTCTCCTTCCTGTCCTGCCTCAGGCCATCCTTCATGCAGAGCGACAGCTTCTGCATAGGTCTTGGTTCACGTGGCACCAGCAAGCAGCAGCACGTCACCAGGAGCAGGAGTGGCAAACAGTGGCCTGTGCTCACCACCGCCATGGGCAGCTCGAGAAAGCTTTCTGCCTCTGGAGGGAAAGTGCCCAAGGGCTCAGGACAGAGTGAGTGGCCAGTTCTGCCTTAAAAGCCTTTCTCTCCCAGGCCAGCTTTGATTGTACCAGCAGCACCGTTAGGTCCAAGTGCCTGTCTGGAGGATTGCTTTACCCCAGACTCTGGTTGTAAGTTCTGGAAGTTCAACCTAAAAGAGTCTAACTAAAACTAGGTTGGCCGGGCACAGTGGCTCATGCCTGTAATCCCAGCACTTCAGGAGGCTGAGGTGGGCAGATCACCAGAGGTCAGGAGTTCGAGACCCGCCTGACCAACATGGAAAAACCCTGTCTCTACTAAAAATACA
>NW_012114833.1:693459-698599 GCF_000951035.1 Colobus angolensis palliatus | reverse complement strand
GCTGTGATAGCTGACCGCTGCAGAGAAGGGATAGGAACCAGCAGCTGTGGCCAGTGGGTGGGCTGTGGCAGTTTTTAACCACACCACGTAGTTAGAGAGAGGAGGGTAGGCAGCCCATGTGTCCACTGCAGAGGCTGTCCTGCTTTGGGGCCTTTCAGTATCCACTGTGTGTTCTGAGGATCTCACTCCCTGTCAAACTCTGACCATGTTTAACCACTTTCTCAATCGGGGGCTTCACACCTGCACATGTGAGCTTCAGTGGCACTTGAAGCCCTGGGAAGTAGGCCAACATGTGATCATAGGTGCTTTTTTCCGAGAGTGCAAGTTCTTTGGCAGCTCTTCAGAGAGGGTCTCTGCTCCCCCCAAAACTTAACCAGGTAGGGCCATGGACTGTGAGGAGGAGCCCGTAGAGGGTGCCCTTGCTGGGTGGGGGCTGCAGCACTGAGCTCTGCCATCTCCCCACAGGAGGACGGGCAGGGTGCGGGCAGCAGAATTCCACATGGCCCAGCTCCTGCGCTGGGCCTGGAGCCAGTGGAGGGAGGTAAGGCTTTGTTGTGAGTGCCACCCGTGTATGACTTTTGGACAGGTGGGCCGTGTGTCAGCGGGACTCAGGCGATGTATGGGCCACACCACCTACCTCTGAGCTGAAGGAAGAGAACAGGCAGCACATAAAGTGTTAACTCAGTTTTATGAGATGATTGGCTCAAAATTTTGTGTTCTTTCAGATACTAGGCTGTTCTTATTTGAACTTACTGCGTCTAAAATTCCTGATCTAACCATTTACAGGAGTCCTACTGAGTGTAAAAAACGTTTAAACTCACAATTGAGCATTTACTGCAAATCAAGCACTTGCCTCATCCAGTCATCACAGAACCCCTAAGAAGCGCATATTTATAGATGGGGCCGGAGAGGTTAAGTAATTTACACTCACACAGACGACATAGAAAATGGAGGCAAAGCAGGAAGCCACCCCAACTCAGACCCAGCCCATGGTGGCCACTTTCCCCTCTTGTCTGCAGTGCCTGGCTGCGCGGGGAGCAGAGCGACGGAAGCTGATGCAAGCAGATCTGCACCATCAACAGCGAGTGCGGCACAGGGCGCTGCAGGCGTGGGTGGTAGGAGCTGCTGCTTCCCTCCTGATCTCCGTGCTGTGGGGACCGGGGACGTTTCTGGAGACTTTGTTTCCCTTCTTTGTTCTTCCTGTCCCTCCCAGAACAGAGTAATGTGACACACCTCAAACCAAGCAAGTGCCCCAGACAGCGGGCCTTAGGCCACAGGGTTCTTTGATTCTTGCTTGGCCAAGTGGAAACAGGTGCTGTCGGTGGGTACCAGCCTTGTAGTGAAAGCAGTTCCTTGCCCTGGAGTCCCATGGTTTGACTTAGCAGGTGAGGGCCTGTGAGACAGTTTCTCCCTGTCATCTGGGAGGGTCTGCTGGCCCTGGGACCAGGGGCTGTTGGCCTCTCCCTGTCCTTTTTGAGTGCTCTGGGCATGGCAGCCTTGTGGTAGAGGCACCTCTGAGACCTGCCTAAACAGGGAGAAGTATGGGCCCAAGGGCAGCCTCAGTCTTCCTTGTCCCCTACAGACTTACCAGGGCAGGGTACGGAGCATCCTCCAGGAGGTGGCAGCCAGGGAGAGCCAGCACAACAGGCAGCTGCTGCGGTGAGTCTCCCGGGAGCCTCCCAGGCTCTGACTACGGAACGAGGAACGCACTCCAAACCCCAGCCTTTTAGGGAGTCCTGCCAAGGGCCAGGTGGGGGGTGATCCCAGGTTCCTAGTAGCTAATAGCATGGTCTTGGCTTTTCCACTTCACTCACGGGTTCGCCTTCATTTGTCTTAAGCCCTTGCTGTGTGCAGGGCGGGACCTTGGAAAGCAGCTGTCACCTGCATGCCTTAAAGGCCACTTGTTTTGCTCTTCTGAGCATTTTTCCTCCCTGCTTCACACTTCAAGACGCAGCTTTGCAAGGCACCTTGTCGTCTCTTCCACTCCAGAGGCTGCAGCGGCTCCCTTTCCTGTCAATTTCCAGGCAGTCCCCTTCCAGCTTGCTCTGCAGGCCTGTCACTGACTCTCCAGAATCACCTCTAGGCCCTGTCAGACCATCTGCACCGCTCACCCCTGTGGAGGGCGCTTCTGCGGCTTCTACCACTCTTTCTAAACCAAACTCTAACCTCGCTCCTTCCCACTAGTCCTCCCACATACCCCTCTTTCATTTCCTTCCTTTGTATTTGTTCAGCACATGATATTCCTGGTGGCCTGTGGGCAGTGGGTCTCGTGGACTTTCAACGCCTCCATCCTTAGCTGGGCACAGTGGCTCACGCCTGTAATCCCAGCACTTTAGGAGGCTGTTTGAGACCAGGAGTTCCAGACCAGCCTGGGCACCACAGCGAGACCTTGTCTCTACTAAATATAAAAAAATTAGCTAGGCGTGGCCACGTGTGCCTGTGGTTCAGGGACGTGGGAGGCTTAGGTGGGAGGGTCACTTGAGCCTTGAAGGTCAAGGCCGCAGTGAGCCGTGATCATGCCACTGCACTCCAGTCTGGGTGATGGAGTGAGAGACCCTGCCTCTAAAAAGTAAATACAATAAACGCCTCCATCCCTCATATGGGGTTCCATAGAGCGCCCATCCCGCTCTTGAGACAGGGCGGAATAAGCGAGAACTCCCTGAGCTAACTCAGCAGCGGCACAGGCAGCCTTCTGGCTTCCGTCTCCCCACACTGCTCTCATCACAGTGTCAGTCACCTGTGTTGCCGCTGTCTGGTTATGCCCTGTTATCCCCGTAGCACCTGGAGTTTGGTCTCCAGCAGTGCTAGGTCCCTCATGCATTCTTGGTGCCCAGCCCAGAGCAGCTGCTCAGTAGCCATTTGTTGGACATAGACGTGCATGTAAACATGGGTGTTGGTGAAACAGACATTCTTAGGTGTAGAGTCCCTGACTCAGGAGTAGGGGAAGAAGTAGGAATGATTCACAGAAGCCTCCCTTCTCTCTCCATCCTGGTGTCATCTGCCCTCCCCGCACCCATGCACCTGCAGAGGGGCATTGCGTCGCTGGAAAGAGAACACCATGGCCCGAGTGGATGAAGCCAAAAAAACCTTTCAAGCAAGTACTCATTACAGAAGGACCATGTGTTCCAAGGTGAGGAATAAGGAGGCAAGCTGGTCACCCAGGAGAGTTGGGGACTGTGTTCTGGTGAGGGCGTGGGATGTAGGGGGTGGTGCCAGAGATTTGAACTGAATAAGGAACCTAGAAATGGGTAACTTTCCTCCAGCACACACACACACATCCATGTGGGCACATGTTTAGTTTTTTACTGAATTACAAACCAATATGCATTAAAACAGAAACATAACACATCATAAGTGAACTAGTTCTTATCAGAACCAGTATTTTCTTTCTTTCTTTTTTTTTTTCTTCTTGAGACAGAGTCTCACTCTGTCACCCAGGCTAGAGTGCAGTGGTATCATCTCAGCTCACTGCAACCTCCAATCCCCCAGGTTTAAGCAATTTCTTCTGCCTCAACCTCCCGAGTAGCTGGGACTACAGGCGTGTGCCACCACGCCCGCCTAATTTTTGTATTTTTAATAGAGATGGGGTTTCACCATGTTGGCTAGGCTGGTCTTGAACTGCTGACCTCAGGTGATCTACCTGCCTCGGCCTCCCAAAGTGTTGGGGTTACTGGTGTAAGCCACCGTGCCCTGCCGTGTATTTTTAATAGAGATGGGGTTTCACCATGTTGGCTAGGCTGGTCTTGAACTGCTGACCTCAGGTGATCTACCTGCCTCGGCCTCCCAAAGCGCTGGGATTACAGGCGCTTTGAATCCAGGAGGTGCAGTGAGCCGAGATTGCACCACTGCACTCCAGCCTGGACAACAGAGCAAGATTGTCTCAAAAAAAAAAAGAAGAAGAAGAAAAAAACTCTGGAGCTAGCCTGTGTCTCCCTTCCCCTGGAAGAGGAACACAGGAGTCTTTGCTTGGCTCCAGAGCTTGAAGAGGAGGCCTTTTTGGTGGAAATGGAGTTCATGATAGCTTGCGGAGCAGGCACCAGGCATCCCCTGGGCAAGTGTTTTGTTATTGTGATTTTGTAGGCATCACTCATACAGAAGAATGTATACAACGTATGTGTGTTCCATTTACTAAACAGTAATAGAGGCCGGGCGCCGTGGCTCACGCCTGTAATCCCAGCACTTTAGGAGACTGAGTTGGGTGGATCACTTGGGGTCAGGAGTTTGAGACCAACCTGGCCAACATAGAGAAACCCGATCCCTACTAAAAACACAGAAGTTAGCCGGGCGTGGTGGCGTGTGCCTGTAATCCCGGCTACTCGGAAGGCTGAGGCAAGGCTGAGGCAGGAGAATCGCTAGAACCTGGGAGGCGGAGGTTGCAGTGAACCAAGATCACGTCACTGCACTCCAACCCAGGTGACAGAGCGAGACTGTGTCTCAAAAAAAAGTTATATAAATAAATAAAATAGAATGAAGACCCATGTATGAAATGACTTCACTATTTGATGGCAGGGTATGATATGGAAATCCTGGTAGAAGAGTCCCAGCAGCCGAGATGCTGGGCTTCCTGTGAGGGGCTGGGGCCCTGTCCTATTGCTCAGCGGTCTGTGGGCATGGCAGTTACTTCCTGGAGCGTGTGTGAGAAGCAAATGGCAGCAGCTTGGCCTTGCCTCTCCAGGAGCCACCGTCACAGACCTGGGGTGGCCCCGGAAGCCAGGAGGTGTAGTGACTGTTGCTGTGCTCCTTGCCTGCCCATAGGTCCTGGTCCAGTGGCAGGAAGCTGTGTCAGTGCAGATATATTACCGTCAGCAGGAGGACTCTGCCATCTGGGAGGCCCGGAAGGTGCTGGACAGGGGTAAGTGGGGCCCCCAGAAGCAAGTCGTGTTGAGGAATGTGACGACAGCACTGTTGTGGAGGTCCCTGTGGCCCCCATAAGTCTGTCTGTCTTCTCATACATGCCAGTTCCCAGTGGTGGCCATGACAAAGTGCCACGGACTGGGAGTCTTCAAACAACACAAAATTACCCTCTCAGTTCTGGAGGCTGGCAGTTAGAGATCAAGGTGTGGCAGGGCTGTGTTCCTCCTCAGGCTCTAGTCCTTCCTTGCCTCTCCCAGCTTGTTTCTTGCTTGTCATGGCTCTCCTG
>NW_012114833.1:689926-692879 GCF_000951035.1 Colobus angolensis palliatus | reverse complement strand
ACTATGATCACACCGCTGCACTCCAGCTTGGGTGACAGAATGAGACACAGTCTCTCTCTTTTTTTGAGACAGTCTCGCTCTGTCTCCCAGGCTGGAGTGCAATGGCACGATCTTGGCTCACTGCAACCTCTACCTCCTGGGGTTCAAGCGATTCTCCTGCCTCAGCCTCCCGAGTAGCTGGGACTACAGGCGCGTGCCACCACACTGGGCTAATTTTTTGTATTCTTAGTAGAGACGGGGTTTCATCGTGTTAGCTGGGATGGTCTCGATCTCCTGACCTCGTGATCCATCCATCTCAGACTCCCGAAGTGCTGGGATTACAGACATGAGCCACCACGCCTAGCCAAGACCCAGTCTCTTTTAAAAAATCTTTGGAAAGAGTCTAGAACAGGAGTCCATGCCCCTGCTTGCAAGATGCACAGACACACAGCAGACCCGTGGGGAGCTGTCTCCTAACACAGCCAGCGGTCCCATAGCAGAAGAATCTGACACGCTGAAGGGGACAGCTCATTTTTAGAATAAATGAAAATACAAACAAAAGTGAAAACAATTAGAAATTGTTTAAGTTGGCCCATAAAGAAATTGACCAAGTTGTTGAGTTGGTTTAATAGAGTTTGCTGCAGGACAAAACTGCATCAGCTTTGGTTTGGTTCTGACTGCAGCATGTGTTAATGAGCATGTTTCAACAAGTCCTAGCGACAAAACCCTGGGGTCAGCCACCCCACACGGCTGCATTACCGCACGACGAATGTGCTGCTGGGTCCTGGAACTCAGCTCAGAAACCAGCACTGTGTTTCTAGTTCACTAAGAAAGAAGCTGAGGGGTTTAGCCAGTCCTTGGGCTCTGGAGCTTCTGCGCCTGACCCTTTGGGCACCTGACTGTGCAGCTTCAGGCTCCAGAGGCTTCTGGCCAGTTTGGGTCGGCAGCCTGAAGGGTCAGGTGCCCACTCCTGGCCGTGGCGGGAAGTTAGAGGCTACGGGTTTGAGTTTTGCCCAAAGCCGCTGCTCTCTGAAGGACTTTCCTTAGAAGGAGGCAGTGGCAGGTTTGGATTGCCACGTCCATTACAGATGGTATGACACATTTGGGAGACTGGGCAGCAAGACAGTGTACACGTAGTAGGTACACAGTAAATACCTGAGGAACAATTGCCTGGCTTATATTAAGGCCTCAGTGTCTCAGGCACACCTTGGCAGGCCAAGGGTGGAGCTGGAGGAGGGACTGAGGGGAGGATGTCGCAAGACCTATTATGCAGAGTGCTGAAGAAGCGCAGGCTGGCGGTCATAACCTGGCTATGCGTGTGGCCTCCAGCAGGGCCCCTCTCTGAGTCTCAGTGTCTTCATCTGTAAAATGGGGATAGCAGTGCCTACCTCTTGGGGTTGTTGTGGAGATAACCGAGTGACAGGTAGAGAGATACACACTTAGGACAGAGCCCACTTAGGACAGAGCCCAGACATCAGCATACAGCACTAACATGGGCGCCTCCCGCTTGTGACCTGCCACCTTCTCTGCCTGCGCCGGTGGGCCTGGAGGGTTCCTCATCTTGGCATCTGTGCCCTGCTCTCAACCCTGTTCTGTTGTCTCAAAAAGAAAGTTCTCTCAGGGCCCAAGAAAGATTCACTAAAGGGAGAATCTTGTGACACAAAAACAAAATACAGGATATGGCTCGTGCCTGCAGAACCTGGGGAGCCAGAAGACGTGGCCTGGCGACCAGCGCACTCCTCCCCAGCCGTGGCTTGGGCTGGTCTGACTGCTCTGACTGGGCCTCGGTTTCCACCCTGGCAAAACAGGCTGCCCTCTCCTCCAAGCTGCTGCAGCTCAAGCGGGGGCTCCTCCTCCTCCCTCAGACTGAGGGTCTTCCTCCACACGCCCAGCAGCATTTTGCATGTGACTCTTACGGGGGCCCCTGGCACCCCTGTGGAGGCTGTGGACAGGCTTGTGGCTCTGGGAGGGCCCTTGGAGAGCACAATGGTAAACAGAGCTGGTTCCAGTCTCTGGGGGGTTCACTGTTGGCAAAGGTGGCCAGAGCTGTCCCTAGAGAGGGGCCATGGTCCACATGTGGTAGTTTCACCGTGTGGGCTGGACACCTGGACTCTATCCCCGCACAGCCATCTCCTCTCTGCACCTTCACCACTACGTAGTCACTGGTGGAAATCCCACACAACAGCAAACTCTGACTTGGATCTAGGCTGTCTGCGGACCTGGTTTCAGCGCTGGCGGGACTGCAGCCGGAGGTCAGCCCAGCAGAGACTGCAGCTGGAGAGGGCAGTCCAACACCACCGCCGGCAGCTGCTGCTGGACGGGCTGGCCCGGTGGAAGATGCACCATCTGGAGTGTGTCAGAAAGAGGGTGAGGCCAACGGTCCAACACCACCGCCGGCAGCTGCTGCTGGACGGGCTGGCCCGGTGGAAGATGCACCATCTGGAGTGTGTCAGAAAGAGGGTGAGGCCGACGGTGGCAACTCTCCAAGTTCCACCTGCCTGGCAAGAGGTGTCCAGGCCAGGAGACCATATCTCAGGAAGGGGTCTCTCCTGACAGCACTCCATGCAGCCGGTGTGAGTGGTGCGTGGTTTGGGGTCCTGTAGGACAAGGCTGAAGGAGCCTGTCTGGGCATTTGGTGGAGCCTAGCAGGTAGCCAGCCCCAGAATCCAGTGTCTCCCAGAGAAGACGGCTCAGCCTAAAAACCCGGTTCATGCTGACCCGCGGCTTATCAGTGCTGGGGGACCTACGGAGTGAGTCCTCTAGGCGCCCCCTGCCTCCCCCCTGCCTCCCCCTGCCTATGCAGGAGACCCCTGGCACCATCCAGGACTCCTAGCAATGGGAGAACATTCAGCTGGGCAGAGACTGGGTTAGATCAGGACCCACCGCAGGCTGTCTAGGCTAGGTCAGGACCCCTCTCTGTGTACTTGCTCTCCCCTAGCTCCTGCACAGGCAGAGTACCCAACTGCTGGCACAG
>NW_012114833.1:688450-688766 GCF_000951035.1 Colobus angolensis palliatus | reverse complement strand
TACATCAGTGGGCCAGGCATGATGGCTTACGCCTATAATCCCAGGATTTTGGGAGGCTGAGGCAGGAGGATTACTTGAGCCTAAGAGTTCAAGACTAGCCTGGGCAACATAGACCCCATCTCTACAAAAACAAAACAGAAAAATTAGCTGGGTGTAGTTAGTGCACACCTGTGGTCCCAGCTACTCGGGAGGCTGATATGGGAGGATCGCTTGAGCCCAGGAGGTCAAGGTTGCAGTGAGCTGTGATCATGCCACTGTACTCCAGCCTAGATGAGAGTGAGATCCCATCTCAAAATCAAGATAATGTTTTAAAAAT
>NW_012114833.1:680757-687695 GCF_000951035.1 Colobus angolensis palliatus | reverse complement strand
CCAGAGGGACGATCCACGCAGGGCCCCGTGATCAGCACGGCCTCCCTGAAGGGGCAGCAGGGAAATGATCTGGTCTTTCTGGCCCTAGCTGGCAGCCAGGAGGCAGGAGCAGCAGGCGACAGTGCGGGCCCTGTGGTTCTGGGCCTTTTCGCTGCAGGCAAAGGTAATTGTGTTTCTGCATCCTGCCGTCCCTGCCTCTCCCTCAGGCCTTAGCCCTGCCTTGGTTGGAGGGAGGGCACCTGGTCTGTGGGGGATCCCTAAACAGGGAGATCTGGGCCTCACCTCCCGCCCTCCCTGGAGGTGTGGGCCACGTGGCTGGCCTTTGTACTGGAAAGGAGGAGGAAGAAGGCACGGCTGCAGCGGGCGCTCCAGGCCTACCAGGGGCAGCTCCTCCAGGAGGGTGCCACACGGCTCCTGCGCTTTGCAGCCAGCATGAAGGCCTCCCGGCAGCAGCTGCAGGCCCAGCAGCAGGTCCAGGTAGGCCCAGGGCCCCTTCCTCTGGGGAGCAGGCAGGGTGTGGCATGAGCTGACCAGAGGCTGTGTCACAGGCGGCTCACAGTCTCCATCGTGCCGTCCGCCGCTGTGCCACGCTTTGGAAACAGAAAGTGCTGGGCCGGAGCGGGAAGCCTCAGCCCCTGGCAGCCGTCACACCCAGCAGGAAAGTGACGTTTGAGGATCCCCTTCTCATCTGCATTGCCGCTGGGGCTGGGGATGCCACCCTGGGAACCAAGAGGCCACAGGCTCCTCTGCTTCAGGGAGCTCTGGGCCGCCTGGCTGCTGAGGAGCCCCACGCCCTGGAACTGTGAGTAGCCCGTCCTCACCTCATCCTCCTCGCTTCCACCCTGGGCAAAAGGTTGGATGGCGTAGCAGGGAGGAAAACTGGGCCCTGACGGGGGACAGGACGGGCTGGTCTCGGCCTTGTCATAGCTGAGCTGCTGGGAATCGCCTCTTCTCCGGCCAGACCCCATCCCTCCCCCGGCAAGAGAGAGTGGAGTGGGATTTCCAGACCCTCTCTCCTTTGCCTGCCAAAGTTCAGGAAATAGGTGTCCTTTCCTCTGCAACACCCTCCTACCCTCTTGCCCGTCCTGCTGACAATCTTCTGGAGTCACACACATAGCTGACAAGGGAACAAGCTCAGCTCCTGCCCGTGCCTGCTGCCCTCTCTTCTGTTCCCTCACAGCCAAGACACTGGTTTTTTTGTCAGAAGCCCCTCTTTCTTGTGTGGGCTGGCACCTATCCTCTGCCCACCCCGACTATGGTCTCCCCAAACCCTAACCTGCCCTGCCCCGCCCCATGCTGATGAAGCTGGTGGCTCCCACAGCAGCCAGCACTACCCGAGGGCCTTGGGCCCCGGGGGAGTTGTCAGGTGGGTGCATGGGGCCTGGGTCCCGGTTGCTGCTCTGCCCCTCACTGACTGACCTTGATGGGAGCCTGAACATCTCAGAGGCTGCTCCCCTGTGACACGGACCCTGGCGACCTGTACACCTGCATTACCAGGGTTGCTCTGCATGTCAAAAGAGACAGTGTGGGTGAAGCAGTCCCCTGGCGTCAGGTACCTTTTGTCAGAACTGCTGGGAGCTCTGTGGCCCAGGCCCACCCCAGCTTACTTGCTGACCTTGGCCTCGCCTTCTCTGACTTTCGGTCTCCCTATAAAATTGGAGGGGTCTGACTAGCGACCCCCATCCCACAGAGATCTCAGATCCCCCTGCAGCCCCTGGTCAGCCCAGGGGAACAGACCCCATGTTTCTTCCCAGCAACACTGCCCACTCAGCGAGGAAGCAGCCGCGACGCCCACACTTCCTGCTGGAGCCTGCGCAGAGCCAGAGGTCCCTGGGGTGTGGCACCATGGGCAGGCAGGGGTAGGTGGTCAGGGGGCCCCAGAGGCAGCTGGCGTCTCCATCTGGGGCCTGTGTTTTGGCAGTCCTGGGGTGGGTGGCCCCCTTTCCTTCTTGTTCCTTGGTCCCAGAGGAGGGTCCTGTGGCCTGACCAGGCTCTTGCCTTCCCTGTGCTCAGGCCTCAGAAGCCCAAGGAACATGGCCTAGGCATGGCTCAGCCAGCAGGCCCCTCCCTGACGCGGCCCTTCCTGGCAGAGGTCCCGAAAGCACAAGTCCCACCCAGCCCCCTGCCTGGGGCCCTGTCAAGCACCCCTGGCCCAAAGCAGACCCCGACGGCAAGCACAGGCCCGGAGCTGCTGCTGCTGCCTCCTTCCTCCTTCATGCCCTGCGGGGCGGCTGCACCAGCCAGGGTATGTCCTCCACCACCAGGCCTGGGCGCTGGGGCTCTCTCTTTGGTCTGGCTTCTGGTGCTCTTTCTCATGCCATAGCTGTGCTCATCATTTCTGGAAAACCTTGGCACAGGGAGGCCACTCATCCATTTGACAAGCATAGGTAGCCACTACACACCAGGTCCAAGGGCCACAGCAGTGAACAGCCAGCCAAGGGCCCTGTCATCCTGAAGCTTATATTCTAGTCAGAGACAAGCAAAGAAAAGCCCCTGCCTGCAGCCAGTAACGTGGCTGCAGATCACGTAGGGTCCTGCAGCCACGGTGAGAAGCAGCCTGGGATTTGAGAAGAGGAGGAAATCGGGGAAGGATTTTGGCAGGGAGCACCATGGCAGGTTTCTGTGCAGGCTGTGGTCACCATGACCATGTGGTCCAGGCAAGCAATACTGGTGGCCTGGGCTTAGCAGTTGTCATAGAGGGGACAGATACTTTCTTGGCGGCCGACGAAGCAGGATATGCTCTGAGGGATTTGCTGAGTGAGGGGGAAGAAGGAATCCAGGCTGATTTGGGCTGCTGGCTTGAATAACTTGGGGAACGGAGTTCTTTGACTGGAAGAAGGAACTGGGGGTGGGGACTGGTTTGGGCTGAAGCGTCAAGAGTGTTTTGAACCAGGTTCTTGATGTCAAACTTGAGAGAAAGCAAACATTGGGTCTGACCTTCAAGGAAGAGGTCAGGGCCAGATTGAGAAGAATCCTCAGCACAGGCCGAAGGTAACCCCAGAGCCGCTGCGGCCTCTAGGAGGAGTACAGGGGAAGGAGAGAGGGGATGAGCCTCCAAGTGGGGAGCCTGAGCGGGGATGGCCAGGGGTGTGAGAGCTCAGTAATGGAGTGACAGCTGCTCTCAGGCCACCAAAGCAGCTGGTTCCTGAATGGGGATGAAGGGGCAGGAAGGAACCAGTTCCTGTGGTGAGTTAGGCCTTGTGGGGCCACTTACCCTGGCTGGAATGGTGTGTGGGGTTGAAAGGGTTTTGACCCCTGTTGGGTGATGGAAGGGGCAAGTCCACTCTCACCAGGAGAGGAGGGCATGGAGGAGGCTGTAGAGCGCTGGCCTCTTACCACTTCTCACTGACGTCGAAGCTCAGCAAGGTCATGAGCTTACAGCAAGGTCGGGGTGGAGTTGGGTAAGGCTAGGAATAGCTGCTCAGGCAGTGGAGGCGCGAGGTGGACTGTGGTGATACGGGGTGCTCCCTGGCTGCTTGTGGGACTTCCTCCTACAGTACCAGGTCCTGTGTGCAGGGGCAGGCTCGACACTGGATGAGCTAGCACGGCCAGTGCCTGGGAAGCCCAGCTCCTGCAGCTGGGGGCCTGGTCTTCCCCCTCCCTGGCTTCCTCCTAGCTTCCCTGCTGAGCATCCACCCTTCTTTCCTTTGCAGGCGTCAGCAGAGCCGGCTACTGCTAGGGATAAGCCCCAGGTCCCCCCATCCCTGGCCAGTGTCCCTGACCCCCATCTACTCCTTCCTGGGGACTTCTCAGCCACCAGGGCTGGGCCTGGGCTTTCAACTGCAGGTGTGTACCTGGGGCCTATCAGGGCAGAAAGCACTCAGGCCACTCCCGGACTTGGGACTTGCTATTTACCCTGGTCCCAGAGGGGAAAATGGTCTGAAACAAGCTTACTTCTGTCGCCATAGGCAGCCTGGACCTTGAGGCTGAACTTGAGGGGATCCAGCAGCAACTACTGCACTACCAGACCACCAAGCAGAACCTCTGGTGAGCCCTGCGAAATGCCCTGCGGCCCTGGCTACAGGAGCAGGTGTTGCTTGGAAAAGTGGGTGGGCAGTTCCATTTCCCCTGAGCCAGCTGCCAGGGTCCTGTGGGTGGTCTTGGTCTAGCTACGGAGGGGTGTGGGGTGCCCTCAGTGTGTGCTGTCCAGAAAGGCCCCGTCTCCACCATGGCTCTTGACCTGGCTTGGTGCTGCTGAGGAAGGCCCAAGTCAGCCTCACCTATGGACAGAGGCTCTGCTTCCTATGGGGGGATGATAAAGTTGAGCAAAACTCTAAAAACCCAATGAGGCCATGCTGTCCCCAGTGACTAATTATAACACTGATATTAAAGGTGCAGAGAAGGGCTGGGTGTGGTGGTTCATGCCTGTTCCCAGCACTTTGAGAGGCCGAGGCGGGCGGATCATGGGGTCAGGAGTTCAAGACCAGCCTGGCCAATATGGTGAAACTCTGTCCCTACTAAAATACAAAAATTAGCCGGGCATGGTGGTGCACGCATGTAGTTCGAACTACTTGGGAGGCTGAGGCAGAAGAATTGCTTCAACCTGGGAGGCGGAGGTTGCAGTGAGCCGAGATCGCGCCATTGCACTCCAGCCTGGGCGACAGAGTGACACTCCATCTCACAAAAAAAGTGCAGCGGAGACAGGCCCGAAACCCACTGCACTCAGTGGTCTGGGGACCATCATCATGCAGCAGCTTCAGAGCTTCGAGAGCAACAGACTCTGGCGCCTCATCCTTGCCTCTGCACAGGGGAAGAGAGACAAGAAGTGTGTTTTCGCCCAGGCCCACCTGAGTTGCTGTCTGCTAGGGAGGGCGGAGGAGACTGGGAGAGGAAAAAGAAGTGTTCGGCTCCCAAGCAGGGGCCTGCAGCTCAGGTCAGGGGCCCTACCAGACTACCTTTCTCTCTCCACCTGATACCCACCTCAGAATTAGCTGAGGTGCCACTCTCTGAGCCGGATGGGGCTCTGCCAAGGACCCAGCCTGGCAGATAGCAGGTATCTCCACCCCTCAGGTCCTGCCAGCGGCAAGCGAGCAGCCTGCGCAGGTGGCTGGAGCTGAGCAGAGAGGAGCCCAGACCTGAGGACCAGGAAGTAGAGCAGCAGGTGCAGAAAGAGCTGCAAGAGGTGAGGCCCGAGGCCATCCCCAGGTGTCCGTAGGGATGCCCCGGGCTGTGCTCCCTCTCAGCCCTGGCTGTCCCTCCCTGGCCCCAGGTGGAACTGCAGATCCAGCAGCTGGCAGAGGAGCTCCAGGCTCAGCGCCAGCCCATTGGCACCTGCACTGCTCGCATCCAGGCCGTGTGGCAGGCCCTGTGCTAGCGTGTTTGCCCCAGGGACAGACGCAGGTGCGGGGCTGTCGGGGAGGCCTCAGGCCACCTCCAGGAACAGAACACAAAGTTATGTTTTATTTTTTTATTTCAAAATGTTTTGCCATTAAATGAATTACTGTTCAGAAGTCTCCACTTTTCATACAAAAATACTGTGCTACTGATACAGTTGAAAAAGTTCAATGATGGCTCTCCTGCAGGAGAAATTCACAGCGTCCCCAGGGTCAACATGAACTCTGGCCCTGTCCCCGCCACTGGGGGCTCCCCAGGCCCGCATTCCTGATAACTGGGACAGGTTTTCCAGGCACTGACCGACTATCCACCAAGGGCCCTCTGCCTCCAAGACAGACCCTCAATCAATAGCATCAACTTTCCCACAGTTCCTGTAGGGATATGGGGAGGACAGGAACGCTCCCCTGTCCCCAGCTGGGCCTACCACCTGCCTGCCCTGTTCATTCTGGTGCCATGTGGCAGGTTTAGTGATTAGTCTCGCCTGCTGCAACGATGGACCTGGCCAGCTCCAGTAGGTCACTCATCGGGTCCTACAGAGGTCTGTATCATTAATCATGTGTCCTCAGAAGACACTGGCAGAGTCCAGGGTGATGCATTCAGCCACAAGCACAAAGACGGCTTTTTCTAAAGAGCAGGATGAGGTGAATTTGGGAACAGAAAGCAGTTGTCATGAAGGCTGTGTGGCTCTGCTGAGGGAAGAGGCATCCACAGTCCGTGCCAAGGAGGCACCTCACCCTGTACAGCAGGAGGGTTAAGGCCAAAAAACAAAAGGGGCCAACAGAAAACAGCCCAGGTGATGGGGAGGAGCAGCAAGAAAAAATCACAATCGAGACCAACTGAAGGTTCAGTGGGGAATGCAGGATCTCCCATCTATACAGTGTTTAAAAAGATCCAAATGTGACAGATCATTCCAGCCTGCACTTTTTATTTGTAGGGAGAAGGAACAGGATAGGTTGAGGGCATGACGGGGGCTCTCACCACCTCTTGTCTGCACCTCCGGAACGGGTGGGAGCCGAGTCATTCAAGTCCTACCTGGTCAGACTCTCACCCACCCTGAGGCAGGCCCTCACCTGGATGGCCTCATGGCCTCCCTCTCTAAAAGACCCTCACTTTGTTTGGAAAAGATCCCTTAGCAGCCATAATCAGGAAAGAGGCTCTAGAGCGAGCCCAGGGCCTCCCCAAAGTGGATTTTCTGTCCTGTTTTCAGCTGGAAATTGAAGTCCTTGGGGGCCTCAAAGATGAGCACGATGGTGGAGCCCAGGTTGAACTCGCCCAGGTGCTCGCCCTTGCGCATGGGGACGCCCTCTCTATTGGTGCGCGTCACGAAGCTGAAGTCGTTGTAGGAGCCCTTGCTGTGCCTCGGGCTGTTCGTGTGCAGGTCCTGTGGTGACAGGCTGGGGGTCAGCGGGGCCTGGGCCACCGAGTGCACAGTGTCACCCCACGTGTTTGGAGTCCCACCCACTCCCTTTGTTGCTTGTTCCCACCACCATCCAACCCAGCTCCAAAAGAGAGGTGGGGATGGCATCTCAGGGCCAGGTGGGCCCGGTCTAGCCAGATCTCACACACGGTCTTGACACCTGCTATGAACTGGGCCCAGGAAAGAC
>NW_012114833.1:670915-680707 GCF_000951035.1 Colobus angolensis palliatus | reverse complement strand
GAGTCATTCAAGTCCTACCTGGTCAGACTCTCACCCACCCTGAGGCAGGCCCTCACCTGGATGGCCTCATGGCCTCCCTCTCTAAAAGACCCTCACTTTGTTTGGAAAAGATCCCTTAGCAGCCATAATCAGGAAAGAGGCTCTAGAGCGAGCCCAGGGCCTCCCCAAAGCGGATTTTCTGTCCTGTTTTCAGCTGGAAATTGAAGTCCTTGGGGGCCTCAAAGATGAGCACGATGGTGGAGCCCAGGTTGAACTCGCCCAGGTGCTCGCCCTTGCGCATGGGGACGCCCTCTCTATTGGTGCGCGTCACGAAGCTGAAGTCGTTGTAGGAGCCCTTGCTGTGCCTCGGGCTGTTCGTGTGCAGGTCCTGTGGTGACAGGCTGGGGGTCAGCGGGGCCTGGGCCACCAAGTGCACAGTGTCACCCCACGTGTTTGGAGTCCCACCCACTCCCTTTGTTGCTTGTTCCCACCACCATCCAACCCAGCTCCAAAAGAGAGGTGGGGATGGCATCTCAGGGCCAGGTGGGCCCGGTCTAGCCAGATCTCACACACGGTCTTGACACCTGCTATGAACTGGGCCCAGGAAAGACAGGGAACAGTTGGGCCCAGTGGTTTCCATGCATGGTGCTGGGAGTGTGGCACCCATGGGAGCCAAGGCCGCTGGTCACAAACTGACACCCAAAAAGGCAGCCCCTTGGGGACAGGGTGGGCAGCAGGCCTGCGAGTGCTGACCCCCTCACATGCTGTAACCAACATGAGCCACCCCGAGCTCAACACTCCCTTTCTGTTCCCTCCTCACTCTCACCTTTGACCATGGTTCCTAGCACAAGCCAGGTCCTAGGCAAGGAGGTGAATTCCCTCTATCTCTTCCAGCCAGCGGTGCAAGAAGGAAGGGACGCCTCAGCTGGCTGGCAGGTGGAGCAGCCCATTCTCAGGACAGCTGCTCAGCAGAGCCACGCCTGACCAGAGATGTGGCCTCCCCAGAATTCAGTCCCTGCCCATCGGCCGCACAGCAGACAAGGCAGGTAGATCCAAGAGGTCCAGCCCTTGGGCTTTGGCAGCGCCTACATTCGGCTTACCCGGTCAAAGTAGATGCGAATGGAGCCCACGTTGGTGGCCCCCACAGCCGTCAGTGAGAAGAAGCCATGTTTCCAGTCCCCCGTCAGGACTACCCGCTCATTATGGCAGAAGAGCTCTTTGATCCAGCGAGCCATGCCAGGGTTCACTGACATCAGGGAGCCTGCAGAGGCAGGGAACGCTGCTACTCCCTGTCCAGAGCCCAGTGTGGCCACTCCAGGGCAGCCAAGACCCAAAGGGACTCATGGCCTGTTGCCCCGATGTCATTCCAAATGCTGAGCTGAGTGGGGCCCACGGTCCCCTGCCCACAACCAGCCTGCATAAAGCAGTCAGCTCCTGGCCTTGATGACCCTGACCTGGAGCCTGGTCCCTTGACACCAAGAAGCTGAGAGCCTCTATGTGAAGCCCACAGAGGCAGCTCCCCCCACACGCTGGCCCCGGGCTGACCTGGGAAGTGGCGCCGGTGGGACACAGTCCAGTCCGTGGGGGAGTGGAAGCAGTGGTAGTCCCCGGGAGCCAGGTAGATGACACAGTGATAGAGCTCATTCCCTTCCCGGGTGACCAGCTGGTTCTTGAAGGAGTCACACGAGGCGGCTGTAGGGTAGGAGCAGACATGGAGGCCACCAACACAGTGAGCACCCAGCACGGAACCCGAGTGCGGTCTGCACATGGATTCTCAGGGAGGCCCCACATGCCAGCCTCAGTTCCTTCCCCAGCATTTCCCTCCCTCCCAGTCCAGTCACACAGCAGCAGGGCTGCCTGGCCCCGCCTGTGCAGTGACCCACCTGGCGGGAAGGGCAGGTCCTCTGTGTAGGTGCGTGGGCCCAGGAACGACTCCAGGGAGTAGGTGACCCCCTTTACCTGCTCCACCTCGCAGTTCTTCACCTGCCCAAAGTTGAGGATCCTTCCATCCGATGGGCTGATCTGGAAGGACAGAAGAGGCTCGCTGCCAGGGAGAGCAGGGTCTCCTCCCCCCAGGAGACAGCCCCCACCTCCCCTTGTCATCCTGCCCCTTCCAGATATGCTGGAGACCAGGGGGCTGTGCTGGGCAAGTGGAGTCCCAGCTGTGGAGGCAGGAAAAAGTCCTGTTTCCCCCAGGACGAAGGATCGGGCCTCACCACACTGTGCAGGCCACAGACGGGCCGGGCCTGCGGCTTCAGCTTGCGCCGGAAGAACTCGCTGAGGTTGCGGTAGTGATGCAGGTCCTCCACGGCGGCCTCTTTCATGTTCACCCCGAAGGTCCAGATGTACAGGCTATAGACGGGCCTGCGCAGCCAGTGTGGCAGCTCCACCTGGTTGAGGCGACCCCAGGCCCGTGACAGCAAGCGTGTCGGCACTGACTTGTACAAAGCCACCTGCAGGCCACAGGGCAAGGGGCTGAGTTGACCACACTGCCCCAGCTCCAGAGAGCCCAAGTACTGTCGTGAGCCCACGTCTCACTTCAGGAGAGAATCTGCACCCCATGGAGGACACCAGGGCCCAGGCGCCCCACGCTGCTTTTGTGATGTGGCTGTTTCTCACTGGGAACCAGATTGCACCTGCCAACTCCTGCCACAGAGTGCTGGATTTACGTACAACTCCAGTGGTTTTCGCCATTTCATGCAAAAGTCAAATAGCAACTGCCCCAGTCCCAGAACGGGAGATGGCCAGCAGTCTTACTTCTTAAAGTGGGGGGTCGGAAACGGATCTGACCCTAACCACAGTGTGTGACCCTAGCCACGGTGACCCCAGTATCACAGTATGTGGAGAGGTGGTTGGCATCTTGCCCTTGGTCACTGCCCATATCCCAGACCATCAGAGAAAGGAGGAGGCTCCCAAGTGCGTGGAACAAGTCTACAGCCCAAAATGTGTCCCTCTGTCTTAACAGGAAGTGAGGAGGACACCCTGAGCACCAACATCAGGGATTTTCAGATGCAGGTCTGCGAGGTCGCTGTCACCTGGGCCTGAGCTGCAGACACAGGGTCCGCAGCCCCCACAGGTCCAGCCAGCACTCTGAGGGCCTGGATGCAGCAGTCTGAGAAGCCCAGCCCTGCTGAGCCCCACCTCGGCCCCACAGCAGGACTTGTGTTCAACATTCTACTGTGACTGAGTCAGGCCATAAAGCTGTCTGCACCTGGGGTTCCTCCCAGGAGGCAAAGGGAGGTCGTCCCCTCAGGCCCCTCTGTTCTCTCTTCCTTCAGGGAAGCCTGGAGCACCTGAAGACAGACGATGGCCTGGGGACAGGCACTGGGTCCCACTAGTTGGTCCCAGAGCCCTCCAGCAGGGCCAGGTACCCAGGAAGTGGCAGCCTGTTAAACTCCAGGTGCTGCTGCCACTGTGGAAACTGCCTCTATCTAATTGGTGGCTGCAGATTCTCTAAACACAACCAAGACACCAACTCCCCAAGGTGTGGAAGTGATTTCATTCCAACTTTCAACACCTCTGCATGGTCAGGAATTAGCAGCTCCCAGGGAGCTGCTCTTATCCCTCCCAGCTGATGCCCAGTCACACAGAAGGGCTATGTGAGCCCAGGCCCTTCCCAAGCACAGGTGGGAGCCTGGGCTAATGTCCAGGGTACCTCAGTGCCCCTGAGCTCTGATGACACCAACCTGACAAAGGCCCAGGAACAGGGTTTCCTCCTTGGGGTCAACCTGCCTGGGAAGCCAAGGGCAAGAGCGAGCCCTCTAGGGGCCAGGAGGGGCCAAGCCAGTTCCCTTGACCATTCCTAGGGCAGGCCTCTGGGCTCCTTAAAGGTGTCCTCACCCTAAGGAACCCAAACAGGATCCGTCCTTCCTGAACCACCCCTTTGGCATCGCAGAATTAATTTGGCTTCTGCTCAAAATCACCTCTAAGCTGTTTTCTGCCTGAACACAGAAAAGTCAGAGACAGACACCATTTTCTGAATCCCCAGACTGGGTTCCTTCCAGAACCGGAGCCCTAAATGGCAGAAACGAGGCAGGCTAGGGGAGCGGGCAGGGCATGGCACACCCTCGCAGTCACTTCCGCGGCCCAGGTAGTGGCCTTTTCAAAAGCTGCCCTGGCCTTGCCCACCAATGAACCTTCCACCTTCCAACCCTGACCCACTGAAGATGACCCTCTGCTTCTGACAGCTTGCCGCCACCTCAGTCTCTCCTGCACCCCAACCTCGGGCCTGCCTGGAGGGCAGGTCCGGGCCACAGGGCCCTGTGCACACTTACCCTGCTTACGGGCCTCCATCCCACCCGGCTGAGCGGTCTGAGGGCGCCGAAGGGCAGGAGGTAGTAGAGGACAGTCAAGGGCCAGGAGCGCAGTTTCAGGGCGGGTCTGGACATGCAGCTCAGCTGCCCCAGCCTCTGCCTCAGGGCCAGCTGGGGGAAGTGCAACCTGCAGGGCACAGGTCCATGCACAGCCAGGTCAGTGGCCAGGCTCTAGGCGGGACCCAGGCGACTGCCACCTGCACTCAGGGCAGGATTCCTCCTGTCTACCCACCCTTGTTGGCAAGCTACCTTGCCATGGGGTGATGGAGCCCAGCAAGCACTGGCTGTGCCCCCTTGTCCCAACCCCATTCTGAGTCAGGGGGTTGACTGCCTCTGGCTAGCAGACTCATTTCCCAGGCCCTCCCACCCGCCAGCCAGCTGGGGAGGACGGGGAATGTGGGGGCAGCCGCAAGAGGAGAGTCAGGCCCAGCTGCGGGACACCTCTCAGCCGCAGCAGCTCCCAGCAAGGGCCTCCAGATCCAAGCACCTGGGCCCAGGGAGGGGAGAGCAGGGTGCAGAGCCTGCCTCACATTCCTCAGGCTCCTCGGCCCAGGAGAGTGAGCCCCAGGGGCCAGCTCTGCCACACAGACACTGGCAGGGCAGCGCATAGCACTGAGGAGCTACAACCCAGCCAGCTGGGTAACCATTTGCTCAGTCTTCTGCTACCATCCTTTGCAGGATCTGGGATATTCTTTTCATGGTTCCAGGCCCCCTCTTTCCTCATCTGCTAATTACAGGGCCAAGGCCAGACAAACTCTCAAAGGGAGCATTTACACCCCACCTACCAGCACCACACAGTTACAGTGCCATCCATCTGCATGGTCTTTCTGTAACAGGCCAGGTTCTGAAAACCCATCCACAGGTTTGTGAACAAAACCTCCCCACCACAAGCTCTCAAGCCACCTGCCTGCTCTGCTGGGGCTGCGTGCGCACGCACACACACACACACACACACACACAAGCCCCTCCTTTCAGCAAAGGTGGATACACACACACACACACACAAGCCCCAAGCCCCTCCTTTTTGCAAATGTGATCCTGCTTCTCCCCACCCTCCCAGCACAAATGCAGGGCACTCAGCAGGGGCTCAGCTTCACCAGAGCCGCAGAGGCCAGATGAGCCTTTCCACCACAACCCTGGCCTCCTGAGCAGAAACAAGGCCCACTCCACCCTGTCCATGCCTAGGCCTAGCAAATGCTCCTGAGACCCCGGGTAGCCAGCAGGAGACCACACTGCCATCCACTGAGAACGTCCCCAGGCCTCAGTTTCCTCATCTGCAAAGTAACTGCTTTGGCTAATCTACGGCTGCCATCTGGGACTGTGCTCTCAAGAGAAGCTGAGTCCTCTCTCCCAGTCGCCGAGCAAACCAAGGAACAAAGCGGCATCTCAGCTGATAGAAGCAGCAGAGCAGACGGAAAGGCAAACCAGCAGCGAACCCCGCTCAGGCTCAGGCTCAAGCTCAGAGGCAGCTGCATCTCCGCAGTTCCCGGGTGCCTGCTTTCTCTCCCATCCCACCCCGGTGTATTTTTAAAAGGTCCAGGAAGGTGGCAGGGGCCAAACAAAGACAAATCACTGCTCCCCTCTGGCTTTGCCACCTGCCCCACTCACTGCAGAAGAGCAGGGACCAATCGGGAAGAGCTGCACCCCTCCCGCGGGCAGGAAGGGGGATGGGGAAGCCTCTCTCCCAGGTGGGGTGCAGAGGCAAGGGTCTGGGCTGGGAGGAGGGGGCCTGGGAGCACCAGGGTAGGGAAGATCACAGGCCTGAGGTCTGAGGCCCGCTGACAGCCTCCCCCTGCTGGGCCCTCCTCGTGGTTGGAACCAAAGATACCTGAAGCGGGCTCTCTGACTCAGGGCGCTCAGGCCCCCCAGGCCGGGCCCCTCCAGCCTCGGAGGCTGACCACCAGTTCCCTTGCCACCACCTCTACTGCGAGGCCGCTGGATGTGAACTCTGACCTTCCGGAGGTCGTGGCGGGGAACCGTGGGGTTAGGGCGCGGTGGGCAGCATCTCACCATTTCGCCGCGCGGAGCTCTGGTCCTCGCCGCGCCTCTGACTGACACATCATGGGCCGGCACAGGGAGGGCGGGGCAAGGCTCACTCGATCACTCCCTTTGTTTTCCTCTTTCCTCCCCTTCCCCTGAGCCAGCGGATCTCCTGTGCTGTCACTGCTCCAGGGCCTCTGCCTCTGCGAGGCCGGTTGGTGGCGCCGCTTCCTGGGCTTGGTTCAGTCTTGGTGGCTCACAGGGTGCAGATTAGAGGGTCAGGGCTATTGCAGACAGACAGGCACTAGTCACACACCTGCTCAGGTCACCTGCTCAGGGCTTGCAGCCCAGTGCAAAAGCCCCTGCACTGAAGCCCACTGTCCCCAGTCCTGGCCACCTGCCCTGTCCCTGCTACCCGGGGCTGAGCCAGCCTGCACTGCTCATCCTCTTCCTCAGCTGGCCTGGGGAGGCAGCAGGGGGCAAGGCCCTCAGGCTGCTGGGTCCAGTAAGCCATGACAGGGAGGGGACCAGCCACTGCTGCCAGGGTTTTCAGGCACCACTCAGCTCCAAACACACAAGGTGGGAACTTGAGCCCCATGCTCCAGGCCTAGGCCCAGGCCCAGCACCACGTCAGCCGGTCTGCGGCGTGGCCCCTCCCTTGCCAGGACCTGACCCATTTTCAATTCAGGTTACAAAGTAGCATCTGAGGAATGAGATAAGCGGGAAGGCACGAGAGGCGCCCTGGTGAGAACCAGGCATCTTACCTGCTCTGGCTCTCTCCTCACCCCTCCTGGCCTTGACCCCCCTGCAACACACACACAAAATACCCAGCTCCCTGCTCCAGGCCTTCCTCAGAAGCTGTGCATGTGGGGAAAACCAGCCTGGGCTGGGAACAAGCCAGGACTGCAGCCCAAACCAGTTCTACTCCCCTTTTTCCATCTTTGCTTCAGAAAAGCATTTTGGCCAGGGGGGAGGACAGGCCTGGCCCCTACAAAGCCTCTCCACGTTGGTCTGCACAGATAGCAGAAGGCAGAGCAAACATGCCAAAGCTGCTGCTATCTCAGCCCAGGCAATCAAGGCCCTCCAGGATATGGGCTGACGGGCCCACCCCTCCCGTCCTTCACCCCCAACCACTGCCCAGGAAGGGGGCAGGCACCTGTCACCATCCTTAGATGATGAAATGTGACCCCAAGAGCTGCCGCCTAAAGCAAAGAATAGGCCAGACATGGCCAGCCTGCTGTGAGGCCGAACTCAGACATCACTGTGGTCGCGTGTGGTCGAACATCTGACGCCCTGGCAAACCCTCCTCAGCCACAGAGGAGAAGATTCCACCCGGGTACCTGCCTGCTAGAGTCACCGAAGCCCCGTGTATGGGATTCAGTGGCCTCTTGGAGCCAGGACAATAAGGTGACTAAAGTCTGGACACAAGCATGGATTTCTCCACTGATCCAGGCAGTGGCTGGGGCTGGTCCAGGCCCCTCTCCTAAATGAGTGATGGGGACAGCTCACTGCAGGTGGGTCAGACAGGAGGGCACCTACCCACCAGAAAACACATACACACCAGCATCCCCCCTCGAGAAGATGCCGGCACCAGGAAATTGGCACATGCACAAGAGGCCCACCCCATCTCGAGGCCCAGACCCAAAGACACCCCTGCTTTAGCCCCAGGGTCCAGGCCTCCAGGGCCATGTCACTCCAATCACTCCAACGTACTGAGCACACACCCCACCCTTCCTGGCCCAGCAGGCTCCATGCTGGCCTCCTGCCAGCTGCCAGGGAAACAGAGGGGTAACAGCAGTCAGGGGTGAGCCTGGTGCCTGGTTCCAAAGGGGAAGCTCTTTCCCTGGTGGATAGAGTGCAGGCTTGGAGCTGAGCTCACAGCCAGGATTCACAGGGAGGCAAGCATGGCCCTGAGGGGAGGCAGAGAGGAGGGGCCTTGGGGAACCCCAGCCTCCTGCCAGTTTTCCTCCCTGATCTACCATGTGGGACAGTGACCACCACAGCCCTGAATGTATCAGAAAGATGAACCCAGATGAACCTAGTTTGACCAAAAACCTTGGGTTCTCAAAGCAGGTTCCCCTGTGAGCCTTGGCATTTCATTCTTCCATGGTGCTGTGAGGGGCTGGGTCTGGCCTCCAGTCTCAGAGGGGGCCCTACTAACGAAACGAAGCACATGAGGCCAGGGGCCAAGTCAGATGCCCATCAGGGAAAGGTGGGCCCTGGAGAGACTAAGAACCATCCTGAGAGGCCAGGCTGCGGCACCGCACCTGCTGGTGAGCCCAGTGAGGGCATGGGGTCCTTGCTCATTCAGATCCTTGACATCACTGTTCTGCCTCTTCTAAAACAGCCACCGAGACCAGGGTGTCAGTGCCTCCAAATTACCACCTGTGGGCCCCAAAAGATCGCCAGGAAAGAAAATGAATCCAGCTTTGCCCCAGGACACAAGCTGAGCACTGCCAGTCCCTCTCAGAGCTGCAGGATAGAGGGAAGGGGCCCTTAGAGATCGCTGCCTTCTTGCTTCCCAAGGGTAAAGCCAATTCCTTGGCCAGCAGTGTTTCTGGCCTCCCCATTTCAGAGCTCAGCTTGCCCTCTGCCCTCTGCCTATGACAGCCCTGGAAGCCCAAGCCAAATATTTCATCCTCTCTGGCTGTCTTGAGGGTGACATGAGGTGGGAGCCTCAGGCCCTGGATGAGGAACTTGCAAGAAGGGTACCCAGAATGGAGGAAGCGCTGACACCTTTCCTCCCTTCTAAGCCTCAAAGACATTCTGTGGAGATGAGTTCAGGGTTGTGACCAATAGGACTTTAATGTCATTACATGGCCTAAGGGCTAGTCAGCTGCAACATGAGAACGGGCCTTGTGGCTGGTGACAACCTGGTCACTGCAGTTCTGGCTGCCTTCCTCTACCCCTGCCCTGAGAGCAGGGAAACGCCTCGGCAGGTCACAGGTACTCTCTAAGTCTTGGTTTGTACATCTGGAAAATGGGAAAGGAAATTCCTGCTACCCACTCCCTTGAGGCTCAGAGCACAGCTGCAACCATGGCCCAAAATAACTGCTCAGAAACCCCACTTCCACCCAGGAGTGTGACGCAGCCTCAGACCTGGCTTCCAACAACTCACCTCTCCAAAAACTCAACCTCACACCGGTGGAGGCAGGGGTTTCCACCACAGGAAAGACGAAATAAGAGGGGCTTAAGTGGCAGTTCTAACACAGGAACCCAAACTTGCGGGCAGTGACTGGCCCTGTGAGTAGGAAGCAATGGCTGACAGGACCGTATGGGGGGTGGGGAGCACCTTTGTCAGGACATGCTGTTCTGGGGATCCATACCAGAGCAGTAGGGCAATGTCCCCACCCATCCCTCACCAACCAGGGTAAAGACCACAATACCTGCCCCCCACCAGTGGAATGGAACATTCCAACTGAAGTCGATGAATGCACCCAGGCCAGGCAGCAGTTACTACAGGTTGGGTTGGGGCCTGCAAGCATGTTGTGCATGCAGGGGAGGTGCGTGTAGGTGCAAG
>NW_012114833.1:669254-670762 GCF_000951035.1 Colobus angolensis palliatus | reverse complement strand
ACTAGCCGGGCGGCGTGGCGGGCACCTGTAGTCCCAGCTACTTGGGAGGCTGAGGCAGGAGAATGGCGTAAACCCGGGAGGCGGGGCTTGCAGTGAGCTGAGATCCGGCCATTGCACTCCAGCCTAGGCGGCAGAGCGAGACTCCGTCTAAAAAAAAAGACAGATAGGGTCCTCCTCCATGGATTTCCATGTTCTTTCACACCTACAATGCACCCATGGGAACAGGGAGGCAGGGGTGAGCAAGGCACAGTACCACCCCTAAGGACCTCAGAATGTGGTACAGGGTGGCAGATACCTTATACACAGCTGCTCCTAATATTCTCCTGTCCAGACATCACTACAGGAAGTCCTCAAATAGTGTCATCATAACACTGATGAGAAAAAAAGAAAAAATCTATTCCAGCCAGGGCTACTGTCTGTGAGGAGTGTGCATGTTCTCCCCATGTCTGCATGGGTGTTCTCTCAGTACCCTGGATTCCTCCACATCCCAAAGCTGTGCACTTAGGCTCACTGGTGTGTCTAAATGGTCCCAGTCTGAGTGAGTGTGGGTGTGGGTGTGCCCTGCCACGGGAAGGTGTCCCGTCCAGGACTGGTTTCCGCCCTATGCCCTGAGCTTCCCAGATAGGGGACCACCTGCGACCCTGAACTGGAGTAATTAGGTAAATAATTATCTAACTTTTTATTAATTGTTCATAAATGCATGTATAGCTCACATTTCAATGGTTAATATTAGAAATGTTTGGGGTCTTTAAAAGTTCAGTGATGTTTTTGTGGTCAGAAACATTCACAGGAACTTAACTCTTGCTTCTATCAATTAGCCTATAGTAAAACTGGTTTCATTCTATGTTTTGCTTAAAGGTGAAGGTCCCAAGAACCTATCATCAAGATTGAGAACTTACTGTAACTGATCCCAGCATTCTCAGAGCCCCAAAGAAACTTCAGACCCTTCTTACCTCAGAGCTCCAAGGAAACACATGACATGGGATAAAATGCAATTAAAGCACAGAAAGACGCTGACGCAGAATCCTGGCACCACCAACTTCCAGAACTGGAAAGACCCTGAAGACCATCCTGGCCTCCTCAAAGCCTCTAGTACTTACAGACCAGCCCACACGGGTCCCTGGGGATGGAACAAAACCAGGCCCCAGTTAGACCAGGGAAGAAAGGTCTGCAGAGGAAAGCCCAGCTTCTGCACACATTCTACCTCCCATGTGCTGAGAGATCTCTGGGACTCTCACACCCTTCCCTGTGGAATGGCCAGCTCGGCTGCACTGCATCCACCCACATTGCTTTTTAACCATTCTAAGCCTCTAAGGCAGATGGGTGTTTACAAACCCATAAACCGCCGGGTGCGGTGGCTCACGCCTGTATCATAGCACTTTGGCAGGCCAAGGCGGCCAGATCACGAGGTCAGGAGATTGAGACCATCCTGGCCAACACGGTGAAACCCTGTCTCTACTAAAAATACAAAACATTAGCCGGGCATGGTGGCGGGTGCCTGTAGTCCC
>NW_012114833.1:668107-669204 GCF_000951035.1 Colobus angolensis palliatus | reverse complement strand
GCGAGTGGGCGGGGCTCGGGCTCCAGCCACTCAGACTACCAGGGGCGGGGGCAGGAGACCGACCCCAGCCACCCTTAAAGCCGCCGCTCCCTCTGAGCCCCAGTCCTGCTGGGCCGCCAGCCCAACCCGAGGGCCTCTTTAAGAGGAGGGGCCAAGGCCGGGGAGAAGAGGAAGGGCAGCAGGCACCAGCTCTGCCTGGTCACTGTCATGGGAGGACCCCACTCAACCAGCAAGGTGGGCCCGGCTGCTCCCAAGGGATGCCTCCTGTCTGTCCTCAGTCTGTTCGCTGGTCTGTGAGCCGCCTGTCAGCAGCCTGTGGCTGGCCTCCCAAAGCAGCTGCCTCCCCTCACCACCCCCTACCCAACACTAGGCAGACTCAGAACCCCACCCGCTGCTGACCTCACTGAGGACCAGCTTCTTCACTGGACTGAACAGAAAGCACCCCTGCTAGCCCTGGAAGCTCCAGAGAAGACGAAATCCTTGATCATTCCCGCACCCCATCTTGAAGCTACAAGGCTGCTCCCACCCCGACCTGCCCTCCAGGCACGCACATCCCTGACACAGAGAATGCCCTGACTCCAAAACTGATGTAGACCAGTGAACAGGGGCAGCCATAAACAAGGTCCGACGGCCCCAGCCTAGAGCACACAGGCCTCCCTGCTTCAATACTAGGATGCACAGTCCATGGGAATGATGCATGCTGTCTTCCCACCCCACTAGATCGGAAGACCCTAGGTCTTCGGGTTGGCAGCCCACCCCACACCCACATGGTGCCAGACACCCAACAAGCACTCAGCCCACATGGGATCGGACCAATCAGCTTAATTCTTTTAGGGGAGGAGAAAGGTCTGAGAGGGATCACCATTTAACCAAAGAAAGAGTGTGGCATTAAGTAGCCTCATTCACATCTGTGGGAGCAACTGAGCACACGATCCCCTGTTCAATGTTGAGATGGCCTTGAAGTCTTAGTCTCATTCTGAGCCACTGAACACGATACAATTCCAGCTGCTTCTTACCACTGACATCTTTGTTTCTAAAACAACTAAGGTTTGGGGCCAGGCATGGTGGCTCATGCCTGTAATCCTAGCACTTTGGGA
>NW_012114833.1:657325-658807 GCF_000951035.1 Colobus angolensis palliatus | reverse complement strand
AGACAGAATCTCACTCTAACCTCAAGGCTGGAAGGCTGGAGTGCAGTGGCACGATCTTGGCTTACCACAACCTCTGCCTCCTGGGTTCCAGTGATTCTCCTGCCTCAGCCTCCCAGGTAGCTAGGACTACAGGCGCCTGCCACCACGCTGAGCTAGTTTTTGTATTTTTAGTAGAGACGGGGTTTCACCATGTTGGCGAGGCTCATCTCAAACTCCTGACCTCAGGTGATCCACCCACCTTGGCCTCCCAAAGTGCTGGGATTACGGGCATGAACCACCATGTCCTGCTGAGTTCCACATCTTCGTGAGACACGGTCCCTCCACTATTCCACACATTGGCCGCTCAAAGCCATGGGGGCACGGCTGTGTGAGCCACACTTCCGCCCACTGCGATATCCTCCTGCCCTAGAATGAGCCTATAATTCTCTGAGGTCAGAGCTGGCCCCTGCCAGCCAGTTCCAGTGGCATAAAAACACTATGGGAGTTCAGGTAGCACCAGAGCAGGCGGGAGGCTCTGCTTCCCTGCCAATTTGACTATTTGCCCATTTCCACACTCACACCTATTAGGTAAGAAGTAAAATAGTACTTACTAAAGCTCCACTCCCTGCCAGCATGGGGCCAGGTATTTACCTACACATCATTCTCATTTAACAACTTTATGAGGGCGTGAATGGCCCTATTTATAGATGAGAATAATAAAGCTACAGCACGTACGTGGCTTACCAACATGGAGAACATGTCCGATACTGCTCACCGCCAGGTACACCATGGCACCAGGATGCATGCTGAGCACAGGCCCATGGGGCTCTAGGCAGGGGACAGGGAGAGAAGGAGGACACAGGCCACTTCACAGGGTCCTGCCTTATGATAGCTTAGGCCGAATGGTGGCAGATCAGACAGGCTGATCTGTCATTATTCCTTTTGATGAATTGGAATACTGTATTATACTTTTTTTTTTTTTTAATTCTAAACAGAGGCTAGAAACAAGGAAGCAGCACTCAGGCAGGAGTGAGCATCCCTGCAAGCCCGGCTGCTCCTGAGTAAGACCTTTCCTGCACTGCTGCTCCCTAAACACCTCAGCCCTTGCCACAAGCCCCTAGGGCCATGCCTTAAAACAACAAAACCACCTTACAGATTCAAGCAATTCTCCTGCCTCAACATCCAAAGTAGCTGGGATTAAGGGCGCCCGCCACCACGCCCAGCTAATTTTTGTATTTTTAGTAGAGATGGGGTTTCACCATGTCGGCCAGGCTGGTCTTGAACTCCTGACCTCATGATCTGCCCACCTCAGCCTCCCAAAGTGCTGGGATTACAGGTGTGAGCTGCCGCGCCCAACCTTTTCCCTTTTTTAAAAAAGATTACATATTAGTCGGGTGCAGTAGCTCAGGCCTATAATTTCAACACTTTGGGAGGCCAAGGCAGGCATATCACTTGAGCCCAGGAGGTTTTGACCTGCCTGGGCAACATGGCAAAACTATTAAA
>NW_012114833.1:654297-655100 GCF_000951035.1 Colobus angolensis palliatus | reverse complement strand
TTTTTTTGTAGAGACAGAGTCTTGCCTTGCCAGGCTGGTCCTGAACTCCTGGGCTCACACAATCCTCCCACCTCAGTCTCCCAAAGTGTTGGGATCACAGGCATGAGCCACCATGCCTAGCTGAAATTGTATATTTTCTTTAGATGTTTTGTAACCAAACATTTGAGGTATCATCTAAAACAGTATTTGTCAATCTCAGGAAAAGAGGCAACAGGCAATATGCCATGATTGCTGAATGATTTTTTTTATGACTTTTGGGGACAAATAGGCAGCATATCTGAAATTACAACTGCCACACAAAGGCAGGATACATGGCCACTGCAGCAGTATAAACTGTGGATCCATCAACTATGGATCTATACCTGGTAGCCATCCACCCTCTGTCTGCTCACTCACGGCAGCTCTCGGCACAGGCCCCTATGTCAACAGCCAAAGCCACAAGCCACACCTGTGGAGCCCAAGTGAACACTCTGGCCATGAGCCAAGAGCGTTCCCAGGACATCATGAGTTCCTGAAAAGAAACTCAGAGAAGCAGCTCTTCTACTTCTCAGCAGTCCCTGAGCTCCTGCCTTCAAGAGTGCCCTCGGTGCCCCGTAGAAAATCACCTCTGCCCACTGGTGGGCCACAGGTTGAATCAGGGACTCAAGAGAATAGCATTCTGGAAGCCAAAAAGCATTATTCAAGCTGTGCTCACTCCACACGACGGAGCTAAATGGAACTAAAAGGAACACTCTGGATCTTCAACCTGAGCAGCTCAGCAAGCAGCTTTCCAGAGCATGATCTCAAGCTACTTTTTTTTTTTT
>NW_012114833.1:648851-649782 GCF_000951035.1 Colobus angolensis palliatus | reverse complement strand
AAAGAAAAGTAGGAATTATTTCTGGAATTTTACATTTAATATTTTCACACTGCAGGAACATGAAACCTTGGATAAGGGGGAAATACTCTGATTGTTTTAGAAGTCAAATGCATGCCACAAATCATAAAGGTGTCCATACCCTTTCAGGCAGCAATCCTACACCTAGGCATTCATCATGAGGAAAAGGCCTTATGTGCAAAGGTGTGCTCTGCAACATTATTCATGGTGGCAAAGACCACCAGTATACCAGAATCAACTGATGTGGTAAAGCCTCAGTGACAACCAGAGATTTCGGGACCTGGGTGCCTGTCACCACAGAGGAAGAGCCAAGAGTGTGGCTCCAGGGTGGCTCACACCTGGAATCCCAGCACTTTGGGAGGCCAAGGTGGGAGGATAGCTTGAGACCAGCCTAGGCAACATAGTGAGATCCCATCTCTACAAAAAATAAAAAAATTAGCTGAGTGTGGTGGAGGTGCATGCCTGTGGTCCCAGCTACTTGGGAGGCTGAGGTGGGAGGAATGCTTAAACCCGGAAGGTTAAGGCTCCAGTGAGCTGTGACTGCACCATTGCACTCCAGCCTGGGCAACACAGTAAGACCCTGTCTCAAAAAAGGAAAAAAAAAAATCAGCTGAATCCATTTAAAAATAGAGAAAAAAGGACAGGCATGGGAGCTCACGCGTGTAATCCTAGCACTTTGGGGGCCCCAGATGGGTGGGTCACAAGGTCAGGAGATTGAGACCATCCTGGCCAACACGGTGGAACCCCATCTCTACTAAAAATACAAAAATTAGCTGGGCGTGGCAGTGCGCACCTGTAGTCCCAGCTACTTGGGAGGCTGAGGCAGGGGAATCACTTGAACCTGGGAGGCGGAGGTTGCAGTGAGCCGAGATCATGCAGTCCAGCCTGGGAGACAGAGTGAGAGGCAGTCTCA
>NW_012114833.1:639804-643076 GCF_000951035.1 Colobus angolensis palliatus | reverse complement strand
AAAAAAAAAAAAAAATCCAAAACACTTGCAGTCCCAAGCATTTCGGATAAGGGATACTCAAACTCCAATGTCAACTCCAAGTCCAGACCATTTCCCCTTCATAAAATGAAGTGTTGGAGTCCTACTTGAAAATCCAGGAGTGGCCGGTGCAGTGGCTCACACCTGTAATCCCAGCATTTTGGGAGGCTGAGGCAGGAGGGTCGCTTGAGCCCAGGAGTTTGAGACCAGCCTGGGCAACAGTGCAAGACCTCATATCTACAAAAAAAGAAAAAGAACATCCAGGAGTAGTTCTGTGACCATTGTACTCAATCAGGAAGAGTATCTAACTTAAGCCCAGTTCTTTACCAACAGGTGCTTTGAGACCTCACACTGCATTAAGCCACTCCACTCCAGTGTCCTGTCACTTTCCAGGCCCTGGGACTTATGAGTTAATCACCCCTGTCCTCTTTAGAACCATCTTCTAGGTCTGAAACTATGTATGGCAATAACCCCAATTACATAAACAGCAGATACTAAAAAACTACCGGCATTGGTCTTTTATGATTTTGGAAGTGGCAGGTTTCTCCCAAATTTTTATTCTCTTGGGAAACCTTTGAAGTATGTGGGAATTTCTTGAAAGCGTGCAAGCTCATCATAGGGTGAGTCAGCCTCACAAAGTCCCAAGGTCAGAAAGATGTCAGCGTGGGTTTAACACTTGAGGGGGGTCATGCAGTCATAGTCACATGCCACCTACACTTTACAAGTACTTTACTAATCTACTAATCTAATGGAGAATGACGTTTACAGGGGAAACCAGCAATGCCACAGGGAACAGAGTGCAGCATACTTTGAAAGTGTGACTCACCTACTACATAATTATTCTTCACCAAATGGAATTTGTGATATAGTACCAGAAAACTTTTTTTGTTGTTGTTTAAGGTAGGTTATTACAAAGCCCAAGGCATATGAACAGGCCAAAGGGTAGGCACATGGACATAGGGGGCAAGGGCAGACATATCTCTTAGGGTAACTCCCACAGCTGGATCTGTATGGTCAGCTGACTAAGTCACGGTTTTACAGGATTGTTAGAAATCAAGTGAAGTCCATATACTAGATTCTACTGGAAGAAAATGGTCAAAATCAAAGTCCAAAAAAGGATTTTGGAAGGAAACCTATAATGTAGCATGTAATGCCAATGGCAGCAAATACTCCTAAATTGTGTTAGAGTTGGATGGAATCTCAGAGTCATGTTCCAACCCAACCTGCTGTTTTACTGTTAAAGACACGAGACCAGACAGAAAGTGACATGTCCCATTTCACACAGCTACTGCAGAGCATGGTTGCGACTTGCCTTCAGCATCCTAATGTTCTGGTCACCATATGTCCTGTTAGAATGGATTCAGCTGATCTGCATTAGCAAAATGGAGTGGATCACCACTGCATTCCAGATATCACAAAGCCTCAACTGTCACCCCCTCTTTTGCCCAGGGTATTGAGGCCTATTACTGGTCCTTTGATATTTCAGATTTTTTATCTGTTAAATTATGGCTATAAAAAAAGGCAATTTTGGCCAGGCGCGGTGGCTCAAGCCTGTAATCCCAGCACTTTGGGAGGCCAAGACGGGAGGATCACGAGGTCAGGAGATCGAGACCATCCTGGCTAACACGGTGAAGCCCCGTCTCTACTAAAAAATACAAAAAACTAGCCGGGTGAGGTGGCGGGCGCCTCTAGTCCCAGCTACTCGGGAGGCTGAGGCAGGAGAATGGCGTGAACCCGGGAGGCGGAGCTTGCAGTGAGCTGAGATCCGGCCACTGCAGTCCAGCCTGGGCCACAGAGCAAGACTCCGTCTCAAAAAAAAAAAAAAGGCAATTTTAAAACTTACACCTTTATATTCAATTTCACAATTTAATGTCTCCTCTGAGTTAGGAATCCTCCTGGGACACAGGAAGCACAGAGGAACAAGATGTTTCGTTATGTATCGTGCATTCGACAACTATGTATCGTGCATTCCACAACAATGCAGGCTGCCCCTATCATGTGACTATGGTGGAAGGAAGCATTCTGAGTAATAATGACAAAGGAATTTGATTATTTCTGTCTGGTTCCTGGTGAGAACTAATCCACATCACAAAAGCTCAATAGTTTCAGCCCTCTTCAGACTAACAAGGAAAGAATAGCAGAACAGCCAGGATGTCAGCACCAATTCAAGATGTAGGCTCTGAGACTTCAACAGCATGAAATTTCTACTCAGAACCCTTGGGGAGACCAGGGTTAGGTCTGGGGACAGAAGACAAGCTTGACATGACACCGAAGTTATAAGTCCTGTATCTGGCCAAAACCGACTGGAGACGTGAGCTCCAAGAAAGCATATTTGACTTGTTCAAACATTTCAACTTTGGAACAACTGGAAAAGTGACAGACAGTTTGCTGGACAAGAACCCAAGGGAGTTCCGCCTCATTCCTACCTCCCAGTGACCAGCAAGTTTGGGTGGAATCTCCAATCCCAGCTTCTCCAGCTCTCGCTCCCTGTACTTCTCATACTGCCGGTACCCTGCATACCCGCCGCCTGTCGCCAACAGAATGGGCAGGGGACGCAGCAGGAACATGGTTCGGGCAGGGGCAGTGTGGATTTTTCTGGCATCTGTAATAAAAAACAGGACAATTTTGAGCCTGGGAGACAGGGATAGGGAAGAGTCATGCAAACACAGCACCAACGGGAGGGTCAGGAAAAGTCAGTACACCTCAGAAGCCCTCAGTAGAGATGACTGGATCCTCAAGACATCTAGCAGGCAGGTGAAACCTTGGGTCACTACTCAGACCCTCCTGTCTCCAAATTCTGTCAGTAAGTACAGGACAGGCATCTTTCCTATAGAATTACAATGGCCTCAACTGCCACCGCAGTCACAAAATGTATTAATAAGATGAAAACACTGAATCACAAAGAGGGCAAGAAATTAATCAAGGTTGCCCAGGTGGTCACCAACAGGTCCAGAACTTGAAGCCAAACACCATTTCTCACCCAGGGCTCTTTGATCTTGCTTTTATAACACAGGCCCAATTTTGAGCAGGCACTGGTATTCTCTCCCAAATGCAAAATCTCATACATTCTTACAGGTCAACAATAAAAAAGACAAATAGCCAGGCACAGCGGCTTGCACCTATAGTCCCAGCTACTAGGGAGGCTGAGGTGGGAGGATTTCTTGAACCCAGGAGTTCAAAGTTATAGTGAGCTATGATCACGCCACTGCACTCCAGCCTGGGCAACAAAGTGAGACTCTCTCAATCAATCAATT
>NW_012114833.1:637953-639164 GCF_000951035.1 Colobus angolensis palliatus | reverse complement strand
CCCGGGAGGCAGAGCTTGCAGTGAGCTGAGATCCCGCCACTGTACTCCAGCCTGGGTGACAGAGCGAGACTCCGTCTCAAAAAAAAAAGAAAACATACATTGGCCAATAAGCACAAGAAAAGACAGAGGTTAAATATCTGTTATGCATTAAATTGCTGAAAACTCCCCCAAAAGTCTTATTTTGAAGTTTTAACCCTGAGTACCTTAGAAGGTGCCCTTAGTTCGTTGGAGAGAAGGTCTTTACAGAGGTTATCAACTTAAAATGAGGTTGCAGGCTGGGCGCTGTGGCTCACACCTGTAATCCCAGCACTCTGGGAGGCCAAGGCGGGAGGATCACGAGGTCAGGAGATCGGGACCATGCTGGCTAACACAGTGAAACCCTGTCTCTACTAAAAATACAACAAATTAGCCAGGCGTGGTGGCGGTCGCCTGTAGTCCCAGCTACTCGGGAGGCTGAGCAGGAGAATGACATGAACCTGGGAGGTGGAGCTTGCAGTGAGCCAAGATTGCGCCACTGCACTTCAGCCTGGATGACAGAGTGAGACTCCCTCTCAATAAATAAATAAAATAAAATAAAATAAGGTGGCCAAGGTGGGTCCAAATTCAGTATGATGGGTATCCCTATAAAAAGGGAAAATCTAGACACAGACATGCACACAGGGAGAATACCATGTGAAGTTGAAGGCAGAGACTAGAGTGATGCTTCTATATGTAAGGAATGCCAGAGATTGCCAGCAAACCACTGGAAGCTAGGCAAGAGGCATGGAACAGATTCTCCCTCACAACCTTCCAAAGGAAGCATCCCTGACACCTTGATCTCAGACATTTAGCCCCTCGAATAATGAGACAAATGTCTGCTGTTCAAGCAACTTAGTTTGTATTACTTTGTTACCATAGCCCTAGCAAACTAATACAGCATTATTAGTAATCAGGGAAATGCAAATCAAAACCACAATAAGACCCCTTCACCACGCATTGGAATGGCTATAATCAAAAAGACATAATGAGGCCGGGCATGGTGGCTCATGCCTGTAATGCCAACGTTTTGGGAGGCCAAGGTGGGCAGATCACTTGAGGCCAGGAGTTTGAGACCAGCCTGGGCATCATCGCAAAACCCCACCTCTACTAAAAATACAAAAATTAGCCGGTATGCATGCAGTCTTTGAAATATAAAAACAATAACAACAATTAATAATAAAAATTAGCCAGGC
>NW_012114833.1:626767-628858 GCF_000951035.1 Colobus angolensis palliatus | reverse complement strand
TGCACTCCAGCCTAGGCAACAGAGACAGACTCCGTCTCAAAAAACAAAACAAAACAAACACCCACCTTGCCAGGCTGGGCATTGTGGTTCACAACTATAATCCTGGCACTGTGGGAGGCTGAGGCGGGAGGATTGCTTGAGCCCAGGAGTTCAAGACCAGCCTGGTGAAACCCCATCTGTACAAAAAATACAAAAATTAGCCGGGAATGATGGTGTGTGCCTATAGTCCTACCTAACCAAAAAGCTGAAGTGGGAGGATCGCCTGAACCCAGGAGGCGGAGGTTACAGTGAGCTGAAATCACGCCACTGTACTCAAGCCTGGGTGACAGAGTAGGACCCTGCCTTAAAAAAACCAAAAACCACACCCTTGCAGCATAGCGCTATTGTAGCTAACATGATGAATCCGATCCTCCTATAGGCAAACAAGGTTTGTACAGAGAAAAAGCATCTTACCATGACGAGCGCCACCCCCAAGGCCAGACAGATACACAGCTACTAACACAATGAAGGGTGTATTTCAGTATATGAAAGTTCTTTCAGTTCTGAACAATGTTCATTTCTTAGACTGGATACTCCCACTACCACAGCAAAAAGCCTAAAACCCTGCTTTCTAAACAGAATTTTAACAAGAAGTGCAAAAACTGACCAAAGCATGAATTGTTGTGTTCTGTACATTGCCACATTGTGTTTTCCAGAATACTGAAAAACCCCTAACTGAAAGAATGTTTGCAGACTGATTAACAAGGCTTTGTCTGACAGGAGGAAATAGGAATGGGAGATGATCATTTATATATCCACCGTAACTGGACACAGGGCACTCAAGTGGTTTGTTTTGCACATCCACCTTCCCCCTCAGGAACCCTGCCCAAGAACAAAGAGCTGGGCTTTTTGTCCACTGTTGTAGCCCCAGCTGCTGGAACAAATATTGGGAAATGCTTCATTGTATCAGTTTGGTACATCAGATTTAGGTACTTTCCTTTTAGCACACAAAATTTCCTTGACTTAAAAACAGCTAACCGAGCGTGGTGGCTCATGCCTGTAATCCCAGCACTTTGGAAGGCCAAGGCGGGTGGATTACTTGAGGTCACGAGTTCAAGACCAGCCTGGTCAACATGGTGAAACCCCATTTCTACTAAAAATACAAAAATTAGCCAGGTGTGGTGGCGCACACATTGTAGTACCAGATACTCAGGAGGCTGAGGCAGGAGAATTTTATTATGGGATCTTCCCAATTTTCAGATGAATGCTGTCACTTCTTCAGTCCTACACAAACACTGTCTACCATGTTATCATTCTTTGGTCCCCCTACTTTTCTGCTCTTCTTCATTCCAAGCCTAAAAAGAGCTCTCTATTCACTGTCACCACTTCCTCACCTCTCAGCCTCTTAGTCCCACTCAGTAAGGTTTTTTTCCTATCACACCACCTCATCAAGGTCCCCAACAACCTGCATGTTGCCAATACCAACACACACACATCTGAGGTCTCATCTTACTTGACGTCTCAGCAGCATGACAGCATGACAGAGTTGATCTTTCTCTCCTTGAAAAACTCTTCACTGGGCTTTTGGGACTGTTGATTTTTTCCTCCTGTTTCTTCTCAGTCTCTATTTGTGAATTCTCCTTTGCTTCCCAACTGTGGATTCTTGCCATGCCCAGGGTTCAGATCTCTTCTCTACCTATGCACTCTCCCCAAAGATGCTTATCCAGTCCCATGGCTTTAAAGAACCATCCACTGATGACTCCTTCATTGCTCCTCCAGGGGCCAGCGACCCAGTGGCCCCACTTTGAGTCCTCTCAAACTGAGTCTGTAGAAAACAGGATTCCTGACCCTCTCTAACTCACCTTCAATCTGCTCCTGCCCCAGAGTTCTCTATCCATAACAGAGACTAGCCAGATGTTTACCAAATGCACTTCCTCTTCTGGACACCTGTAGACTACATTTCCCAGCCTCCCATGCAGCAAGGTGTGGCCATGAGACTGAGTGTGAACCAATGAAATCTGAGGATCATTCAGGCTTCCCAGGCATTCACCTCCAAGCTTATCTCCTCCAGCCAGCTTGATGCAGACAAACATGCCAACTGTGGAAATATTA
>NW_012114833.1:624793-626312 GCF_000951035.1 Colobus angolensis palliatus | reverse complement strand
AAAAAAAAAAAAAAAAAAAGTAGGAGACTGGGTCACATTGCTTGGAGAACAGCTGCCCTGCCAATCAGGAGCACCCAATAGTGCTTTACAAAAGTGAGAAATAAACTTCTACTATGTTAAGCCACTGAGAATGCTGGAGTTTATCTGTTACAGTACCAGCATTACTATAATTAACATACCAGGTCAAAACAAGGTACCACCGTTCATCCAGCCACTCAGGTGCAACCCCTTTTTTTTTCTCCCAGAGATGGGGTCTCACTTTCTTGCCCAGGCTCAAGTGCAGTGGCATGATCATGGCTCACTGCTGCCTCAAAATTCTGGGTTCAAGGCATCCTCTCACCTCAGCTTCCTGAGTAGCTAGGACTACAGGTGTGCACCAGCATGCTTGGCTAATTTTTAAATATTTTATGGAGATAAATAAGGTCTTGCCATCTGGCCCAGGCTGGTCTCGAACTCCTGGGTTCAAGTGATCCTTCCACCTCAGCCTCCCAAAGTTCTGGGATTACAGGCGTGAGCCACTGCACTAGGTCAAGACTCATTTTGTTTGTTTTGTTTTTGAGATGGAGTCTCACTCTGTCACCCAGGCTGAAGTGCAGTGGCATGATCTCAACTCACTGCAACCTCCGCCTCCTGGATTCAAGCAGTTCTCCTGCCTCAGCCTCCCAAGTAGCTGGGATTACAGGAGCAAGCCACCACGCCTGGCTAATTTTTGCATTTTTTTAGTAGAGACAGAGTTTCGCCATGTTGGCCAGGCTGGTCTCCAATTCCTGACCTCAAGTGATCCACCAACCTCGGCCTCCCAAAGTGCTGGGATTACAGGCATGAGCCACCGCACCCAGCCCAGGACTCATTTTTAAGTCCTTTCTTTCTTATCATCCAAATTCAATCCACTGGCAAGGCATGAAAACTCTACCACTGGCTGGGATTGGTGGCTCACGCCTGTAATCTCAGCACTTTGGGAGGCTGAGGCAGGTGGACCACCTGGTCGGGAGTTTGAGACCAGCCTGGGCAATAAGTGAAACCCCGTCTCTACTAAAAATACAAAAAATTAGCCGGCCAATATGGTGAAACCCCATCTCTACTAAAAATACAAAAAATTAGACGGGTGTGATGGTGGTGGCCTGTAATCCCAGCTACTTGGGAGACTGAGGCAAGAGAACTGCTTGAACCCACAAGGTAGAGGTTGCAATGAGCCAAGATCACACCACTGAACTCCAGCCTGGGCATGACAGAGCAAGACTTTGTCTGAAAAAAACAAAAAATAAAGGCCGGGCATGGTGGCTGATGCCTGTGAGAAATCCCAGCACTTTGGGAGGCCAAGGTGGGTGGATCACAAGGTCAGGAGTCCGAGACCAGCCTGGCCAGCATGGTGAAACTCCATCTCTACTAAAAATACAAAAATTAGCCAGGTGTGGTGGTCGGCGCCTATAGTCCCAGCTACTCAGGAGGCTGAGGCAGGAGAACGGCGTGAACCCAGGAGGCGGAGCATGCAGTGAGCCGGTATCGCACCACTGTACTC
>NW_012114833.1:621397-624043 GCF_000951035.1 Colobus angolensis palliatus | reverse complement strand
AAAATACAAAAATTAGCCAGGTGTGGTGGTCGGCGCCTATAGTCCCAGCTACTCAGGAGGCTGAGGCAGGAGAATTGCTTGAACCTGGAAGACGGAGGTTGCAGTGAGCCGAGATCGCGCACTGCACTCCAGCCTGGGTGACAGAGCAAGACTCTGTCTCAAAAAAAAATAAATAAAACAGAAAGACAAGATCCCACATCTTTTCAACCTCTCAGATCTCTAGCTACTTTCCCTCTCTTCCTCCTCACTCACTCCTCTTGCCGCTCCTTGTGGACACCACATGTGTGCCCCTTTCCACACTCCTGCATTTGCTGTGTGCTCTGCTGGGCACACCCCTCTCCTATGTGGCTCACTCCCTCATCATTTAGTTCTCTGCTCAAATGTTACTCCTCAGTGCAGTTTTTCCTGAGCACTGTATGCCCAAGACTTGGCCCTCTTGAGCACTAACTTCTGAATTTTTTTTTTTAAATTTTTCTGGGTATGTAGTAGGTATATATATTTATGTGTTACATGAGCTAGTTTGATACAGGCATGCAATGTGGAATAATCACATTAGGTAAATGGGGTATCTATTCCCTCAAGCTTTCAAGCTCTGTGTTACAAATAATCCAGTTACACTCTTTTGGTGTTTTGTTTTGTTTTTTGAGATGGAGTTTTGCTCTGTTGCCCAGGCTGGAGTGCAGTGATCTCAGCTCAGTGCAACCTCTGCCTCCCAGGTTCAAGCAATTCTCTGCCTCAGCCTCCCGAGTAGCTGGGATTACAGGCGCCCATCACCACGCCTGGCTAATTTTTTGTATTTTTGGTAGAGACGGGGTTTCACCGTTTTAGCCAGGCTGATCTTGAACTCCTGACCTCGTGATCCACTTGCCTTAGCTTCCCAAAGTGCTGGGATTACAGGCATGAGCCACCGCGCCTGACCTTTTAGTTATTTTTAAATGTAATAATTTTAAATTATTTTTGACTATAGTCACTCTGTTGTGCTAGCAAATACTAGGTCTTACTCATTTTATTTTATTTTTTTGAGATGGAGTCTTGGTCTGTTGCCCAGGCTAGAGTGCAATGGTGCAATCTCAGCTCACTGCAACCTCTGACTCCTGGGTTCAAGCAATTCTCCTACCTCAGCCTCCTGAGTAGCTGGGATTACAGGAGCACACCACCATGCCCGGCTAATTTTTTGAATTTTCAGTAGTGACAGGGTTTGTTGGCCAGGCTAGTCTTGAACTCCTGACCTCAGGTGATCCACCCGCCTGAACCTCCAAAGTGCTGGGATTACAGGCGTGAACCACTGCGCCTGGCCCATTTTATTTTTTTGATACCCATTAACCATCCCCATTTCCTCCCATCCTCCCACTACCCTTTCCAACTTCTGGTAACTATCCTTCTACTATCTCCATGAGATCAACTATTTTAATTTACAGCTCCCACAAATAAGTGAGAACATGCAAAGTCTGTTTTTCTGTTGAACACTAACTTCTTAATTATCTTGCTTTTTCTTCATAGCATTTCTCATTACCCAAAATGAATGGATTCCGTATGTATTCAGTTATTTGTTTACTGTATGTATACCTCGATGAACACAGGGGTTTATCTGTGTTCTCACTGGCCTTCAATCTCAACAGTGAGAGTATGCCCAGAAAGATGAATGGATGGGTTAAAACAGATGTCTCTTCTACATGCATTCTACATCACATCCCGCAAGTAGGGAATTAAAGCCCACAATTAAGCACTATAGTCTGCCTGTGCAACTCAAATCTCAGCACTGCCACTTCTTAGCAGCTGTGTGACCTTAGGAAATTTCTTAACTAATCTTAAACTTCAGTTTCTCCACCTGCAAAAACAAAACTCACCTCATTAGAAGACAATCATACAAAACCTTAGCCCAGGGCCTAGCACCTAATTACATTGTTATTACTATTAAGAGTTGATATTCAGCTGACATACACTGGGATGGCAATATCAATCATCTATGACCAGCATTCACTCTCACTAATCTGTCTCCATGGTGTCCTGGTTATAAGTTGTTTTTTTTTGAGACAGGGTCTCACTCTGTCACCCAGGCTGGAATGCAGTGGTGAAATCACAGCTCACTGCAGCCTCGACCTCCTGGGCACAAGTGAACCTCCCACCGTAGCTTCCCAAGTAGCTGGGACCACAGACATGCACCCAGCTACTTTTTGTAGACAGGAGGTCTCACTATGTTACTCACATTGGTCTTGAACTCTTGGGCTCAAGCAATTCTCCCGCCTCAGCCTCCCAAAGTGTTAAGATTACAGATGTAAGTCACCACACCTGGCCAATTGTACTACTTTTTTCTTTTTCTTTTTTTGAGACAGGGTCTCACTCTGTTACCCAGGCTGGAGTGCACTGGCATGATCTTGGTTCACAGCAGCCTCAACCCCCTGGGCTCAAGCAGTCCTCCTATATCAGCCTCCCAAGTAGCTGGGACTACAGGTATGCACCACCATGACCAGCTAATTTTTGTATTTTTTGTACAGATGGGATTTTGGCATGTTGCCCAGGCTGATCTTGAACTCCTGAGCTCATGCAATCCACCTGCCTTAGCCTCCCAAAGTGCTGGGATTACAGGTGTGAGACACCACGCCCAGGCCTAAGACATTTTTAACATCAACACTAGTAGTGACATTT
>NW_012114833.1:614328-616272 GCF_000951035.1 Colobus angolensis palliatus | reverse complement strand
ATTGGCCAGGCTGGTCTCGAACTCCTGACCTCAAGTGCTTCATCCACCTTGGCCTCCCAAAGTGCTGGGATCACAGGCGTGAGCCACCGCCCCTGGCCTATGACACACTTTAAATGAATTCAGGGTTGACTCATAAACAGCACGCCTGGTAATAACATTGAAAACAAAGCCTTCTGCCCAAATTCTAACAGTTACCACCACAATGCAGAGCCCTCTCCTGAGAGATAATCATTTCTGTACAGTTAATGATGAAAGCGTCACGCTTTCATAACAAGACCAATGACGGTTACTGTTCCCCCTCAGTCCAAATCCGGTGTCCTTCTCCTCCCAGAACTACAATAAGTTATCCTCTGATCAACGCTAACAAAATGAACCCTGTAGAAAACACACAAGTATGGCGTATCTCTCAAATCTTAGCTCTTTGAAATGACACCAGGCAGCCGACTCTGAGTCACAGATACCAACATTTTAACCCATTTTCCGACAGTCCAAATGCTCTAAGCTATTTTCTGTATAACAACTGTCCTCACGGTGTGCAGCCTGAGAGAAAGATCGTCGCGTGAGAGAGAGGTACCTTGATTCCTGGCTCTGCTACAAACTGGCTAGCTGAACTCGAGCAAATCCCTCCCTCTCTCGGAGCCTCAATCTCATTAACTCCAAAGAGAGACAGCTGGACTAAGAAGACCCCTGAAGTCTCTTCAATTTCTAAGAACCTAACAGCTGGGGGTCACAAGGGTAACCAAGACTCTAGCCCCATAACAGACTGTTTTGAGATTGCTTAATCTAACCCTCGAGCTTCAAAGACTAAGATCCAGAAATGAAAGTAGCCTGACACTCAATCTAGTGCCCTTCCCACAAGACATCCCTCCTTCTACAAAAACGAACACATGAGAAAATGGCATCTGAACATCTGAAAGCCCTGCCTCGACTCGAGTGACGGGCAGGAAGCCTATTTCATCTGGTTTTGTCCCTCATGAACTTCCACTTAGCTGGAAAGGGCAAAGCGAGACTTTCTAGGCCACACCCTAACTAAATCCGGACCGCCCTACACAGGAGCAGTCGCACCTGCTCCTAAGCTCGAGGTGAAGGTAGCTCCGGCTCCACCCAAGCTCGCCTCAGAGCGAGCCCGCGACAGAGAAACATCTCTCTCCAGACCCCAGCTTGGCCCAGGTTGCCCCACGCCCCAAGGCAGTCTCTCCGCGCTGCTATACCTGCTCCGCCACGGCGCGACTCCGTGCAGTAATCGCAGGAACCCGTGCACCACGGACGTCGCCATCTTGTCTCCTCCCTCTCAGCGAGCCAAACCCCCTTCACATGCTGGGCGCACGCCTAAGGCGTCACGAGTCTCGAGTTCACTGGGCCAATGAGAAAAGCGCGGGCTGGGGGCGGAGCCGACTAAGCTCCGCCCTGTGTCTACTACCCACCCCATCCGCTTGGCACCTCCGGAGCTGGGGTAACTAGTGCGGGTGGTGGAGCTGTCGGTTTCGCTAAACCTGGGCTTAGTCGCAGCACTGCCACTCCTCCTCCTTCTCTCTGGCGTGCTTTTCCGCATGTACCTGGAAAATCTGAGTCATCCAAGGTCCAAGAATGTCGTTTTAAATGATCGAACTTGCTCATTTTACAGATGGGGAAACTGGGCATCCATGACTCAGCTGTCGTTTTCTAAGTGCCAGAGTGTGTTGTGAGCACTTTGCATGCATGGTGTCACATCATTCTTACCTCCTACCGCTGTGCTGCCAGGGAGACCGGGGGCAAACGGTCTTGGATCACCTAGAAATGCAACCAGTTGTTAAATTCGGTGCCTGGTGCTTGCTCTTGAAAAGGTTCCTATCTTCAATTGTAAGAGGAAAACTGCTTTTCAATCGTGTCTGCTACTTTTTACTGAGCACTGACTAGAGATTCGTGGCTAGGACCGAGACATTATCCCCATTTTAAAGATGAGGT
>NW_012114833.1:610548-611791 GCF_000951035.1 Colobus angolensis palliatus | reverse complement strand
AGAGAGAGAGAGAGAAAGAAAACACAACCCACAGAATGAGAGAAAATGTTTGCAAATCATGTATTATCTGATCAGGATATTTGCTCATTACTGTCATGTAGATGGATAGGGAAGAACCTATTTTTCCAAGCTTATAGGGAAATAAATAAATAAATGGCTCACTGAAATGCTTTTAGAATAAAAGTCTCCAACTTTATTTTTTAAGACGAATCCTCACTCCATTGCCCAGATTGGAGTGCAATGATGCGATCTCGGGTCACTGCAGCCTCTGCATCCCGGGTTCAAGCGATTCTCCTGCCTCAGCCTTCTAAGTAGCCGGGACTACAGGTGTGCCACACACCCAGCTACTTTTTGAATTTTTAGTAGAAACGGGTTTTCATCATGTTAGCCACACTGGTCTCGAACTGCTGACCTCAAGTGGTCTGCCCGCGTCGGCCTCCCAAAGTGCCAGGATTACAGGCGTGAGCCACTGCACCGGGCCTGACATTCTCAAACTTCAGAGCAGGCTTCCTGCCCACCAAGGTTTGCACTCTCTGTGCCTCCTTCAGTAAGAAACAGCATTCACTTCCGTAAGACCTACCGACTTAAACACTCGGATCTTCCGCGGCTTATCTATACATTTGGATATCACTTACCTCATGGAATTGCAAGGAAAAAATAATGCAGCCTAAGTTCAAGGCACCTGGTAGGCGTGAATTACTCAACTAGGGGGCATTAATTTCTGAGATTTCTCTGTAGCCGCTAGGGGGCAGAATTAGCCTAGAATTTAAGAACCAGCTTGCCTCAACTTTGTTTTCAAAGGATTTTTGCAGTGTGGATGGTGGTGGGGGAGCTTCCAGGCTTTCGTGAGCCCTAAGCACTTTTGCCTCAATGGACTAACCCTTTCTCCATTAAAAATTAAAAATTATATTTTACAACTGTGTTGGTATAAAGACTATTGTCTTTATATTAACACATTTATATTTATAAATCCAAGCTGAATTCATAATTATTATATTATTTTCTTTTTTTCCCTTTGAGACAGAGTTTTACTCTGTGACCCAGGCTGGAGTGCAGTGGCCTGCAATATCGGCTCACTGCAATCTCCGCCTTCCGGGGTTCAAGCGATTATCTTGCCTCAGCCTCTCGAGCGCCTTCGATTACAAGCGCTTGCCACCATGCCTGGCTAAATTTTGTATTTTTGTTTAGAGAAACGGGTTTTCGCCATGTTGGCCACACTGATCCCAAATTCCAGGGCTCAAAC
>NW_012114833.1:607370-608588 GCF_000951035.1 Colobus angolensis palliatus | reverse complement strand
CTGAAGCAGGAGAATCGCTTGAAGCCAGAAGGCGGAGGTTGCAGTAAGCCAAGATGGTACCACTGCACTCTAGCCTGGGAAACAGAGCAAGACTCCATCTCCAAAAAAAAAGGAAGATGACAAGCATTGGAGAGCATGTGGAAAAAACTGGAATCCTTGTATATTGCCGATGAGAATGTAAAATGGTGTAGCCACTGTGGAAACCAGTTTACCTTGTTCTGTCTCAAGCTAGTAATCCCAGCACTTTAGGAGGATCACTTGAACCCAGGAGTTTGAGAAAATGGTGAAAGCCCATTTCTACAACAAATGAAAAATTAGTCCAGCATGGTGGTGCATACCTGTAGTCCCCAGTTACTTGGGAGGCTGAGGTGGAAGGGTCACCTGAGCTCAGGAAGTCGAGGCTGCAGTGAACCATGATCATGCCACTGCACTCCAGCCTGGGTGATGCACCCAGTTTATAGCATTATAATGAGGGTTTGCACCATTATTCGTGTGCAGCACACAGGAAGTGCTTGATAAGTGGAAGCTGCTAGCTTTGTCATCATCACTTTTTATTTTTAGGGCTGTTGCCTCTCAACCTTGCCTATGCCCTGACACCTCTAGTCAGAAGCATTTGCTTAATCCATCCATTCACTTATTTATTCATTGATTTAATAAGTGTGTATTTATGGGAGTCTGCTCTAGGTATGAGTGTGGGCATCCATGCCTTTTGGAAGCTTATATTCTGGTGAGTACAGACATCAGGGAGGAGTGCTTCTTTGAAATCTGCGTTTTTAAAATTCAAGCTCCACACCTCGCCCCCCAACAAGAAAATCTCATTTGTTCTATTGCATGATGTTTGCTACATCGGGATAACTGTTATAGAAAACTGTAAGGTACTGTGTTGTTATAAAAAAGCCAATTATTGCTATGCGTGGTGGCACGCACATGGAGTCCTAGCTACATGGAGAGGCTGAGGCAGGAAGATCACTTGAGCCCAGGAATTTGAGGCTGCAGTGAGCTACGATCATACCACTAGCACTCTAATCTGAGCAGCAGAGCAAGACCCTGTCTCAAAACAAAAACAAAAACAAAAATGCTGGCTGGGTGCAGTGGCTCACTCCTGTAATCCCAGCACTTTGGGAGGCCAAGATGGGCGGATCACTTGAGGTCAGGAGTTTAAGACCAGCCTGGCCAACGTGGTGAAGACCTGTCTCTACTAAAAATACAAAAAATAGC
>NW_012114833.1:598338-598721 GCF_000951035.1 Colobus angolensis palliatus | reverse complement strand
AAGAATAAACAGTTTATATTACATGTGTATGGCTTTTCTTTCAAAATAAATTCTTTAAATGTATAGTTTTTGATGTTGCTCATTTTTATTTCAGTGTTGATTTAATCTTGCCAAGAATCTTATTAACACTTTGAGATAGCCAGTTCTTTAAAAGAATGTTTCTTTAAGTTTTGGAGTTGACAGATGTACCATCTATTTCATTACACTCACCCTCGTACCCACTGGAGCATCACAGGGAAATGAGGCAATTTGCTAAATGAGGATGTGTCCTCCTACTTCTTTACTTCTTTTTTTTTGTTATTTGTTTGTTTGTTTTTTGAGATGGAGTCTCACTCTGTCGCCCAGGCTGGAGTGCAATGGTGCAATCTTGGCTCACTGCAACC
>NW_012114833.1:590074-591598 GCF_000951035.1 Colobus angolensis palliatus | reverse complement strand
GAGGGACAGAGTGAGACCGTCTCAAAAAAATAAATAAATAAATAAAATAAAATAAAAAAGAGAAATCCCAGAATGAATTGAAGAAATGTGATCTTGGCAGGTGCAGCCGCTCATGCCTGTAATCCCAGCACTTTGGGAGGCCAAAGTGGGAGAACTGCTTGAAGGCAGGAGTTAGAAACCAGCCTGGGCAATGTAACAAGACCTTGCTTCTACAAAAAATAAAAAGTTAGCCTGGTGTCATAGCACTGTGGTCTCATCTACTCAGGAGGTTGAGGCAGGAAGATGGCTTGAGCCCAGGAGTTCGAGGTTGCAATGAGCATGAGTGATCATGCCACTGCTCTCCAGCCTGGGTGACAGAGAGTGACGGCCTCAAAGGGGAGGGGGAGGGAAGGTAAAGCACGGTGGCTCATGCCTGTAATCCTAGTACTTTGGAAGGCCAAGGCAGGAGGATCACTTGAGACCAGCCTGGACGACATAGTGAGACCCTGTCTCTTCCAAAAAATAATTAGCTGGGCTTGGTGGCATATATTGTAGTCCCAGCTACTTGGGAGGCTGAGGTAGGAGGATCTCTTGAGCCAGGACGTTCAAGGCTACAGTGAGCTAAGATGTGATTGTGCCACTGCACTCAGGCTGGGCGAGAGTGAGACTGTTTAAAAAAAAAGAAAAAAAAAAGGAAAACAACGTGTTTTCCATTGCTGGAAGAGGGCAGGACACCTGATAATTCTTAAATCAGTGTTTTTTTAAAAATTTATTTTATTTTATTTTTTTGGAGACAGGGTCTTGCTCTGTCACCCAGGCTGGAGTGAGTGGCATGATCTTGGCTCACTGCAACCTCTGCTTCCCAGGTTCAAGTGATTCTCCAGCCTCAGCTTCCTGAGTAGCTGGGATAAAAGGCGTGCACCACCACACCCAGCTAATTTTTGTATTTTTAGTAGAGATGGGGTTTCACTGTTGGCTAGGTTGGTCTTCAACTTCTGACCTCAACTGAGAGGCCTACCTCAGCCTCGGCCTCCCAAAGTGTTGGGATAACAGGTATGAGTCACAGCGCTCAGCCTTAAATCAGTTTTGACCAGTCCTCACGAGGCTCTACCAGCATAAGATTCTGTAATGAGAGGTTAAAGAGATTATACTGCCTTAACTGATAATTAGCAACTCTTTTCTCAAGAAATGATGTAGGAGAGTATCCTTCTCCAAATAACCATGAAACTTAATGAGAAGCACAGCTGTCACGCAGTTAATTTCCCTAAATAGAAGACTACATGGATAGAATTCCTTGCTGAAGTTCTGAGGCCAAGAAGGGACACTGGGCACTGCTTTTGCTCTGGACAGAGGAAGAATGTCCTCAGGAATCATGCTTCTTTCTGGAATGTTATCAATGTGGTGTTAGAGAGGTGTTTTCAGTCATTCTTTCACCAGTTTCCATTGGCTAAATGAGAAGCAGAAGATTCATAGCGTAACCTCATAAACAGCTGGGAAGGACAGGTGTTAAGTGGTGAGATCTTTTGTTCTTTTTTTTTTTTTTTT
>NW_012114833.1:581254-582554 GCF_000951035.1 Colobus angolensis palliatus | reverse complement strand
AAAAATTAGCTGGGCTTGGTGGTGGGTGCCTGTAATCCCAGCACTTGGGAGGCGGAAGTACAAGAATCGCTTGAACCCAGGAAGTGGAAGTTGCAGTAAGCTGAGATTGCATGCCACTGCACTCCAGCCTGGGCGACAGAGTGAAACTCCACCAAAAAAAAAAAAAAAAGTCAAAGTCAACTGGCATGGAGACACGAGGCAACGCTCAAATGTTTCCCTGATCTGGGAGTGGGTCAAGCTTTTATGGGATTCCTGTCTAGTCCTAGGTGATGCCAATGCAGTCGGCCTGCCAGGCTTGTGGTGGTAACAATTAGGAGGTTAAAGCTTTTTTCTATTGTGCACGCCCGGGCAATTTTGGCTCTGTGTCACCTGTAACAGCTTAAGCAATGGTTAATCAGTTTGAGCTGGTCCCACAGTTACAACAGAATACTTCTCAGAAAATGGTGACCACTTTGGAAGGAATGATGCTTGTTGTGATATTTAACTTTGGAATGTCCCATTTTAACTTATTGCCAAGCCACAAGAACAAAGTAATGGCCTTGAGAGTTATTTGAAAGGTTTTCAAAAAAATTTATTTTCATAAATTAACACACATAACAGTGGAAATTTCAGAGTCACAAACTACCAAACAGAAAAGGAACTGCAGGGGCATCATGTATACCAATGTTACCAAAAATGTACAAATTTCATTGAACTACTGACCATGATAATATATAAACATGTCAGGCAGCTATTTTTACTGGCCCAGACCAGCCCAAGGAGATGCTGAGGCCTCTCACGAAGAATTCAAATCCAATTCAGCACCAGAGAGGGGCTTGTGAAGACACACAATCAACAAGCATTGTATCTGAGAGCACACTGCACTAGATGGCCAGCTCAACAAGGACCCCCCTTCATCATCAAAATAGCTTTTGCTGCTCAATTTGTGGCTAGATGGTAATATTAAACTGTAATTTTAGTAAAATTAAATCTCCCTAGCCAGGTTGTTATATAACAAGTTCAGTTCTGGCAAGGAGCCCTTTCCTGACAACGGATCCAGGAAAGGATACTCTGCACTTCTGGCCAATTATTTAAACTTTGGATACAGCCACCCACAATGTGGTTATTTAAGAGGTCCTTTCCATGACACCATGGGAAAGCTTACAGAAACAAAACAGAACAAGGGAATTACAGAAAGCACCAACTGCATACTCCCCCCACCCCAGGGAATGGGAGAAAAGTATCACTGCCTAAAAGTTGGTCTTTCACAGATCTTAATGTACATGGCATTGATTATGAGACGGAATCCCAGCCTGGAGAC
>NW_012114833.1:576965-580577 GCF_000951035.1 Colobus angolensis palliatus | reverse complement strand
AGGGAAGTTCCCATATTCAGAAACTGTACCAACTCCACACCAGAACCAGACCTGTAGCTCTGGGCAGGTGGTGTGCCAGCAGCCGATTACTGTGTCCCATCATGGTTAGGGACCGCGGGCTTGAGGACCTGTGACAACACTGCAGCTGGCTCAGTGCTGAAACTGAATGTAAGACAGGTGTGGCTGAGCGCAGCTGGAGCCTACGTATATACATCACCCTCAGGTAAGTAATTTCAAGTTTGCAGTGGGGCCCCCTTCTCAACTTTGGAGCAGGGGAAGGGCCCTAGCCAGAGGGTAGGCCAAGAATTTCAACGAGGGGCAGGGCTGGCCTCAGAACAACTTCTCTCCTACATTGTCAGGACAAGGAAGGAGCCCAGCTCTGTTTCTTCCAGTCCTCTGCTCCCAGTTACCCATGTTCCAAACCGCTGCTCCTGGCTCTTCGAGTGCCACACCTATAACGGGCACAGTTGAAACTATCTCTGCAATGTTGGTGACACTAGAGCTGTGCCCACTGTTCTCTCTGGGAAACATAGCCGCCACATCACTGCATCTACACTGCCAACGGAGCTGGCAAACAGGGCTTTGTTGACTCACTGCTAGTCTGCAACCTGTCCAGTAGGCGCTCCCTAAACATGCCTGAACAAGAGCACAATGTACTACTCATCCCACTCCCTTAAGCAAAAAAGGCAGAGAGAAGCATTTAGTGTCTAAGAACCCTGTCCCAGGAAGGGAGAGGTACTGAGGTGAAACATAGGTCGTGTCTATACAGTCTGGGCAAAGTGGATGTAGAATGACAGAATCTGGTTAGCATCATTCAGAGCCGGTACGGAAGCCTGGCTCTCTTCTAACTGTATTTGGCCATGGCCTTGGACGCCTCCGTGGATGACCACGTGTGTATTTTACTTGTCTCAATGCTATGTCTGAGGCAGTGGGCCTAGAAGATAGCCGTAGCACACTTTTCTCTCTGGCTCAAGTCAGTTTTTCTGCTCCAGTGTGGCATAGACTGTCAACCTGCAAAAGCAAGGCACATAGAGACCCCCCACCCCCACCCCATCTCCCCATCCACTAGCAAATGGGGAAGCAAAAGAAACCTAGGAGAGTTGACCAACATTCCAGGATGTGCCACTCACTCTTCTCTAACAGACTGACTTGGAAATGTGCCTAGAACTTTGATGGTTCCCATCGGTGGCTGCTCCATGCCAGTGGCTCCCAGGAGGATCGAAGAGGTGATGCTGGTGTTCTGATGATGACTTTAGCATCCCACTCACCAGCCATGGAATGTTAATTCTCTAAACTCTTGTTTTGAGAGAGAAAGAGAAAGAGAAACCCCTAGAGAAGGAGGGGAAGGGGAGCAGGATATGGGTACACAGGACTTCAGTGGAAAAGGAACAAGACCTCGAGGCTGCTGATGCACAGCAGCCCTCTGCCCACAGACTCCTGCAGGCACAAACCCAGAAACTTGGCTAACTCCGGCATTCGACAGTTCCGGTAGATGTGACACAGGAGCCCAGAGTACAATGAGGTGGCCCTCAAAGAGGGCTGGCTGGGGATTTTTGAGATCCCACTGCAGGAACACATCTCTGGGTCTGAAGCATGACCCCGACTCTCTCCCCACTCTTGAAGCGAGCTGCCTGGAGAGTCACAAATACTGTGGGTCAGCCTGTATCACTGTCCAAGCTGTTGTACTCAATTTTGTTACCTAACACCATTTCAGATAAAAACCATTAAGACCACACCCAACCACAGTATTTTTTCAATGATCGGGAGAGAAACCTGCTCTTACTTAAATCACTAAAATAAATACATGTATCTGGTGGGCAAGAATGAGAACCCAGATGAATAAAAGTGCTCCCTCTAATGAGTTACACTAGAAGCTGGAGATGGGGAAGGGATTGCCTGAAACACATGAATAGGAAAAATGTCTCTTCCATGCAGCGGTCAACTGGGTCAAATGCCTATCATGTATTCTTAAGACATGTATTGTTTTTCTCCTTAAAAAATTGTTTTAAAATCACATTTAAAGGCTCCAAACATGCAGCAATAATAGTACAAAAACAACAACAAAAAAGAAAACAAATGAAAATAATCCACACCACAACATTAAAAAGTGCAACTTACTTCGAATGGGGCCTGGATGGGCTCCTCTGGCACTAGTGACCCACAGTCATAGAGGGGAGAAAATGATGGGAAAAAGCCACACACACACAAACACTCTCACTTACACTCACATCAATAGGTCCTGGGCAGACAAAAGATTAGAAAACACAACAGCTCATCTTTCCTCAACTACTGAAATGAGCCAGTGAGACCACGTAGGACAGGACGCCAGTTCCCCTCCCTAGGCCACGTTTCTAATAATCTTGGTCTAGCACCACCGTAAACAAAGCGGAACTTTCATATGGACGTGCAAGTCCTGTGAGTCCTTGGAATCCTAGTGTTACTGAAGATAGGCTGCTGCTTCCTCCCGTGGATGGCAGAGACTGAGGAGGAGGCTGGATGTCATTCAGGTTCATTTCCAGGAGAAAGGGAGCATTCCTGAGGTTCTAGACTCAGCAGTAAAAGTAGAGGATCCTCCTTCACCAGTTTCTAAAAAGGTTGCACCTTGAAATAGGTAAAATTCATGGACTGTGCATATTTTTGAGTGGTTTGGCGGTAGGGCAAAATTAGGCAACCTCTTCCAAGGAGGTCCAAAAAACAAACAAACAAACAAAAAAACCAAAAAAACGAACAAACAAAAAAACTAAAATTGAGACCTTCAAACTGAATTGCTTCTCAACAGCCTGATGATCGTTCCTCCTCCTCTTCCTTGGCAAAGAAGGTCTCCAGTTCCATTAGTTTCTGTATCAAAAGAGCATCCAGCTCTCGACTCTGCACAGCTGCCTTCTGGGCCCTGGTAAAGCTGCCTGCCACCATGACTTTACCTCGAGCTCTCCTCTTTCGCGGGACTGTAAAATCCTGAAATTCTAGAACTCGCTTCCTCTTCTGTTGGCTGATTGAGATTAGCGTACCATTTCGTTCCTTGGGTTCCTCAAAGATGGTCTCTAAACACCTAAGGATGAAGCACGAAACAGAATCACCAACAGGCTGACTCACATGGCCCATCCTGTCAACAGGGTCAGGGTGTTGTCACTGGGTTAACAACCCTTCTAGTCAATCGTGACTGAAAGCTACTTGCACCAACTCTTTTTTTTTTTTTTTCTGTGAGACAGAGTTTTACTCTTTGTTGCCCAGGCTGGAGTACAATGGCATGATCTTGGCTCACTGCAACCTCTGTCTCCTGGGTTCAAGTGATTCTCCTGCCTCAGCCTCTCAAGTAGCTGGGATTACAGGCATGTGTCACTACATCTGGTTAATTTTTTGTTTGTTCGTTTAAGACAGTCTTGCTCTGTCACCCAGGCTGCAGTGCAGTGGCACAATCTCGGCTCACTGCAAGTGCCACCTCCAGGATTCATGCCATTCTCCTGCCTCAGCCTCCCAAGTAGCTGGGACTAAAGGCGCACGCCACTATGCCCAGCTAATTTTGTTTTTTGTATTTTTAGTAGAGACAGGGTTTCACTCTGTTAGCCAGGATGGTCTTGATCTCCTGACCTCGTGATCCACTCTCCTTGACCT
>NW_012114833.1:575188-575968 GCF_000951035.1 Colobus angolensis palliatus | reverse complement strand
ATGGTCTCGATCTCCTGACCTCGTGATCCGCCCGTCTCGGCCTCCCAAAGTGCTGGGATTACAGGCTTGAACCACCGCGCCCGGCCTGATTCATTTTTTTAAATGGTTACACAGTAGATTCCATTATAAGGAATTAATTATAAGTAATTATAAGTAAATTAATGAGAACCCTAGTAATATTTTAAATGTTGGGTTGTTTTCAACACCTCCCTTTTTTGTGCATTTGAGACAGGTTTCACTCTCGTCACCCAGGCTGGGGTGCAGTGGAGTGAAGTCAGCTCACTGCAACCTTTGCCTCCCAGGCTCAAGCAATTCTCCTGCCTCAGCCTCCCGAGTAGCTGGGACTATAGGTGCAGGCCACTGTGCCTGGCTAATTTTTGTGTTTTTAGTAGAGACGGGGTTTCACCATGTTGCCCAGGCTGGTCTCGAACTCCTCAGCTCAAGCAATCTGCCTGCCTTGGCCTGCCAAAGTGCTAGAATGACAGGTGTGAGCCACTGTGCCCAGTCTTTATTTATTTTTAGCAATGCGGCAAAGATGTTGAAATAATTGTACAAATGTGTTAGAGCTGACATACAAAATCTTAGAATAAAATCCTAGAGTTCTCCTATATTCTAGAAACAGTGGGCATTTAATAAATGTTCACTGACTTGAATTGAATTCAGACCTAAATGAAACTCTTTCCGTATTTGGGTTTACAATCATATCTGAAAAATCAATGATTATCAGTCCTGAAGTCAGCATATTTGGTAAAAATACAAATACAAACTACTTCTTTGTAC
>NW_012114833.1:573996-574344 GCF_000951035.1 Colobus angolensis palliatus | reverse complement strand
AGACAAGGTCTTGCTCTGTTGCCCAGGCAAAAGGGCAGTAACATGATCATAGCTCACTGCAGCCTTGAACTCTAGCCATCCTCCAGCCTCAGCCTCCTGAGTAGCTGGGATTACAGGTGTGTGCCACCACGCCAGGCTAGATCAAAAAAAAAAAATTAGGTATGAGTTACTGTGCATAGCCTCATGTTCTCCTAAGAGGGAAGAGATTGATTTCCCAATGCTACCCTTTACATTTGCTCCAACCTATCTGTAGTATGTTTTAGATGTGTCTCATGCAAACAATGTGTACTGGAAAAAATGTGTACTGGATTTTCTTTTCCAGGGTACCAACCTTCAAACTTTATGTAA
>NW_012114833.1:572790-573772 GCF_000951035.1 Colobus angolensis palliatus | reverse complement strand
CAGGCTGGTCTTGAACTCCTGACCTCAGGTGATCCACCCACCTCGGCCTCCCAATGTGTTGGAGTTACAGGCGTGAGTCACTGCGCCTGGCCTATTTTTTCATTGTTTTTAAAGACAGGGTCTCACTCTCTTGCCTGGGTTAAAGTGCAGTGGCATAATGATAGCTGACTGCGCCCTTGACCTCCCTGGCTGAAGCAATCCTCCTGTCTCAGCTTCCCAAGTAGCTGGGACTACAGGTGCACACACAGTACTATGCCCGGCTAATTTTTTTTTTCTTTGAGACAGAGTTTTGCTCTGTTGCCCAGGCTGGAGTGCAGTGGCGTGATCCTGGCTCACTGCAACATCTGCCTTCCAGGTTCAAGTGATTCTTCTGCCTCAGCTTCCCAAGTAGCTGGGACGACAGGACAACAGGTATGCACCACCATGCCTAGTTAATTTTTGTATTTTTAGTAAAGATGGGGTTTCATTGTATTGGCCAGGTTGGTCTCGAACTGCTGACCTCATGATCCCCCAGCCTCAGCCTCCCAAACTGCTGGGATTACAGGTGTGAGCCACCACGCTTGGCCTCCAGCTACTTTTCTTTCTTTCCTTTTTTTTTGAGACCAAGTCTCACTCTGTTGCCCAGGGTGGAGTGCCATGGTGTGATCTAGTTTAGGCTCACTGCAACATCTGCCTTCCAGGTTCAAGCAATTCTCCTGCCTCAGCCTCCTGAGTAGCTGGGATTACAGGTGCCCACCACCACGCCTCACTAATTTTAAAAACATGTTTAGCAGAGACAAGGTTTCACCATGTTGGCCAGGCTGGTCTTGAACTCCTGACCTCAGGCAATCTGCCCACCTCAGCCTCCCATAGTGCTGGGATTACAGGAATGTCCGGCTAATTTTTAAAAACTACTTTTGGTAGAGATAGGGTTTGTCTATGTTGTGCAGGCTAGCTTCGAACTCCTGGGCTCAAGTGATCCTCCAGTCTCAGCCTCCCAAAG
>NW_012114833.1:572207-572740 GCF_000951035.1 Colobus angolensis palliatus | reverse complement strand
GCTGGGATTACAGGGTTGAGCCACGACGCCTGACCTGATCTTTTGTAGAGATGTGGTCTCACTATGTTGCCCAGGCTGGTATCAGACTTCTGGGCTCAAGCGATCCTCCTGCCTCTACCTGCCAACGTGCTGGGATTATAGGAATGAACCACCACACCTAGCCTTAAAACACTTTCAAAACTCCAAAAAGAAACCTACTTTTAGCAGTCACCTAGACTCTCCCCTACCACCCAGCACTGGTAACCACTGAACTACTTTCTGTCTCTTGAAGGATTCTAGACATTTCATATAAAATGAATCACATAGAATGTGCTGTTTTCATAGTTAACCACTGTTGTAGCATGTATCAGTACTTCGTTCCTTTTCCTGGCTGAATAATACTCCATCTATGGATATACCATCTTTTCTTTATCCATTTATCAACTGATGAACATTTGGTTTCCACTTTTTAGCTACTATGAATAATGCTGCTGTGAACATTCATGCACAAGTTTTTTGGTGAATGTATGTTTTCAATTACTTTTTTTTTTTTT
>NW_012114833.1:565898-567596 GCF_000951035.1 Colobus angolensis palliatus | reverse complement strand
CGTCTCGGCCTCCCAAAGTGCTGGGATTACAGGCTTGAGCCACTGCGCCCGGCCCTTTTTTTATACTTTATTTTTTTACAGTAGTTTTATGTTCACAGAAAGACTGAACAGAAAGTAGACAGTTCCCATATAGCCCCTGCCTTCACACATGGATAGCCTTCCAGAGTGTACAACTGTTGTACAATGAACATGTATTGATACATTATCACCCAGAAGTCCAGTTTATGTTGGAGCTTACCCTTGTTTTCTATGAGTTTTGATGAACACATAATGCCATGTATCCCCCATTACAGTAACACACGTAACAGTTTTCACTGCCCTACATACCCTCTGTGCGCCACCTAGTCATCCCTTCCTTCCCCTCAACCCTTGGTGACTTCTGTCTCCATGGTTTTGCCTTTTCCAGAATGTCAGGGAGTTGAACTCATACAGTACATAGTTTATTCAGATTGGCTTCTTTCGCTCAGCAGTATGCATTTCAGATTCCTCCATATCATTTCATGGCTTAATAGCTAATTCCTTTTTAGTACTGAGTAATATTCCATTGTCCAGACAGTTTATTCATTCACCTACTGACGGACATCTTGGTTGCTTCCAAGTTTTAGAAATTCTGAATAAAGCTGCCATGAACATTTATGTACAGATTGTGTGTGAAATGTTTTCAACTCATTTGGGTAAATACCAAGGAGTGCAGCTGCTGTATGGTATGGTATGTACATTTAGTTCTGCATGGGAATTGCCAAACTGTCTTCCAAAGAGGCTATAAACCATTTTGCATTCCCACCAGCAGTGAATGAGAGTGTCTGTTGCTCCACATCCTCCTTCAATTCTCTCCTCTTACCTCTTCCTCTCCCTTGATCATATTTTTGTTTCTGTACTTCATTGTGAAAATTCTGTTCTGTTGTGCTCCTGTTCGTTAGCACTATTTAGTTCTATTTAACTTGCTGTTAATGCATTTATTAAAGTTTTATTTTGATTACTCAATTTTACATTTTTAGAAATTCTGTACAGTTCTACTTTAAATGTAGTTGGTTATTTTCAAGTATATCTTGCTTCATTATTCATATTTTCAACCCACTTGTATTTCTTTAAACACATAAAACATACTATAGGCCAGGCATGGTGGCTCACGCCTGTAATCCTAGCACTTTGAAAGGCCAAGGGTGGGCAAATCACTTGAGTCCAGGAGTTTGAGACCAGCCTGGCCACCCTGTCTCTACTAAAAATACAAAAATTAGCCAACGTGGTAGTGCACACCTATAATCCCAGCTACTCTGGAGGCTGAGGGAGGAGAATTGCTTGAACTTGGTAGGCGGAGGCTGCGATGAGCCGAGATCGTGCCACTGCGCTCCAGCCTGGGGAACAGGCGTGAGCCACCGTGCCTGGCCAGCTGGTTTCAAACTCCTGACCTCAAGTGACCCACCCGTTTCAGCCTCCCAAAGTGCTAGGATTACAGGCTTGAGCCACCATACCTGGCCAGAATCAACTTTTAAACATGTTTTGGGCCGGGTGGATGACTTGGGGTCAAGAGTTCAAGACCAGCCTGACCAACATGGTGAAACCCTGTCTCTATTAAGAATATAAAATTATGGCCGGGCGCGGTGGCTCAAGCCTGTAATCCCAGCACTTTGGGAGGCCGAGACGGGCGGATCACGAGGTCGGGAGATCGAGACCATCCTGGCTAACACAGTGAAACCC
>NW_012114833.1:558609-559945 GCF_000951035.1 Colobus angolensis palliatus | reverse complement strand
TATCATCAAATAATGTCTACTTAAGAAAAAGACCTTACTTAGGAAAGAGAGCTTCAAACACTAAAAATAGCTTGCTCATGTATTTAATTATATACAATATTTTTTCTAGCTATTCTCACTTCTCATCAACAATATGTCATCACTTAGAAAAGTTCCACTCAACATATTCATGGGATGGGCACAATGGCTGACACCAGTAATCTGAGCACTTTGGGAGGTGGAGGTGGCCAGATCACTTGAGCCTGGGAGTTCAAGACCAGCCTGGGGAACATGGCAAAATCCCATCTCTACTAGAAATACAAAAATTAGCTGGGCATGGTGGTACACCCCTGTAGTCCCAGCTACTCACGAGGCTGAGGTAGGAGGATTACCTGAGCCCAGGAAGTTGAAGCTACAGTGAGCCATGATCACGCCTCTACAGTCCAGCCTGGGCGACAGAGCGAGACCTTGTCACAAAACAAACAAACTATATCTATCTATATATATAAATGTTTTACTGGGACTATCAAATACTTGAAGTGCACAAAACACACAGAAAAAACTTAAGTAATTTCCTTGGGTTAAGGCATGAACTTTTATTAATTCATACTATAAATATTTAATTCAAGTAGTCAGTCCCTTCCGATCTGATCCTATAAGATGTAATTTTTTTTTTTTTTGAGACAGAGTGGCTCAATCATGGCTTACTGCAACCTCCACCTCCTGGGTTCAAGTGATTCTCCTGCCTCAGCCTCATGAGTAGCTGGGATTACAGGCGCCTGCTACCACGCCCAGCTAATTTTTGTATTTTTAGTAGAGACAGGGTTTCACCATGTTGGCCAGGCTGGTCTTGAACTCCTGACCTCATGATCCAACCACCTCGGCCTCCCAAAGTGCTGGGATTACAGACATGAGCCAACACGCCTGGCTTTATTATTAATTTTTGTAGAAATGTGGTCTTACTATGTTGCCCAGGTTGCTCTTAACCTTCTGGGCTCAAGTGATCCTTCCACCCTGGCCACCCAAAGTGTTAGGATTACAGGCGTGAACTACCATGTCTGGCTCAATCTCTAATTTATTCTAAAAGTGATACACCTGAGAAGTGTCCTGACTTGCTCTTGCAGGTCTCTCTGTTCCCACAAATTCTCTCAGAACAGCTCCTATCCATCCTGAATTCTACTTTGATACATCAATCAAATCACTCATTTTGCTAAGCCCTTTCCAGTGATTAATGAAATCACCATAAACTTGTCTTGGGCTTTTCTTTTCCTTTACTACACATTATTCAGTTAAGAGAGAACAGTGCCTTTAGAGATTGGGTATTTGGGGCCGAGCACAGTGGCTCATGCCTGTAATC
>NW_012114833.1:552894-553399 GCF_000951035.1 Colobus angolensis palliatus | reverse complement strand
ATACTCCTCACTTCAAAATTTACAATGCTTTATTATAAATTTAGTAATGAGAAATGTTTTTTTGAGACCCCAGCCCAGGCTGGAGTGCAGTGCTGTGACCTCAGCTCACTGCAACCTCCGCCTCCCGGGTTCAAGTGACTCTCCTGCCTCAGCCTCCTGAGTAGCTGGGATTACAGGCGCGTGCCACTACCACTCGGCTAATTTTTGTATTTTTAGTCGAGATGGGGTTTCACCATGTTGGCCAGGCTGGTCTCAAACTTCCGACCTCAAATGATCCACCCACCCCAGCCTCCCAAAGTGTTGGGACTACAGGCGTGAGCCACCGCTCCTGGCATCATGTTGTTTTAGTAATGCACAGGTTGGCACTATTGGGTTATTAAGAGCATCCATAACCTGAAAATCCAAAATCTGAAATGCTCCAACATCTGAAACTTTCTGAGCGCCAACATGATGCTCAAAGGTCACGTTCAAAGGGAATGCTCACCGGAGCATTTGGGATTTTCAG
>NW_012114833.1:551180-551885 GCF_000951035.1 Colobus angolensis palliatus | reverse complement strand
AGCCAGGATGGTCTCGATCTCCTGACCTCGTGATCCGCCCGTCTCGGCCTCCTAAAGTGCTGGGATTACAGGCTTGAGCCACCGCGCCCGGCCTATATCATTTTCTTAAAAGGATAAAATAACATATTTACTTGAATTGGAAAACAGAAAAGTCAGGAAGAATGATTTGCTTGATGGGCTTAAATAATAAATTGCTTCCACCAATTAAATTATATGCCCAGGCTCTTCCATAAACTTAATGTACTAAAATCTGCAGCTTCAAGGGTTTTTTTCTTTTTTTACAAAAGTACATTTGATTAAAAGCATTTTATCAAAAGACATCCTAGGTTTAGGCAAAGATTTATTAAAAATTTTATTTTTCTCAACCCTCTTTCAGTCTATTGGAATGAATAAAGCACCTCTAAGTGAAAGAGGATCTGGCATTTGACATTTACTGGACCTTTCTTGGTCTGTTGACACTGAGATAGTAACTGCCACTAATTCCTGGGTAACAGAACCTTTATGACTGGGTGCTTTTCAATCTTTTGTTTTCATTAAATATAATGCTAGATCACTGTGATTTTTTGGCATATAACTTGAAAGAAGTGGAAATAATTGAATGACTTTACTGTATTAAAACTCCTTCCTCGGCCGGGCGCGGTGGCTCAAGCCTGTAATCCCAGCACTTTGGGAGGCCGAGACGGGCGGATCACGAGGTCAGGAGAT
>NW_012114833.1:547574-550859 GCF_000951035.1 Colobus angolensis palliatus | reverse complement strand
AAAAAAAAAAAAAAAAACTCCTTCCTCTCCCAACTACTTATTTATGTAAACAAGGTTCTTCAGACATACAAATGCAGGAGAGAATACAACTGATAATGAATCCTTTTTCATTTGAGTAATAAATACTACTCGATCTCGGATCTCGGATATCTGAACTATTTTTAAAATTTCTCTTGAAAAGACATACAATAGATCAACAAAAGAACCATTAAGACAAAAATACAACATATTAAGATAAAGATTATGGTGCAGAAGTGGAACATCAATCATGATCCTAACAAATGATTATTTATTTTATTCGTGTTGTGTGAAGCACTATAATGGATGAAGTAGTAAACATTCTTTTCTCGATTACACTGTATAGAAATCTTCTTTTTGTTTTTTTTGAGACGGAGTTTCACTCTTGTTGCCTAGGCTGGAGTGCAACAGCACGATCTTGGCTCACCGCAACCTCCACCTCCCGGGTTCAAGCAATTCTCCTGCCTCAGCCTCCCGAGTAGCTGGAATTACTGGCACACGCCACCACACCCAGCTTATTTTGCATTTTTAGTAGAGATGGGTTTCTCCATGTTGGTCAGGCTGGTCTCAAACTCCTGACCTTGTGATCCACCCATCTCGGCCTCCCAAAGCACTGGGATTACAGGCGTGAGCCATCACGCCCGGCCCTGTATAGAAATCTTAAGTGTTGGGAATTCTTATTCATATTTTACAGGAAAGTTCCTGAGAGACCACTGTTAGGCTTCCATTTGCTGATAAGAAATGGAGGAGCAAAATCGATCAGAAGAAAATATAAGTCTGGAGATCTTTTTTAAGAAAAACTACACTCAGGACTTTTAGGTCCTTTTCCAGTTTAGTGCAGAGTATTTAGGAGCTTGAGCTCTGGGGTTGGGTAAATCCTGTGACAGACAGAAACCACATGTGCCAGGATCAATGCTACAACCTAACACAGGTTCCTTATTGCAACACTGGAGGGTTAAGATTATGTACGCAATATATTAAAATGTCCTTGCATATAAATATCTAGCGACAGTACTAATTAATTCTTTAGGGTAAATTCCTAGAAATGTAATAAATGGCTCTCACAGTGTAGGACCATTTAAAGGGTAATTATATTATGACAAACAATTTTCAAAAAAAGTGGACCTAGGTTGTAATAGAGAAGGAGCTCACCTTTTGGGTCGAGGAAGGCCCATGGGGGTAAGATTAGGATCTGGTCTAGGAATGGTTTTCCGGATGCGAATCTGTGAGACTTTCTTTGGCCTCTTCTCTGGCTCAGCCTATTTTTAAGGATTAAGAAGAAAGATGGTCACGTTGTAAGACATTTTATTTATTTATGTATTTTTTGAGATAAGGTCTCACTCTGTGGCCCAGTGGTGCAATCATAGCTCACTGCAGCCTTGAACTCCTGAACTCAAATGATCCTCCTGCCTTGGCCTCCCAAAGCACTGGGTTTACAACTATAAGCCACCGTAACTGGCAATGTTTACTTTTAGATGGGGTCTTGCTATATTGCCCAGGCTGCTCAGGAACTCCTGGGCTCAAGTGATCCTTTTGCCTCAGCCTCTGTGGTAGCTAGGACTACAGGTGTATGCCATCACCCCTGGCATATTGTAAGACATTTTAAAATATAAAGTCCCTTGTCTTGGCACTTAAAGACATTGCTACCTCACTTTAGAGATGATTCTAGTAAGTAGTTTATGACAAAGCTCACACTCCTATTCCTGCTGGTTTTTTATTTTATTATTTATTTTTTTGACAAGAGTTTTGCTCTTGTTGCCAGGCTGAAGTGCAATGGCATGGTCTTGGTTCACCGCAACCTCTGACTCCTGCGTTCAAGTGATTCTCCTGCCTCAGCCTCCTGAGTAGCTGGAACCACAGGCATGCGCCACTGTACCCAGCTAATTTTTTATTTTTCGTAGAGACGGGGTTTCTCCATGTTGGTCAGGCTGGTCTCAAACTCCCAACCTCAGGTGATCTGCCCACCTCGGCCTCCCAAAGTGCTAGGATTACAGATGTGAGCCACCGCATCTGGCCTTATTTATTTATTTTTTGAGACAGAGTCTCACTCTGTTGCCCAGGCTGGAGTGCAGTGGTGTGATCCAGGCTCACTACAACCTCCACCTCCTGGGTACAAGTGATTCTACTGCCTCAGCCTCCAGAGTAGCTGGGATTACAGGCATGTGCCACCACATTCGGCTAATTTTTGTAATTTTAGTAGAGATGGGGTTTCACCATGCTGGCCAGGCTGGTCTCAAACTCCTGACCCCAGGTGATCCGCCCACCTCAGCCTCCCAAAGTGTTGGGATCCCAGGCATGAGTCATTGCGCCCGGCCTTTTTTTTTTTTTAAGGTGGGATTTCACTCTGTCACTTAGGCTGGAGTGCAGTGATGCAATCAGGGCTCATTGCTGCAACCTCCACCTCCTGGGCTCAAGCAATTCTCCCTCCTCAGCCTCCCAAGTAACTGGGACTACAAGTGTGCACCACCACGGTCAGCTAATTTTTGTATTTTTTGTAGAGACACGGTTTCGCCAGGTTGCCCAGGCTTCTACTGAACTCCTGGACTCAAGCGATCCACCCATCTCAGCCTCCCAAAGTGCTGAGATTATAGGTGTGAGCCACTGTGCCACGTCCCTGCTGTGTTTTAAGCAACTACTCCCTTCATATCATCAAAACAAGAATTGTACATTCAGTTCAGATATTGAACTGTCAACATGAAAGTTTGCAACTGTCGAAGACAACAGATGTTGCAAAATTGAACATCATCACCATCCACTCATCTCTTTGAATGCACAAAGCAGCTCTTTGGTCCAATTCTCTAAACAGTTACATGCTGTTGGCAAGAAAAAAGTATCTGGAAAACAGTGCAAATTAAAAAATCCACTGTGTCCTTTATTGGCGAAGAGAAAAACTCCTGGCTTAGTGCTATCCAGGACTCGGCTGACACTAAAGGTAGTATGTAAAGATACTCAGAGGCCAGTCTGTAGTTACCATGTGATGTGAGTTGACAATGGCCACCATCACCTGACTCCCCCAGCACTTTACACTTACCTCTTTCTGTTCTGGAGGGCTGCTCTGTGGGCAGGGGCATGCTGCTTTCACACCATCCAGCTCATCCAATCCAGGAACCTGGAACTCAGAGGCTGAAAGCAGGAGCTTGCTGACAGCTGATTCTGCTACCAAGCAAGACTTTGGTACCAAGGCAGGGAATAGAGGCTCCAGCCTAGCACCATGAAGAGAAAGAGAAGAAAGATATGAGAGGGGTTCGCTTTCTACTTCCAGCACAT
>NW_012114833.1:545837-547099 GCF_000951035.1 Colobus angolensis palliatus | reverse complement strand
GGAGTTTTATAAGGAAAAATGTAAAAAGGAACAGAATTTTTGGGTGAGGAAGATATCTGGTAAACCACACAAATGAACAGCGCTCAGATGAGATCAACCCTGTCCAGGGACTGAAGTTGGCTATAAAACATGAAGTAGCTTGCGAGGGGACTTCTGGTACAATAAGCTGGTTAGTGATTTTCATTTTTTTTTTTAACAAAAGGTATTGATTACACATTCCTAGTTACTGCTTGTAATAGAACAGATTTCAATCTCAGAGATGTTTATCTGAGAGACATAGATCAGGTTTACAAGGACAAGAGATCAAAGTCATGCCACAGATGATCCACGCCACCCATGCATGCACTCTCTCTCTTGCACACACACCGTGCACACGCACACACACACTGAGCCTCATGTGCTCACCTTGTTTGACTGCCGCTGGTGTTATATGTAGCTTCCATGCCTGGAAGAGGCACATATGGTAACATGGTGTGGCTAGAGTAAAGTAAAAGTACAAAAGCAACAGGTAAGGTCAGTGGGATAACAGGAAAGGTTTTGACGTTATTGTGGGTATCAGCACATGATAGCCCCAAGAAGACAAGAAATGTCAGTTACCCAGAAAGAGGAAAGCTTCCCAACCAGGAGAGTTACATTTATGTGCCCATCACTGGAATGGAGACAGACTGACAGGAAGATTATTTTCTAACTTAAATGGAAAGAAGGCAGAGACAGAAATAAAGAACAGTGACTGGGCAAGGTGGCTGATGTCTATAAGCCCAGCACTTTGGGAGGCCGAGGTGGGCAGATCGCTTCAGCCTAGGAGTTCAAGAGCAGCTTGGCCAACATGGCGAGACCTTGTCTCCACAAAAAATACAAAAATTACCCAGGGGTGGTGGAGTGCACCTGTGGTACCAGCTACTCAGGAGGCTGGGGTGAGAAGACTACTTGAGCCCAGAAGGTCAAGACCGAAGTAATCCAAGACTGCACCACTGCACTTCAGCCTGAGTGACAGGGCAAGACCCCATCTCTAAATAAAAATAAATAAATAAAAATTTAAAGAATATATTATACCACTCAGTTGTGTACTGACTCTATTAAAATAAAATCTGCCAGTTTCAATAACCTTACAAAATATTAGAGAGAAACCAATTATTTTCTTTTTCTTTTGTTGAGACTGAGTCTCGCTCTGTTGCCCAGGCTGGAGTGCAATGGTGCAGTTCTGGCTCACTGCAAGCTCCTCCTCCCAAGTTCAAGAGATTCTTCTGCCTCAGCCTCCCGAG
>NW_012114833.1:544319-545782 GCF_000951035.1 Colobus angolensis palliatus | reverse complement strand
ATTGGCCAGGCTGGTCTCGAACTCCTGACTTTGTGATCCGCCCGCCTCGGCCTCCCAAAGTGCTGGGATTACAATCACGAGCCACTGCGCCCGTCCCAATTATTTTCTTTAAAGCCAAGTTACACATAAAACATAGCTATACAGCCGGGCACAGTGGCTCACACTTGTAATCCCAACATTTTGGGAGGCTGAGGTGGGCAGATCACTTGAGGCAAGGAGTTTAAGAACAGCCTGGCCAACATGGCAAAACCCCAACTCTACTAAAAGTACAAAAATTAGCTGGGTGTGGTGGTGGGTGCCTGTAATCCCAGCTACTCAGGAGGCTGAGGCAGGAGAATCGCTTGAACGCGGGAGGCAGAGACTGTAGTAAGCTGAGATTATACCACTGCATTCCAGCCTGGGCGACAGAGGGAGACTGTCTCAAAAACCAAACTAAACAAAACAACACAGCTATATAGAAGAAAACTATTGGCCGGCCGTGGTGGCTCACGCCTGTAATCCCAGCACTTTGGGGAAGCCGAGGCAGGTGGATCACATGAGGTCAGGAGTTCAAGACCAGCCTGGCCAATATGATGAAACCCCATCTCTACAAAAATACAGAAACTAGCTGGGCACGATGGCATGTGCCTGTTATCCCAGCTACTTGGGAGGGTAAGGCAGGAGAACTGCTGAACCTGGGAGGCAGAGGTTGCAGTGAGCCGAGATCACACCACTGCACTCCAATATGGAAGACAGAGCAAGATTCCATCTCACACAAACAAAAACAAAAACAACAACAAAAAACCTATTAAAAGTTAAAAGTTAATTCCTTTATAATTAAACTTTTTTTTTTTTTTTTGAGATGGAGTCTCACTTTGACACCCAAGCTGGAGTGCAGTGGTGCGATCTCAACTCACTGCAACCTCTACCTCGTGGGTTCAAGTGATTCTCCTGCTTCAGCCTCTCGAATAGCTGGGACTACAGGCACCCGCCACGACACAGGACTAATTTTTGTATTTTTCATGGACACGGGGTTTCACCATATTGGTCAGGCTGGTCTCCAACTCCTGACCTTGTGATCTGCTTACCTCAGTGTCCCAAAGTGTTGACATAGGCATGAGCTCGGCCTATGCTCGGCCTGCTAGAAACCATTTCTAAGCTTGTTTAGAAAAACAGCAAACTTCTGGCCAGGCACGGTGACTCAAACCTGTAATTCCAGTACTCTGGGAGGCTGAGGTTGGTGGATCACCTAAGGTCAAGAGTTTGAGACCAGCCTGGCCAATCTGGTGAAACCCTGTCTCTACAAAGAATACAAAATTAGCCGGGCGTGATGGTGCATGCCTGTAATCCCAACAATTCAGGAGGCTGAGGCAGGAAAATCACTTAAACCCGAGAGGCAGAGGTTGCAGTGAGCTGGGATGGCGCCACTGCACTTCAGCCTGGGAGACAAGAGTGAAATTCTGCCTCAAAAAAAAAAAAAAAAA
>NW_012114833.1:542850-544109 GCF_000951035.1 Colobus angolensis palliatus | reverse complement strand
TAGCTGGGACTACAGGTGCCCGCCACCTCGCCCGGCTAGTTTTTTGTATTTTTTAGTAGAGACGGGGTTTCACTGTGTTAGCTGGGATGGTCTCGATCTCCTGACCTTGTGATCCACCTGTCTCGGCCTCCCAAAATGCTGGGATTACAGGCTTGAACCACCGTGGCTGGCCAAAACAGCAAAATTCTAAACTCTAAGCCCAGGCACATGGTGCTAAGGCATTTTTAGAGCCAATGAACAGTACCCACAAATACCATCCCCTCCACCTTCCATTTGAATTTAAATAAAATAAAGTAAAATAAAATAAAAAGCTAGAAATAGGAAGGGAAACAGAGAAAAATTTCAACACCAGGAAACAGAAACATCAGGTGGGAAAGGAAGAGCGCTGGAAGACAAAAAGGGGCAAAAGGGTTATACCTGCACAGGGGGAAAAGAGTAACTGCCATCTATCCTAACCGCAGGAACAAACATAGTTTGGAGAAAGTAGCATTTTTTGGGGATGGAGTCTCGCTCTGTCGCCCAGGCTGGAGTGCAGTGGCGTGATCTCGGCTCACTGCAACCTCCACTTCCTGGGTTCAAGTGATTCTCCTGCCTCAGCCTCCTGAGTAGATGGGACTATTGGTGTGTGCCACCACGCCCGCCTAATTTTTGTATTTTTAGTAGAGACAGGGTTTCACCGTGTTAGCCAGGATGGTCTCAATCTCCTGATCTCATGTTTCACCTGACTCAGCCTCCCAAAGTGCTGGCATGACAGGTGTGAGCCTTGGCACCTGGCCAGAAGTAACACAATTTAAAGCCTGGGAGACGAGAGTGAAACTCTGTCTCAAAAAAAAAAAGAAAAATACATAGCAGAGCAATTATGAGATTTCAGAGGCATATCAACAAAGTAGACAATAAAAGCAGTACACTAGCATTTAAAACAACGTGAGTCACTCTAATGTATTTTCATGGCTGTCTTATGACAAGTGAACTTTTTTTTTTTTTGAGGTGGAGTCTCGCTCTGTCACCCAGCTGGAGTGCAATGGCGTGATCTTGGCTCACGGCAACCTCCACCCCTGGGTTCAAGCAATTCTCCTGCCTCAGCCTCCTGAGTAGCTGGGACTACAGGTGCCCGCCACCACGCCCGGCTAAGTTTTTTGAGGTGGAGTCTCGCTCTGTCGCCCAGCTGGAGTGCAATGGCGTGATCTCGGCTCACGGCAACCTCCACCCCTGGGTTCAAGCAATTCTCCTGCCTCAGCCTCCTGAGTAGCTGGGACTAC
>NW_012114833.1:532545-539195 GCF_000951035.1 Colobus angolensis palliatus | reverse complement strand
AGATCACACCACAGCACTCCAGCCAGGGCGACAGAGTCAAACTCCGTCTCAAAGAAAAAAAAGCAGGCTGGTTGCAATGGTTCATGCATGTAATCAGAGGTCGTGGTGAGCCAAGATTGCACCACTGCATTCCAGCCTGAGTGACAAGAATGAAACTCTGTCTCAAAAAAAAAAAAAAAAGCAGGCTGCTTGCGGTGGCTCATGCATATAATTCCAGCACTTTGGGAGGCTGAGGCGGGTGGATCACCTGAGGTCAGGAGTTCGAGACCAGCCTGACCCACATGGAAAAACTCCATCTCTACTAAAAAATACAAAAACTTAGCTGGGTGTAGTGGTGCATGTCTGTAATCCCAGCTACTCAGTAGGCTGAGGGAGGAGAATCACTTGAACCTGGGAGGCGGAGGTTGCGGGGAGCCTAGATTGCACCATTGCACTCCATCCTGGGTGACAAGAGTGAATAGATTCAACAGACTTGATGGTTTGAGGAATGAAATGGACAGAAAAAAGAATGGTGTGAAACACAGAAGTGGGTTCTACAGGAAAATGGAGCAGGGTGTGGGGGGATCCTATGCTTAAGAATTACTGTTGGATTTTCTCGGCAGATATTTGGCAAGGTAAATAGAAAATGCAGTCCTAAGAGGACTCTAAATAGCCTTGCACCTTCCGCAGTTCCCCTCTCATCTCCCCAGTGACAGGAAGCAAATATGGGACATTTGTAAAGAATAGCGGACAGATTTTTACCTGCTTGTGGTACCCAGACTTGGTTGCCGCTTGCAGTGAGTGGAATGAAGAGAAGAGATTTCGAAGGAGCAGGCAGAAGGCCCATGCTGGCTCCAAATGGATAGGACTCTGCCCACCGAGTAGGGCAGAGAACAGAAGACTTTGTCCGCTATGGAGGCTGGAGACCGTAACCCTTTCAAGCCCTGTGTAAACTGGGTCATGAAGAGCCTCTGCATGGTAGGCATGTGGCTGGAGAAGCTCCGTTTTTTTGTCCAGATTCGGTAACATCCTGGGGAACAAAGTGCTAGAAGTGTGTGAAGGCCAAGGACAGAGCAGTCTGCTCTGGTCTGGACTATGGCAGTGCCTCCATAGTCTTGGAGAGGAGCTGGAGGCTGGGGAGGAGCCTGAGTGTGGGTCTGACTATGGAGGCCAGTGTCTTCCCTGAATGTGGCCATCCCAGGGCAACCGTGGGACAAGAAGAAAGAAAAGGTCCACTTGGGAGGTTGAGACGGGCACTGGAGGGCCTCTCCTAAGGCAAGCCTTGCCGGAGCACAGTGCTCAGGAAAAGTCCTTGAGGACTCAGTCGTGCAATCTGAGCTGGATGATTTTACATGAAAGGATACTGGGAAGATTTCAGAACCAAACAGCAGGGACGGCATCTTGTTGCTCAAATCTATGAAAGTCATCTTGATGGATTCGAGAGAATAAAGTGCCACGGGCTTACTGTTAGGCCTCTTATCCCACCCACTAGCTGCCAAATATGGATTCAGCTGTTCTGTGTTGGATGAAAATCCATCCAGGAGCCTTTTATATCTGAGGCGCTTGTAGCTTTTAGCCATTGGAAGAAGTTCAGAGGAACTCCGTCGGTATCTTAGTTTCTGAGTCTTCATGGCTGGGGCCAGTTTGGAGGCAAGGATGGACAGCTTGTTTAGTAAGGCTGATTCTTTGGTAGTCTTCCTAAAATTCAGGCTCCTCAAGGGATGGCACGGTGTAGCCGTCTGCTTTGGTATGTGACTAATCAAGCTCTTGGTAGGTGCTGTTTCAGGTTCTAATTGTGTAGATGCAGACAGAGTGCACAAACTGAGAAGTCTGTGTGCTTTTGTGGGGACGGCATCGGAGGAACTCTTTAAAAAGGCAGAACTTCTGATTTTACCTATTTTTCTCCCCACAATGGTTTGCTCCTGACAGGAAACTTTCTTACAAGTTCGATGGGGCTGCTTCTTTAAGGGAAGCATTCCTTTCTTCGCAAAGGCACCATGTATTTGATCACACCCAGCAGAGGAGGGGTCCTCTGCTTTCCGAGGGGCACCAAGAAGGCAAGGACTTGTGCATGACTCAATGTCCTTCTTTAATGGATGATGTAAGCTTTCCTCCTTCTGGTCTTCTAACTTCTGAGTCTGTGCCACAATGTTGTCCTTGGCCAGCTTTGCTAGGGTGATTTCATTCATTATGGTGGACTCATCTTTGTCAGCCTTCACTTGGTTCTTATTTTGTGCATCATCTAAAAACAGACTAGATGATATGCATTGTTCTGATACCGTATGTGCTTTTTGTTGATGTATACATTTCTCTTCTTTCTGCAACATATAGTCCAAAACCTCAGGGCTCTGCTGTTTTTCAGCATGATTAAGTATCCTCTGGCATTTAACATGGGTCTGAGAGATGTTGCTCACATGATCGCCATTGCCAGCTTCTCTGGTAACCATCTCCTCAGATTGCTCCCCAACAGTTAAGTCACCCAGCAGTCCCCTCTGATGTTCTTCGGTCTCTTCTTTCACTTTAATTTCTGTTTTCACTGTCAAAGGCAAATGCCTGTCAGAGAAATTCTCGTGAGAGTGGCAAGCTTTGCGAGCATTCTTTTCCACACAGGTACATATCCTGTCTGTGTCACTAGAATTACTCCTATCTCTTGATACTCTTTCCTTCATCTCAGGAAGGACTGTGCAGTCCTTTACATTTTCACAAAGCATTTCACCATCTTTTGGTTTACACAGATTTTTCAGGTCAGTTTCTTCACTGTTAATATTAGTTTCTGAATTTTCTTGAGAAGACATTATTTCAATTGATTTCAGGCTTCTTAGGGAAACAGAGCTTACATCATGGCAAGACATCAACTCTTTTGAGGAAATTCCAAAGGTACTTTCTTTGCCAAACTCAGAGTTTAGTTCTAGTCTTGATCCTTCAGTCATTTCTTGTGTTTCTCTGAGAGATGTTCCTTTATTTTGCTGTCCATAATGGGTATCATTTAAAGACATATTTACTCTGCCCAATATTCTTTTATTTGGTTCATGATCTGAAACAGACTCCATCTCATGGGCACAAGAGTCTGAACACTTTTCCATTTCACAGTCTTTTAAAGATCTGCATACGTTTTCTTCACATGATTTTATTTTGAGAAAGTCCACTGTAGAAGCAGCAGTAACTGGGAAATCTGAGTCCTGGCCAGTTGTTCCTGTATGTGCAGCATCCAGTTCTCTCTGAGACAAGGTACTCCTTGAGTCCTCTTGGAATGCCAGCTTCTCTTGCCTTGCACCACAATCCAGTGGATTAGATGCCTTCACGTCCAGCACACCTTCTGTAAGCTTATTACTACAGTCCGTGTAGACGATGTCTACCACACCTTCTGTGGACTCATCACAACCAGACATCTTGACAAAGGCTCCTTTCAAACTGCCTTTCTTTGGACTACCCCAAGGTAGTGAGTTATTATTGCCTGAGCTGACCAGCAGATCCTTTTGGTTGTGGTTTACCTCCCCATGAGGCTCGGTGACAGTCTCTCTGTGGTCACTACCTAGTGTCTCCTTGGCTGACTGACCTTCACTTTTGCATTCATCTGGTCTGTTTTGGTTACTCTGACAATCAAGAACTTCATCTGCCTTCTGATCGAGAGTTTCAACTGCTTTTACGTTTTTAAAACTGGAAAACGTAACAGTAGGAGACTGGTCCAACACTTTTTCAGGACTTGGAATGTTTACAGTCTGGTTAAGTTCCTGTATAGCATGATCAGAGATGTTATACTTACAAAATACAGTTTCTTTGGATACATCCTGCTCCTTTCCTTCCAGCCCTTCCTCACTGAGTTTGATGTTACTGGAGGTGTGAATGGTTTTGTTTGAAATTCCACTATTTAACAAGCCTGCTGTCATTTTGTTTCTGATCTTATCTCCTGGAAGGCTGCCATTCGTTTCTCTCCCATCAAATTCCCTTTCCTCTGATGTACAACTCACTTTACAGCTGCTTTTTTCCACAGAGTGTCCTGTTCCTTGGCATTGGTGAGCACGGTGCTGAAATGTATTTTCATATTTTGTTATCAAAGAGTTATCAACTTGCAGGCTGATTTTGCTGGACTTGAAAGCAGCACAAGCACAACACATGTTTTCTTCGGATGCATTTTTTCTTACACAATGACAGTTAGAGATATCCTGAGATTGAACACTGTGACATTCTATGACAGAGACCACTTGAGGAAAGCCAGCTGCTTCTCTCTTATTTGAGCGAAGCCTGGAATGTAGAGCTTTTGTTCCTGAATCAGCCATTTCTTTTTTTCTCTCTAGGCTTCCTGGTTTGATGTTTAAGGTGGGACTGTTTGAAGGGGCACCACAGGTTTGGTTACCTGGTGGAGAGATGTCTTTCACTTTTGTCTGAACGGGAATGGTATGTATATCAGCAATGACATCTGCTCCACCCTCTAATGGAGGATGATGGCTCTGATGGGCATCTCTGCCTGTTGCTAAAGGCATCTCTTTGTTTAAATGAAGTAGAGAGTCAGTTGGCAACTTTGCATGGTCTTGAGAATTAAGGGACACTTGTTGATTTAAAACACATTCATTTTCTACTTTGTTTACAACCAATTCATTGGTACAAGAAAGTTCATTCATCTCACAGGCTATGCTCTGTTCATCTAAAAGTGGAGTATCATCATGTGAGGTCTGTATAACTTTTTCTGACTCAGGTCTGTGATGAAATTCTGGGGATGGTGGCAACAGTGCAGTACCTTTCTTGGGTTTTAATACCTCACTTACAGGACTTATCTGATCCTCTGGCATTAAACTCACAATGGATTTTCTTTCAAACAGAAAATCATTACATGATGCTTCATTTAACTGGGTGTTGCTTTCCAGATTTCTCTGGATGCTGACTAAGGAGTTACAGTCTTTAGTGTAAAAAGATTTACTTAATATATTGGGCTCTATAGGGGTTGTCTGTTCTGCCTCTTCAATCTGCATCAAGGAGGAAAAACTGCTTTCTTCAGAGTGTCCACCTGGATGGCTCATATTAGTAGAAGTTTCTTTATGGTCCTCAAGGTTTGTCAAGTTACCTTGAATGTGTAAAGTAATTTTCAAATCACTTTTATTTAACATTACTTCTGTGGCTTCAGTAAAAGAATTGGGCATTAATGAACTAGATCTCCTTGTATGGAGACTGCCTTGAATGCAACAGTCATTGTGGATATTTTCCTTTGGAGAAACAACAGGCTCTTTTTTACCAGAACCACCACCACTAATCTCCTTTTCTGGTTCCCTGGCATTAATAAGAAAAGGTCCACCTCTTTCACTCCTGGGAATCAAAAGCTGTTCTTCATTTTCTTCTCTAGAAGCCAAGTTCTTCCCTTGATCGTCCCCCCTATAAAAATAACAATTGTCTGTCTTTGCAGCAGATCTTTTTAGCAAACCACCACCTTCAAAACCCCAGTTTTCTAAGGATATTGTTCTGGACTCTGGACCAGACAAGTCTGATGTGAAACATGAAACTTCAGAATTTTCTTTCAAGGGGCTTGTGGCTGTGGGACTATCACGTGTAGAACTGGGTTGTTCATTATGGTGGCCATGAATCTTTTGGTGATTGTCATCTGCTTCACAGACAAGGTTTAGTTTACACAGCTCTTCCTTCCCATTGTCCACATTAGAAATGGCACCGCTTCCTGGTAATGACGACCAAGGACAACTTTTTAATTCTTCACATTCTTTTTCTTTAGGAGTTGCTTCTGTTAATACAGGGTCCACAAAGGTTAAAGGTTCTGGGGTAACTAATGTGCTGGTTTCTGAAACCTCATCACTGTTCATGATTTTGTCTACTTCTGGGAATTCGCTGCATCCAGCTGAGAGATCTTTACTCACATTGCCATTTTTGTGTCCTTCATTATTATCCGTCTTAGTCCCATCGACCTTCACACCTTGTACTTCAGTGGATTTTAGCAGAATTTCAGCTGTAATCTGTACATTTCCTTCTGAACAAGATAAATAAATCCAAATTAGTATGCAGTAATAAAAAATCATTTGGTCTACCTTCATGCATTTTATTATGCTATGCTACCAAGGGCAACAAGAAGACCCAACTCGAAAAGAAAACTGGAAAGTTAGCATGCTATATCATTGATTTTGTTCTTCTCTGAAAATATAAGAGGGCCAAAATTATATCTGGCAGAAACAGGTAATTTTCAACAAATGCCTCTTGCTGAAATTTATACAGAGTTCACAAATCAATGCTGGACAACTGAATACAACATAGAAACATGTCCCTGTGTTGTACTCTCATTCAGTCTTAAGAGGCTTTCATTTTAAAACATTAATAAAGCAGACTCACAGTAACAGCTTATTTTACTAGATGACCATTTTTTCATTACTTGAAACTAGATGTCTTAGATAAAATTAGTCCTTGGAAAAAAACAATTATACATAAAGTTTTATTTACTTATCTACTTATTTATTTTTTTCAGATAGAGTCTTGCTCTGTTGCCCATGCTGGAGTACAGTAGTGCAATCTCGGCTCACTGCAACCTCCGCCTCCCAGTTCAAGCGATTTTCCTGCCTCAGCCTCCTGAGTAGCTGGGATTCTAGGTGCCTGCAACCACACCCAGCTAATGTTTTTCTTTTTGAGATGGAGTCTCGCTCTTGTCGCCCAGGCTGGAGTGCAGTGGAACGATATTAGCT
>NW_012114833.1:526038-528145 GCF_000951035.1 Colobus angolensis palliatus | reverse complement strand
GTATTAAACAGAAAAAGCAAAATGCAAATCTATTTTAAGATCCGCCAGGCATGGTGGCTCATGCCTGTCATCCCAGCATTTTGGGAGGCTGAGGTGGGTGGATTGCTTGAGGTTAGGAGTTCAAGACTAGCCTGGCCAACATAACAAAAACCTGTCTCTACTGAAAATACAAAAATTAGCTGGGCATGGTGGCACATGCCTGTAATCCCAGATACTGGGGAGGCTGAAGCAGGGGAATCGCTTGAACCCAGGAGGCGGAGGTTGCAGTGAGCAAGATCACGCCACTACACTCCAGCCTGGGTGACAGTGCAAGACTCTGTCTCAAAAACCAAAAAACAAAACAAAACAAATCTAATTCCTGGTTAGGTGCAGTACCTCCCAACAGTGACCCCAGTACTTTGGGAGGCTGAGGCAGGAGGAATGCTTGAGCCCAGAAGTTTGAACCAGCCTGGGCAACACAGGGAGACTCTGTCTGTACAAAAAATGTAAAAGAAAAAAAAAAATCAGCTGAGCATGGTGGTGAGTGCCTTTAGTCCCAGCTACTTGGGAGGCTGAGGCAGGAGGATGCTTGAGTCCAGGAGAGTAAGGCTGCAAAGAGCTGTGAACGTACTGCTGCACTCCAGCCTGGGTAACAGAGTAAGCGACCTTGTTCCAAAAAAAAAAGAACAAAATCTAAAATCTAATTCTTACTAGAATATAAACTCTGTGAGGGTTAAGGATCTTGTTTTGTTCTCTTCCTTATGGTTCAGCATAATGCCTGGTATATAAAAGCACAAGAGCACTTAATGAATATTCGTAAAATTAATGAATGAATACAGTTAGATCAAATAAACAAATGTTATTAATACTGAGTTTCTAGGGCTTCCCTATCCATTTCTCAATAGGTCCTGAGAGCAGCAATTACTATGAGAAAGAGCCCTGACTGTGAAGCCAGACCAGCTCAGCTTCAATCATGGCTCTGTGATACTTTTTTTTTTTGAGACAGTGTCTCGCTTTGTTGCCTAGGCTGGAGTGCAGTGGTACCATCATGGCTCACTGCAGCCTCCAACTCCTGGGCTCAAGCAATCCTCTTACCTCAGCCTCCCAAGGAGCTGGGACTACAGGCACATGCCACCACGTCCAGCTAATTTTTATATTTTTTGTAGAAACAGGGTTAGTTATGTTGCCCAGGCTGGCCTTGAGCTCCTGAGCTCAAGCAATCCTCCTGCCTCAGCCTCTCAAAGTGCTGGGATTATGGGTGTGAGTCACTGTGCCCTGCAGCTCTGTGATACTTAACTCTTAAGTCTTGGTTTCTTCTATTGTAGAAGGTGGGGAAAGTACAATTATCTCAGTTGTACACTGAGGATTACATTAAATAATGCATGTAAGATGTCATGTGGGACAGTGCCTGCCATATAAAAGGTGCCTTTCCTTTGCTCTGTTTTTTTATTTTACTGAACCTGAGAATAGTTAAAATGGAATAACTAGGCTAGACACAGCATTTTAACATGTTTGGAGTCAGCAAATATTAGATTAACAAATATATACTGCAAGCCACAGGTTTTCAGTTACCAATCATTTACAAAAGGCAGCCTCAAAATCCTGATTCAACACACAATACTTATCATTGTGAAACTAGTCCACTTTCCCTATTACAGCAGACGGTGCTGCCCGATTCAAGAATTTGTAAGTACACAGCTGGGCGTGGTGGCTCACGTCTGTAATCCTAGCACTTTTGGGGGCACAGGTGGGCAGATCACTTGAGATCAGGAGTTTAAGACCAGCCTGACCAACATGGTGAAACCTTGTCTCTACTAAAAATACAAAAAAATCAGCCGTGCATGGTGGCAGGCACCTGTAATCCCAGCTACCTGGGAGGCTGAGGCAGGAGAATCGCTTGAACCCTGGAGGCGAAGGTTGCAGTGAGCCAAAGATCGTGCCACTGCACTGCAGCCTGGGCGACAGAGTGAGAACCCATCTCAAAATAAATAAAATCAAATAAAAATAAACATCTAGTTCTCCAAATTATATAAGGTAGATTTTCCCTCCTTGACTACTTTCACCTCTTCCTCAAAATGTATTTCCTCAGTGCTCTTCCAATTTCTGGTGACCCTTCTAAGTAAGTCTT
>NW_012114833.1:522639-524728 GCF_000951035.1 Colobus angolensis palliatus | reverse complement strand
TGATCTGCCCGCCTCGGCCTCCCAAAGTGCTGGGATCCACTGCGCCTGGCCGGCTGGCATCATTCAGTTCTTAATTCCATAGCAAAGATAAAGTAGCAGATGCCTGACCTTGGTAGAGCAAGCTGAAATGCTGGCCACACTACAGAAGAGCATGTGGGTCTATTTAAATCAAATCCATGGTGATGGCATATATTGCTCATGCTCTCAGGACTCAACATCTTCACAGGCCTGACTCCACAGAACCTTCTTCTCTGGCTTGCTATGACTGGCTGTGACTTTGGACAGCTGAGCTTGCTTCCTCATGTGCAACACAGGAATACCCTGGAAGGTTCTTGGGGGACAGAATGAACTAGACCATTGCTGCTAAAAACTCTAGTAGAGCTGCTGATTTCAAGTTCCCCTATACCAAACTGAAACCCTTATACACGGGTTTGCAGGAGGAAAAAAAATCAAGTATTTTACCAATTTAAGTCATTAAATAAGCGTGATATTAGAAGATGAAGAAAAGTGTCACAGAGTAATTTAGCTGCAAACATTACTCAGGAGAGTTCATCTTATCTATGTCCAATGTGGACCAGCTTTTTAGGTGGAGAGCAGCCAGGCAATTTTGATAAGGCAGATTTCCAAGCAGAAAATAACTCTGGTTCTCCTGTTTAAAAGGCCAGTTCAGTGGTTAAGTGAAAGTGTAGTTAAACAGACAGTAAATTCTGTGGAAAGATGTAGGTGAAAATATACTAAAGACGGAATACAGCAATACTGGAGCCCCACTAAAAAGATCTTGAGGGTGGGGTTAGGGGGCCACTAAACTGCATCCCTAGTAAGGCAAGAACAGGGTGAGATTTATGTACAAAACAACATTTCTCATCTTTGGAGGAATGTCCTTTAATCTACATTGGACAGTCAAGCCTTTGAGCCACAGAGGAAATCTGTAGCAGCAGGAAGCAGGGTGATAAACTGGGACAAATGTCCTTTTTCATAAGAAAGATCTGTGCTTCCTTTTCTGTCCAGGCTGCCAAGAAGCTAAGAGTCAAATCTGATGTTTTATCACAGTAACAAAATGTTCATATAATTTAATGCAGAGGTCCCCAACCCTGGGCCATGGACCAGTACCCATCCTTGGTCTGTTAGAAATTGGGCTGCATAGCAGGAGGTGAGCGGTAGGCAAGTGAGCAAAGCTTCATCTGCATGTACAGCTGCTCTGCATGCTTGTATTACTGCCTGAGCTCTGCTTCCTGTCAGATAAACAGCAGCATTATATTCTCATAGGAGTGTGGACCCCATTGTGAACTGCACATGTGAGGCATCTAGGTTGCGAGCTCCTTATGAGAATCTAATGCCTGATGATCTGTCACGGTCTCCCATCAGCCCCAGAGGGGACCACCTAGTTGCAGAAAAACAAGCTCAGGCTGGGCGCGGTGGCTCAAGCCTGTAATCCCAGCACTTTGGGAGGCTGAGGCAGGAGGAATGCTTGAGCCCAGAAGTTTGAACCAGCCTGGGCAACACAGGGAGACTCTGTCTGTACAAAAAATGTAAAAGAAAAAAAAAAATCAGCTGAGCATGGTGGTGAGTGCCTTTAGTCCCAGCTACTTGGGAGGCTGAGGCAGGAGGATGCTTGAGTCCAGGAGAGTAAGGCTGCAAAGAGCTGTGAACGTACTGCTGCACTCCAGCCTGGGTAACAGAGTAAGCGACCTTGTTCCAAAAAAAAAAGAACAAAATCTAAAATCTAATTCTTACTAGAATATAAACTCTGTGAGGGTTAAGGATCTTGTTTTGTTCTCTTCCTTATGGTTCAGCATAATGCCTGGTATATAAAAGCACAAGAGCACTTAATGAATATTCGTAAAATTAATGAATGAATACAGTTAGATCAAATAAACAAATGTTATTAATACTGAGTTTCTAGGGCTTCCCTATCCATTTCTCAATAGGTCCTGAGAGCAGCAATTACTATGAGAAAGAGCCCTGACTGTGAAGCCAGACCAGCTCAGCTTCAATCATGGCTCTGTGATACTTTTTTTTTTTGAGACAGTGTCTCGCTTTGTTGCCTAGGCTGGAGTGCAGTGGTACCATCATGGCTCACTGCAGCCTC